>NC_084820.1:35152172-35752172 GCF_958449725.1 Rosa rugosa
GTTCAAGTGTGGGGGTAGACTTGTCCATGAAAAGAAAAAAATATGAGAAAGCCGTGAAAAATGAAAAGAAAGAAAAAAAAATATATACGGCTAAAAAGAAATAAAAAGAAAGAAATGTTTATGGATTAAGTCCCCTATACTTAGTGATTTTGGAGTTCTGCTTTAAATTGAAGGCCCACTACAGAAAAATTTGGCCTTTGTCCATTTCACTAGAGTCAAGGGAAGTTTACATTGAAGATTGGGCCCAACATGAAGACATTTGGCCCTTTTATGTGACCTATATGGGGAAGTGACGTTTTTGCAATGCCTTGGTGGAATTTCGAGATCTTTACATTCATATGAGCTCTACTAGGTTTTTAGGACACTTTGATAAATCCTTACCTTTCGTTTCTTTAAACCTTGAGCCTGAGCCCCATTACAACCCTTGAGAGAGAGGACCTTCTTGATCCTTAAGATGGGACAGCCTTGATGTGGAGACGAGTTACAAGAGTTGAACCTATGGCAGTCCATTCGTGCAAGTAGTTGATATCCTTCATGAGATCTTTAAAAGAATATTTATGTGCTTTCGTTTCTTATATGTGATACACTTGTTTATCTTTCACATATACTTGAGTGAATAAGCTTTTAAGCATTGCCATGATCTGAGAGAAGAAAGAGGGATATACTTGTGAGATTTGAATCATACTTGTCTGAAGCATGCTAAGCTTAAACCCATCACCATTGTTACAACCAAGTCCTACTTGTGTATGTGTGGATTATATGTTTTAATTAACTCTCGAATGCCTAAAAATTGATTCTTGGTAAAGTGCTAATCTTGGTGTTGTGAAAGTAAGAGATTGCTGAGACAAATAGTTGAAGGGCAATAGAGTCTTTGTTTGTTTGAGTCTTTAATTTTCGTTGAGTCTTAGTGTGTGTCTTTGTTTGATTTTGCTAAGGGACTAGCAAAAGCTAAGTGTGGGGGAATTTGATAGGAGCATTTTAATGCGACGTTTTAACTGCATTTCCTTACATTTCTTGCGTCATTTCCTTAGTAAAACTCTGTTTAGGAAAGTTTCCATTCTTTGATTGGGAAAGTTCCTATTTGTAGAAAGTTTCCATTTTTCTTAGTTTCTATTTTCCATTTTTAGAAAGTTTCTATTCTTGTAGTTTTCATTTCTCATTTCTGGCAAGTTTCTATTTTTCATTTTTAGTAACTTTCTATTTTTCAAATTAGGAAAGTTTCTATTTCTCATACTAGTTTCTATTTTCAGGACCTCCGAGCTAAAAAGTGGAAATGAACACACGAATGGAAAGAAGAGCTTGCGAACGTCAAGGGGAACAAAAATGAAGAACATTGGACCACACATTTGAGCAGAAATGAAGAAACAAGCTTTCCTAGTGCAACCAGGAAACCCTGCGAACTGGAGGAGAGCTTACCAATGAAGTTTCCAACGCAACTATGAAAAGAAATGAAAGAAATGAAGTGTTTTGCGTTGGAAAATATGAAGACTTGAAGATGAAGCAACGTGGCCCAAGAACTCTCAAGAATGAAGTGGATTTTCGGCAAAATGGACCAAGGCCCATCTAAGCCCATGACATTAGGGTTTGAGACGCAAAACCCTAACCCTAGAGATGTTTTGCCGTGAAAACCAAAGAGAGAAACAAGGAGTTGGCGTCCAAAAATCAGAAATTAAAAGGAGATATTCTAGGGAGATTTTCTAGGGTTATTTTTATGGAAATACATCAAGAGATAAACCCTAGAATATCTTTTGCCGTCCAAGCCAAGAGGAAAAGGAGGAATTGCCGTGATATTCATGAAGAAACCCTAGAGAATTCGGCAAAGAGAGATTCTAGGGGAGAGTTTTAAGGAAAGCCAAAGTGTGGAGACCAAGAAACGGCCAAAAAGGAGTCTAGGTTCGTTCCCTATTTTCTCTAAGGAAGTTTGGCCGAAATTGAACTACAAAATCAGAATATATCTTTATATATTTCGGCCAAAATATTAGGGAATTAAAATGGAGTTTTGTGATTGGTTGAACCATGTCATAGGGCTTATTTGGCAAGCTATGATTGGAGGAAATTATGTGGCATTTTCAGATTAATTCCTTGGGATATTAAGAGGTTTACACGGCTTGGAGAGCAAGGAGGCGTCCACTATATATTCTCACACATTCTCAACGTCAAGGGGTCCCCCTTCCATTGTGTTTTACAACTTTAGAAAAAATCAGAAAACTCTCTCTAGCTTAGCCGTGTTCTTCTCCATCCTCTAGGGCAACCACGAAGTTCAAGCAAGGCCAAGGAAGAAGAGGACAAGCCGTGCACATCATCCATCACCATCCTTGAAGATTGCTTTCGAAATTCAAGAGACCATTCACCCCATCTCCATCTTGGTGTAATCCGATTCTCCTTGTAACCTTTGCTTTGTAATTTTCGTTGGTTATGCCCTAGTTGACATATGTGTTTGAACAAGTTTCGAATTCTGAAATTCTATGATTAATTGTTAATTTTCAGATTCATGTTTTGCGATTTATGGTTGCTTATGTGTGAGTGTTTGATTAAATTTGCATGATAGATAACTTTTGTATTTTAATCTTATGTGGTTGCAAACACCTAGGGTTTTTATATAATTGGTGCTACGAATTTAAGAACATGAATCAACTTTTTGGTTTTGTGTTCTTGAATCAATAAGTAGTAAAGGTTTTGTACAAAAACCGAATTTAATCAAAGAAGATTGCAATTAGGTGAACTTTTTCATACTAAGTTGCACATTTGAATTGATAGCCTTTCTAGATGCTTAATGCGTTAGACATGTATGATTGACTAGCTTTCTAGGGCTTGAATGCATGTTTGATAGGATTAGTCTATGTGCTTTCACTTAGATTAATTAGCGTTGAAAGTAAAATATGGGAAATTGTTTGCTTTGAACGTTTCACATGATCAATTCCTCTTGCATGACTATGATGAACAATGATGAACTTGAATTAATTTTAATCATATGTTTCGATTTTGATCTTTGTTCTTGCATTCCATTTATAATTTTATGTTTTTGCATTTTAATTGTTTTATTAACTTAGTTTTATTTTCAGAAAAACCAAAATCAAAAACCCCCTTTTAATTCGTAAATAATGTGCATATGTGTGAATATTATACTTTGTTTTGATTTTAATTGTTTAATTGTTTAACAATGACAGGTGTACCCTCAATCCCCGGAATAGAACGATCCCTATTTATTCTATACTACTAATGACATTTCAGGGTTAAATTATGCGCTTGCTCATAGCGTATCAATTTTTGGCGCCGTTGCCGGGGATTGAAAAATCATTTGTCATATTGTGAATATATTGTTTTGTTTATATTGTTATCGTAGAAAAAAAAAAAAAAAATTTCGGAAAAAGCACTTGTTTATATTTGAACGAAATTTAGTTAGTTAATTACTTAGTTAATTAATTATTTAGGTTGTTATTTATATTGTTGAATACTAGTTTAATTGTGAGTTGTAAATTAAAGAAGGAATAGGTGAAGTCGTGTTTATTAATATTGGCCTAAACCCCTTATTGGTACCTAGTTCAGGTCCCTTAAGGTTGAGGGCGGCCTTTATTAACATTCATTGAACTGTCTAACACACTTAGGACCTTTTACATCCTAGTAAGAATATCCTATGTGAGATGGTGTCTAGGCTGGGGACAACGTTCATGACGGGTTCTGGATTCAGAAGTGCTACAAATGGGCGTAAACCTCAATGAGGGAGTAGCCTATGCCAAAATGGATCCTACCTCTTGTGTTCGCCCTCCCCTACCTGGCCATTTCAGTAAGGTTGCCCAACGGATGTAGGAGGGACTTTGTGTCTAGACGATTATACTTGGGCCGCACGTCCACTTGATTTACCGCTTGGAATTAAATTTGATATCAATAGTATTTATAACAAAAAGAAAATGTAAGAAATTGTTGTGGCACTTAAGGTATATTGGATTAAACATAATCTTGGAAGGGTAGCTGTTTCAGCCCCATTGCACAACGAGATTCCCTGTTCCCGTACCTAAGTGTTGAAAATAATTGTAAATAAAAGATTCAAAAAAAAAAAAAAAAAAAAAAAAAAAAAAAAAAAAAAAAAAAAAAAAAAAAAAAAAAATTGTGAATAGTGAATAGTGACGTTTTGTATTTGTTTGGTTTGAAAGTTTTGTCTAATTTTACTTGTAAAGAAGAGGAAAACAATGAAAATTGAATTATGAATATTGTTAATTATTTAATTGTTGTGAGTGTGTAAAATCGTATGAGTAGACAAGGGCCCTTTTGTTAATATTGGCCTTAACCCTTCATTGGTACCCTTCTAAGGTCTTATGAGGTTGAGGGCGGCCTTTATTAGCATTAGGAGAACAGTCTAACACATGAGTACTTTCCAAACTGAGTAAGGGGCATTACAGATGGTGTCTTAGGTTGAGACCCTGGGTGATGGGTTCAATTGGATCTCAGAGATACTATAGACTGTGCGTAAACCACAATGTGGAAGTAGCCAATAGGGGCGTAAACCTCAATGAGGGAGTAGCCTCCGTAGTATCACCAAAATGAGTCCTCCCTCTCACTTACCTCTTAATCTGGCTATCTGGCCTTCTGAAACCACGGAAAGAGACTTATGTCTAGGCGACTATCCCTATATCGTAGCTCACCAATAGTAGTGGTTTCTATTGGGCTCGACTTACAACTTGGAATCAATTGAGTTATTAACGATGTTTATAAGTTCTAAAAAAAAAATAGTAATAAAATACTTGTACATACCCTTCACATGTAAATTGTTTGGTTTTGTTTTTACTTCTCTTACTTGTACAAAATGTAAGTCTCTTTTGTTGCATTGTGAATAGTGACGTTTTTGTATGAAAATATTAACTTGTGTTTTGTTTGTTTTCGTAAGTTACTCACTTTTGTACATCTTAATGTTGTTCAGGAATTCCATGAATGTCCGAGTCCTCGAAACTCCCTACCATACGAGAGATTGAAGAAAGACTTGCTCGTTTGAAGAATCCTCCACAACTTGAGTACAGAAGACCTTCTCCCTTGCAATTCAAGCCATATACATTCAACGAGCAAGGGAAAAGAATCTTAGATCCTTCAGAGGAATCCACATCACCTACACCAACTCCATCTCCACCACTTTCACCATCACCTTTGATTTCGCCTAACTTACCATCACCACAAATTACTTCCCCTCTTTCACCTTCACCACCACTTACACCACCACCTGAAGAAGTTCAAGAAGAGAGAATGGCATCCATTAGGGAACTATCCACAGCAACAGTCGAGGGAGGACCCCCTACAGGCATTGTGTACCCTGCCCCTGCAGCAGGAAGACAAGCAGAGTTTGAACTGAAGAGTGGACTATTGCACCAACTCCCTATTTTCCATGGACTTCCTATGGAGGACGCCCACAAGCACCTTAGGGCATTCCAGGTTGTGTGTTCTAACATGAAACCACAAGGAGCAGATGAGAACATTCTGAAGATGAAGGCATTTCCATTTTCCTTAGCTGACAGAGCCAAAGATTGGCTATATGAGATTCCTGCTGGACGTATCACCTCTTGGGAAACAATGAGGAAGGCCTTCTTGGAAAAATACTTCCCAGCTTCAAAGGTCATCACACTTAGGAAGAAGCTCAGTGGAATTGAACAAGCCCCAGATGAGTCCTATTCTGCCTATTTTGAGAGGTTCAATTCCTTACTTGCGCAATGTCCTCAACATCAGATGAAGGATGAGACCCTCCTTACTTGCTTTTATGAAGGACTCCTACCTTTGGAAAGGCAAATGCTTGATGCTGCAGCTGGAGGAGCTTTTGTGGATAAGTCACCTGCTGCTGGGAAAGAACTTATTGAAAATCGTGCCCTCAACACTCAACAGTATGAGGGTGTGAGACAGACCAATCGTAGGGTCAATGAGGTGAGCACCAGTCCTGCCATTGCGGATCAATTGAGCAAACTCACCCTTCTTGTGAACAAGGTAGCGACTACTCAAGGCCATGGAGGATCTTCTGCTTGTGGGGTATGCTTTACCCAAGGACATCCTACGGATCAATGTCCTCAACTAAGTGAGAATGGTGGTTGGGAGTCTGTGAATGCCATAGGAGGCTATCAAGGGAACCAAGGGGGTCCCCAACGTCCAAGGTATGATCCATATTCGAATACCTATAACCCTGGATGGAGGGATCACCCCAACTTCAAGTGGACCAACAATGAGAATGTTCAGAATCCTCTTGGTGGGAGTTTCCAACGTCCTCAAGGACCTTCATTTCAAGGACCTTCTTTTCAAAGGCCTTACATGCCTCCTCAACACAACTCAGGGAATTCAAATTCCCACTATGATAAGACTATTGAGGCATTGACTAATTCCACTCAGGCATTGACTAGTGCCACACAGACTTTGATGCAAGGACAACAGACCCACACCAAGGACATTGCTGAACTCAAAAAGCAGATGGGACAAGTGGTGGACTTCATGACCAAGTTTCATGAAACTGGTAGGCTTCCGAGCAACACAATTCCAAACCCAAAAGGAGGCTCTGAAGGCCCACCCAACTGAGGACGAGAGGACACCAAGTCTAGGCTGAAAGACTATAAACATTAAGCGCTGCTTGGGAGGCAACCCAATTCAGAAGTAGCTGTGGAGGAGCCTTCAACGCAGATTTTCTTCTTCTTCCCTACTTCTTTATTTTTGTAACTTTTGTTTTTCTTTGAACTTTATTTTCGTAAATTCCATCTCTATATGCTTAAGTGTTTCATTGCATGCTTATAATTGATTACATTGAGGACAATGCAATATTTAAGTGTGGGGGAAGGGATTTATATTTTGAGTCTTTGAGTCATATATTGAAAAATACAAAAAATCGAAAAATGTCATAAAAATAAAAAAAAATTCGTTGCTTTTGTTTTTGTTTTGAGTCTTAGGATGCCCTTTCAACTGTCTAGGATGATTCTATATCTCTGAAATCATGACTAAAAGAGGATCACGAAATTGAGATGACTTAAAATGGTATTCTTTGGTTAATTGAGATATATGAAAAATATGTGCCTTGTAGTGGATATGGATTTCGTAACTTTGGTACAGAATATGAGCATGTTAAGATGAGTTTTGATTCATATAAACCCATGTGAGATAATTGAACCATGTTCCTTTTTCTTGGAGTGAAATGAAAAATATATTCTTAATTTCTTGGCGATGTTTTGATGATCTCATTATTCTTTCATCTTGATTGACTACTTGCCATAGATTAAGTTTGATGGACTAGAGAATGCTAGAATTCGCTCTTGTGCTTGTTGAGACGTGATATCAATATATGGCCCTGATTCTGGAAAGGATAGAGGCACCCTAGGAATTACCATCATTGCCAAATGAACCTGTGTCCCTAATTGTGCCCGTCGTGGGACTCCCCTAGATAAACCCCTTTGAGCCTACGTTAAGCCTTTTCTTTCATCACCCTTAAAATCTTTAACCTAAGCCTTAGTATAGCTATGACCCTACCCTTTGTCCTAAGGACTTAGTGGAGCTAAATTGAGACTTTACTTGAAGATTTTTGACGTCAATTTTGAAGAATAAGAAGAGGTGAAAGTTCAAGTGTGGGGGTAGACTTGTCCATGAAAAGAAAAAAATATGAGAAAGCCGTGAAAAATGAAAAGAAAGAAAAAAAAATATATACGGCTAAAAAGAAATAAAAAGAAAGAAATGTTTATGGATTAAGTCCCCTATACTTAGTGATTTTGGAGTTCTGCTTTAAATTGAAGGCCCACTACAGAAAAATTTGGCCTTTGTCCATTTCACTAGAGTCAAGGGAAGTTTACATTGAAGATTGGGCCCAACATGAAGACATTTGGCCCTTTTATGTGACCTATATGGGGAAGTGACGTTTTTGCAATGCCTTGGTGGAATTTCGAGATCTTTACATTCATATGAGCTCTACTAGGTTTTTAGGACACTTTGATAAATCCTTACCTTTCGTTTCTTTAAACCTTGAGCCTGAGCCCCATTACAACCCTTGAGAGAGAGGACCTTCTTGATCCTTAAGATGGGACAGCCCTTGATGTGGAGACGAGTTACAAGAGTTGAACCTATGGCAGTCCATTCGTGCAAGTAGTTGATATCCTTCATGAGATCTTTAAAAGAATATTTATGTGCTTTCGTTTCTTATATGTGATACACTTGTTTATCTTTCACATATACTTGAGTGAATAAGCTTTTAAGCATTGCCATGATCTGAGAGAAGAAAGAGGGATATACTTGTGAGATTTGAATCATACTTGTCTGAAGCATGCTAAGCTTAAACCCATCACCATTGTTACAACCAAGTCCTACTTGTGTATGTGTGGATTATATGTTTTAATTAACTCTCGAATGCCTAAAAATTGATTCTTGGTAAAGTGCTAATCTTGGTGTTGTGAAAGTAAGAGATTGCTGAGACAAATAGTTGAAGGGCAATAGAGTCTTTGTTTGTTTGAGTCTTTAATTTTCGTTGAGTCTTAGTGTGTGTCTTTGTTTGATTTTGCTAAGGGACTAGCAAAAGCTAAGTGTGGGGGAATTTGATAGGAGCATTTTAATGCGACGTTTTAACTGCATTTCCTTACATTTCTTGCGTCATTTCCTTAGTAAAACTCTGTTTAGGAAAGTTTCCATTCTTTGATTGGGAAAGTTCCTATTTGTAGAAAGTTTCCATTTTTCTTAGTTTCTATTTTCCATTTTTAGAAAGTTTCTATTCTTGTAGTTTTCATTTCTCATTTCTGGCAAGTTTCTATTTTTCATTTTTAGTAACTTTCTATTTTTCAAATTAGGAAAGTTTCTATTTCTCATACTAGTTTCTATTTTCAGGACCTCCGAGCTAAAAAGTGGAAATGAACACACGAATGGAAAGAAGAGCTTGCGAACGTCAAGGGGAACAAAAATGAAGAACATTGGACCACACATTTGAGCAGAAATGAAGAAACAAGCTTTCCTAGTGCAACCAGGAAACCCTGCGAACTGGAGGAGAGCTTACCAATGAAGTTTCCAACGCAACTATGAAAAGAAATGAAAGAAATGAAGTGTTTTGCGTTGGAAAATATGAAGACTTGAAGATGAAGCAACGTGGCCCAAGAACTCTCAAGAATGAAGTGGATTTTCGGCAAAATGGACCAAGGCCCATCTAAGCCCATGACATTAGGGTTTGAGACGCAAAACCCTAACCCTAGAGATGTTTTGCCGTGAAAACCAAAGAGAGAAACAAGGAGTTGGCGTCCAAAAATCAGAAATTAAAAGGAGATATTCTAGGGAGATTTTCTAGGGTTATTTTTATGGAAATACATCAAGAGATAAACCCTAGAATATCTTTTGCCGTCCAAGCCAAGAGGAAAAGGAGGAATTGCCGTGATATTCATGAAGAAACCCTAGAGAATTCGGCAAAGAGAGATTCTAGGGGAGAGTTTTAAGGAAAGCCAAAGTGTGGAGACCAAGAAACGGCCAAAAAGGAGTCTAGGTTCGTTCCCTATTTTCTCTAAGGAAGTTTGGCCGAAATTGAACTACAAAATCAGAATATATCTTTATATATTTCGGCCAAAATATTAGGGAATTAAAATGGAGTTTTGTGATTGGTTGAACCATGTCATAGGGCTTATTTGGCAAGCTATGATTGGAGGAAATTATGTGGCATTTTCAGATTAATTCCTTGGGATATTAAGAGGTTTACACGGCTTGGAGAGCAAGGAGGCGTCCACTATATATTCTCACACATTCTCAACGTCAAGGGGTCCCCCTTCCATTGTGTTTTACAACTTTAGAAAAAATCAGAAAACTCTCTCTAGCTTAGCCGTGTTCTTCTCCATCCTCTAGGGCAACCACGAAGTTCAAGCAAGGCCAAGGAAGAAGAGGACAAGCCGTGCACATCATCCATCACCATCCTTGAAGATTGCTTTCGAAATTCAAGAGACCATTCACCCCATCTCCATCTTGGTGTAATCCGATTCTCCTTGTAACCTTTGCTTTGTAATTTTCGTTGGTTATGCCCTAGTTGACATATGTGTTTGAACAAGTTTCGAATTCTGAAATTCTATGATTAATTGTTAATTTTCAGATTCATGTTTTGCGATTTATGGTTGCTTATGTGTGAGTGTTTGATTAAATTTGCATGATAGATAACTTTTGTATTTTAATCTTATGTGGTTGCAAACACCTAGGGTTTTTATATAATTGGTGCTACGAATTTAAGAACATGAATCAACTTTTTGGTTTTGTGTTCTTGAATCAATAAGTAGTAAAGGTTTTGTACAAAAACCGAATTTAATCAAAGAAGATTGCAATTAGGTGAACTTTTTCATACTAAGTTGCACATTTGAATTGATAGCCTTTCTAGATGCTTAATGCGTTAGACATGTATGATTGACTAGCTTTCTAGGGCTTGAATGCATGTTTGATAGGATTAGTCTATGTGCTTTCACTTAGATTAATTAGCGTTGAAAGTAAAATATGGGAAATTGTTTGCTTTGAACGTTTCACATGATCAATTCCTCTTGCATGACTATGATGAACAATGATGAACTTGAATTAATTTTAATCATATGTTTCGATTTTGATCTTTGTTCTTGCATTCCATTTATAATTTTATGTTTTTGCATTTTAATTGTTTTATTAACTTAGTTTTATTTTCAGAAAAACCAAAATCAAAAACCCCCTTTTAATTCGTAAATAATGTGCATATGTGTGAATATTATACTTTGTTTTGATTTTAATTGTTTAATTGTTTAACAATGACAGGTGTACCCTCAATCCCCGGAATAGAACGATCCCTATTTATTCTATACTACTAATGACATTTCAGGGTTAAATTATGCGCTTGCTCATAGCGTATCAAAAACCAAAACCAAAAAAACTCCCCTTTGAATTCGTAAATAGTGATGTATATGTGTGAATATTATACTTTGTTTTAATTTTAATTGTTTAATTGTTTGACAATGACAGGTGTACCCTCAATCCCCGGAATAGAACGATCCCTATTTGCTTATACTACTAACGATGTTTTCAGGGTTAAATTATGCGCTTGCTTTGAGCGTATCAATAGAACGATCCCTACTTACTTATACTACTAATGACATTTCAGGGTTAAATTATGCGCTTGCTTTGAGCGCATCAATTTTTGGCGCCGTTGCCGGGGATTGAAAAATCATTTGTCACTTTGTGAATATTGTGTTTTGTTTATATTGTGACCGAAAAAAAAAAAAAAAAAAAATATATTACTTGTTAATTATTTTAATTGTCGAAAATTAGTTAATTAATTACTTAGGTTGTTATTTTTATTGTTGAACACGAGTTTAATTGTGAGTTGTAAATTAAAGAAGGAATAGGTGAAGTCGTGTTTATTAATATTGGCCTAAACCCCTTATTGGTACCTAGTTCAGGTCCCTTAAGGTTGAGGGCGGCCTTTATTAACATTCATTGAACTGTCTAACACACTTAGGACCTTTTACATCCTAGTAAGAATATCCTATGTGAGATGGTGTCTAGGCTGGGGACAACGTTCATGACGGGTTCTGGATTCAGAAGTGCTACAAATGGGCGTAAACCTCAATGAGGGAGTAGCCTATGCCAAAATGGATCCTACCTCTTGTGTTCGCCCTCCCCTACCTGGCCATTTCAGTAAGGTTGCCCAACGGATGTAGGAGGGACTTTGTGTCTAGACGATTATACTTGGGCCGCACGTCCACTTGATTTACCGCTTGGAATTAAATTCGATATCAATAGTATTTATAGCAAAAAGAAAATGTAAGAAATTGTTGTGACACTTAAGGTATATTGGATTAAACATAATCTTGGAAGGGTAGCTGTTTCAGCCCCATTGCACAACGAGATTCCCTGTTCCCGTACCTAAGTGTTGGAAAAAAAAAAAAAAAAAAAAAAAAAAAAAAAAAAAAAAAAAAAAAAAATTGTGAATAGTGACGTTTTGTACATGTGTTTTGTGTGAAAGTTTTGTGTGTAATTTGTCTAATATACTTGTAAAGGAAAAGAAAAAAAAAAAAAAAAAAAAAAAAGTAAAAAAAAAAAAAATTTGATTTATAAATGTTGTTAATTATTTGATTGTTATAAGTGTGTAAAATCGTATGAGTAGACAAGGGCCCTTTTGTTAATATTGGCCTTAACCCTTCATTGGTACCTTTCTAAGGTCTTATGAGGTTGAGGGCGGCCTTTATTAGCATTAGGAGAACAGTCTAACACATGAGTACTTTCCAAACTGAGTAAGGGGCATTACAGATGGTGTCTTAGGTTGAGACCCTGGGTGATGGGTTCAAATTGGATCTCAGAGATACTATAGACTGTGCGTAAACCACAATGTGGAAGTAGCCAATAGGGGCGTAAACCTCAATGAGGGAGTAGCCTCCGTAGTATCACCAAAATGAGTCCTCCCTCTCACTTACCTCTTAATCTGGCTATCTGGCCTTCTGAAACCACGGAAAGAGACTAATGTCTAGGCGACTATCCCTATATCGTAGCTCACCAATAGTAGTGGTTTCTATTGGGCTCGACTTACAACTTGGAATCAATTGAGTTATTAACTATGTTTATAAGTTCTAAAAAAAAAAAAAAAATACTTGTACATAACTTTCAATTGTACATTGGTCTGTTTCTTACTTTTCTTACTTGTACAAAATTTGTAAGTCTCTTTTGTTGCATTGTGAATAGTGACGTTTTTGTATGAAAATATTAACTTGTATTTTGTTTGTTTTCGTAAGTTACTCACTTTTGTACATCTTAATGTTGTTCAGGAATTCCATGAATGTCCGAGTCCTCTAAACTCCCTACCATACGAGAGATTGAAGAAAGACTTGCTCGTTTGAAGAATCCTCCACAACTTGAGTACAGAAGACCTTCTCCCTTGCAATTCAAGCCATATACATTCAACGAGCAAGGGAAAAGAATCTTAGATCCTGATAGGAGCATAAAGTGCGACGATATTATTGAGTATATGCCCCATTTTAGACTTGTTTCTCCCTTAAGTTTCGTGTTTTGAGTCATCGAGTCAGTTTAAGAGTCTTGTACAGTGTTTGGCGTAAAATAGGCGCAAAATGGAAAATTTATGAAAAAAATCCTAACGGGATCAGGATTCCTTACCGTCGACGTTTTTGCGGTCTTTACATTAATTCCCTTTATTTTCTCTTAAAAAAATCTGATATTCTCCACCTTTTTGTAGGAAATTTAAGACGTTTGACCAAGCAATGAAGAAGGGAAATAAAGGAGAAAGACGTTTCAGCTGGAAAATAAATAAAGGAGAAAGACGTTTTTAGTTCGGGAATAAAGGAGAAAGACGTTTCAGCTGTTAAAAGACCCCATTATGAGAGGAGTTAAGGCCATAAAGGAGACGTTTTCAGTTGGAAAATTAAAGGAATTATGATGCAATCCCATCCGTCCAATGATGAAGGGTATGATCGACAAAAGCCAACCAATGCTCCCCTATAAATAGGCAACGTCCAGAACAGAATTTCCATCACTTCCTAGCCAAGATCACTTCCTAGCCAAGATCACTTCCCGGCCTATCACTTCCTGGCCAAAAACTATTCCAAGACTTTGCCCAATTCACTTCTCAAACCTCCAACACCTACAAGACCGTGACCACCATCCATCCATCAATCTACGAAGTTCTTAGGCGCTGAGTCAAGGACGCTCCACCACCATAGCAGAGACGAGTTCATCACCTTGTTGCTAAGCCGCTGAGGAAAGCTTCAAAGTGTAACTATGACTCTACTTACAATTTTTATTTCGGTTTTGTGTGTTTGGATTTGCGAGTTGTGTAATTGGAGACATGAGATTTTCAGAATATTTTTATTAATATTTTTGAGATTTTCAGTTTATTATTGAGTTAATTTCGAGAATTCTTTTATGATGCATGTTACAATCTTGTGCCCTTTTATGTGTTTAGGTAATTTTCAGAGTTAGGATCATAAGTTTGCATGCTAGAATAATGGTGAGAGTTCTTGTGTGTTTGCTTAATTTGCCAAGAGTAATTATTATTTGTTAAGGCGCTGAGTTAAACAAGTAGTAATTAGTTCTAATGGGTGGTAAAAATCATGTCTTAATGATTAAATGATTCTGGAAATTACGTGTTAAATTCTATGTGTAATAGTTAATTTGCACGTGTGAGTTGATTCAAGGGTTAGATAATACTACTACTTAAGAGAACTACGCTGAGTGTTTTCGAAAATTAGTAGTATTAGGCTTGGTAAGGACTTTTCCGATCCAAGCCTACATTAGAACGAATCAGATAAATGGATTGATCCGCTGAGGCTTTTCATTTGGGCTCTTATCTATGCATTCAAGATGGGCACAGTTTTGTAGCATGTTGAAATGAATTTCTGAGTGGTATTGGTCTAGGTTAGGGAAGTCGATCATTGTATATAGTTTTATTTGTTTTGTTTTTATTTTCAGTAGATTAGGAACCAAATCTCAAAACCCCCATTTTATTCTTTTATTTGTTAATTGACCTTTTTGTGTAGGTGTACCCTACAATCCCCGGACTGAACGATCCCTGCTTATCCTATACTGACAACTACATTTTGCAGGGTTAAATTGTGAGGCTATTTTAGCCGCATCAATTTTTGGCGCCGTTGCCGGGGATTGTTAAAATCCCTTGCCCTTAAAGTGTCATCGATTTTGTTGTATATAGAATGCATGCTAAATTTTTGTACTACACTTGTGGAATGGTGACAAATTGCGATTTATGTTTGGCCAAGCTATAATTGTGATTTAGTTTAAGTTTTATGAGTGTTACAAAATTAAGCATGTCTTTTATAATTGTTGTACAATTTGTAGAAGTTTTTAAGCATGTTGTAAATTGTAGAATGAGTTATTTTTTTTTTTTTTAAGCATGTTGTAAATTGTATGTGTTTTACTTAGATTAATATACTTAGGTTGTTATTAATTTAGTTAAATACTTAATTGTTTTAAGTGTGTAAAATCGTATGAGTAGACAAGGGCCCTTTTGTTAATATTGGCCTAAACCCTTCATTAGTACCTTGCTAAGGTCTCTTGAGGTTGAGGGCGGCCTTTATTAGCATTTGGAGAACAGTCTAACACATGAGTTAATTTCCAAACTGAGTAAGGGGCATTACAGATGGTGTCTTAGGTTGAGACCCTGGGTGATGGGTTCAAATTGGATCTCAGAGATACTATAGACTGTGCGTAAACCACAATGTGGAAGTAGCCAATAGGGGCGTAAACCTCAATGAGGGAGTAGCCTCCGTAGTATCACCAAAATGAGTTGATAGGAGCATTTTAATGCGACGTTTTAACTGCATTTCCTTATATTTCTTGCGTCATTTCCTTAGTAAAACTCTGTTTAGGAAAGTTTCCATTCTTTGATTGGGAAAGTTCCTATTTGTAGAAAGTTTCCATTTTTCTTAGTTTCTATTTTCCATTTTTAGGAAGTTTCTATTTTTGTAGTTTTCATTTCTCTTTTCTGGCAAGTTTCTATTTTTCATTTTTAGTAACTTTCTATTTTTCATTTTTAGTAAGTTTCTATTTTTCAAATTAGGTAAGTTTCTATTTTTCATACCAGTTTCTATTTTCAGGACTTCCGAGCTAAAAAGTGGAAATGAACGCACGAATGGAAAGAGGAGCTTTCGAACATCAAGACGAACAAATATGAGAGAAAACGGGCCACACATTTGAGCAGAAATGAAGAAACAAGCTTTCCTAGTGCAACCAAGAAACCCTGCGAAATGGAGGAGAGCTTACCAATGAAGTTTCCAACGCAACTATGAAAAGAAATGAAAGAAATGAAGTGTTTTGCGTCGGAAAATAAGAAGGCTTGAAGATGAAGCAACGAAGCCCAAGAACTCTATGGATTTTCGGCAAATTGGACCAAGGCCCATCATAGCCCATGACATTAGGGTTTGTGACGCAAAACCCTAACCCTAGAGATGTTTTGCCGTGAAAACCAAAGAGAGAAACAAGGGAGATGGCGTGAAAATCAGAAATTAAAAGAAGATTACGCAAGAGATTTTCTAGGGTAATTTTAATGGAAAGATAAACCCTAGGAGACTCTTGCCGTCCAAGCCAAGAGGAAAAGGAGGAAGTTGCCGTGATATTCATGAAGAAACCCTAGAGAATTCGGCAAAAAGATATTCTAGGGAGAGTTTTATGGAAAGAAAAAGTGTGGACATCAAGAAAAGCACCAAAAGGCGTCTAGATTCATTCCTAGAAACCCTAAGTATATTTTGGCCGAAATTGCAAGAAGAAAATCAGAAAATAATCAAGGGAATTCGGCAAGAATATATTAGGGAATCTCCATGGAGTTTTGTGATTGGTTGGATGACACACTAGGGCTTATTTGGCAATTTCTCATTGGTGGAAGCTATGTGGAATTATTAACTTAATTCCTTGGAAAATAAATCAGAAAATATGTGCTTGGGGACCAAGTTTGCCGTGCTCCTATATATACTCCTTTATTCACAACGTCAAGGGTTCCTCTCCCACTTTTGCGTTTTACAACTTTAGAAAAAATTCAGAAAAGCTCTCTAGCCTAGCCGTGTTCTTCTCCATCCTCTAGGGCAACCACGAAGTGCAAGCAAGGCCAAGGAAGAAGAAGACAAGCCGTGAACACCATCCATCCTCCACCTTGAAGATTGCTTTCGAAATTCAAGAGACCACATCATCTTTCGTTCATCACCATCTCCATCTCTTGGTGTAATTCGATTCTTCCTTGTAACTTTGTTTGTATTTTCGTTGGTTATGCCCTAGTTGACACATGTGTTTGAACAAGTTTCGAATTCTGAAATTCTATGATTAATTGTTAAATTTTCAGATTCATGTTTTGCGATTTATGGTTGCTTATGTGTGAGTGTTTGATTAAATTTGCATGATAGATAACTTTTGTATTTTAATCTTATGTGGTTGCAAACACCTAGGGTTTTTATATAATTGGTGCTACGAATTTAAGAACATGAATCAACTTTTTGGTTTTGTGTTCTTGAATCAATAAGTAGTAAAGGTTTTGTACAAAAACCGAATTTAATCAAAGAAGATTGCAATTAGGTGGACTTTTTCATACTAAGTTGCACATTTGAATTGATAGCCTTTCTAGATGCTTAATGCGTTAAACATGTATGATTGACTAGCTTTCTAGGGCTTGAATGCATGTTTGATAGGATTAGTCTATGTGCTTTCACTTAGATTAATTAGCGTTGAAAGTAAAATATGGGAAATTGTTTGCTTTGAACGTTTCACATGATCAATTCCTCTTGCATGACTACGATGAACAATGATGAACTTGAATTAATTTTAATCATATGTTTCGATTTTGATCTTTGTTCTTGCATTCCACTTGTATTTTTATGTTTTTGCATTTTAATTATTTTGTTTATTTAAATTATTTTCGAAAACCAAAAACAAAAATACCCCCCTTTTTCGTAAATAGTGTATATGTGTGTGAATATTATACTTTGTTTTAATTTTAATTGTTTAATTGTTTGACAATGACAGGTGTACCCTCAATCCCCGGAATAGAACGATCCCTATTTATTCTATGCTACTAATGACATTTCAGGGTTAAATTATGCGCTTGCTTTGAGCGCATCAATTTTTGGCGCCGTTGCCGGGGATTGAAAAATCATTTGTTATTTTGTTAAATTGTTTTGTTTATATTTTGACCGAAAAAAAAAAAAGAAAAAAAAAAAAATATATATTTACTTGTTAATTATTTTTAATTGTCGAAAATTAGTTAATTAATTATTTAGGTTGTTATTTATATTGTTGAATACTAGTTTAATTGTGAGTTGTAAATTAAAGAAGGAATAGGTGAAGTCGTGTTTATTAATATTGGCCTAAACCCCTTATTGGCACCTAGTTCAGGTCCCTTAAGGTTGAGGGCGGCCTTTATTAACATTCATTGAACTGTCTAACACACTTAGGACCTTTTACATCCTAGTAAGAATATCCTATGTGAGATGGTGTCTAGGCTGGGGACAACGTTCATGACGGGTTCTGGATTCAGAAGTGCTACAAATGGGCGTAAACCTCAATGAGGGAGTAGCCTATGCCAAAATGGATCCTACCTCTTGTGTTCGCCCTCCCCTACCTGGCCATTTCAGTAAGGTTGCCCAACGGATGTAGGAGGGACTTTGTGTCTAGACGATTATACTTGGGCCGCACGTCCACTTGATTTACCGCTTGGAATTAAATTCGATATCAATAGTATTTATAGCAAAAAGAAAATGTAAGAAATTGTTGTGGCACTTAAGGTATATTGGATTAAACATAATCTTGGAAGGGTAGTTGTTTCAGCCCCATTGCACAACGAGATTCCCTGTTCCCGTACCTAAGTGTTGAAAATAATTGTAAATGAAAAAAAAAAAAAAAAAAAAAAAAAAAAAAAAAAAAAGTAAAAAAAAAAAATAATTGTGAATAGTGACGTTTTGTACATGTGTTTTGTGTGAAAGTTTTGTGTGTAATTTGTCTAATATACTTGTAAAGGAAAAGAAAGAAAAAGAAAAAAAAATTGATTTATAAATGTTGTTAATTATTTGATTGTTATAAGTGTGTAAAATCGTATGAGTAGACAAGGGCCCTTTTGTTAATATTGGCCTTAACCCTTCATTGGTACCTTTCTAAGGTCTTATGAGGTTGAGGGCGGCCTTTATTAGCATTAGGAGAACAGTCTAACACATGAGTACTTTCCAAACTGAGTAAGGGGCATTACAGATGGTGTCTTAGGTTGAGACCCTGGGTGATGGGTTCAAATTGGATCTCAGAGATACAATAGACTGTGCGTAAACCACAATGTGGAAGTAGCCAATAGGGGCGTAAACCTCAATGAGGGAGTAGCCTCCGTAGTATCACCAAAATGAGTCCTCCCTCTCACTTACCTCTTAATCTGGCTATCTGGCCTTCTGAAACCACGGAAAGAGACTTATGTCTAGGCGACTATCCCTATATCGTAGCTCACCAATAGTAGTGGTTTCTATTGGGCTCGACTTACAACTTGGAATCAATTGAGTTATTAACGATGTTTATAAGTTCTAAAAAATAGTAATAAAATACTTGTACATACCCTTCACATGTAAAGTGCCTTGTTTTTACTTCTTTTACTTGTACAAAATGTAAGTCTCTTTTGTTGCATTGTGAATAGTGACGTTTTTGTATGAAAATATTAACTTGTATTTTGTTTGTTTTCGTAAGTTACTCACTTTTGTACATCTTAATGTTGTTCAGGAATTCCATGAATGTCCGAGTCCTCTAAACTCCCTACCATACGAGAGATTGAAGAAAGACTTGCTCGTTTGAAGAATCCTCCACAACTTGAGTACAGAAGACCTTCTCCCTTGCAATTCAAGCCATATACATTCAACGAGCAAGGGAAAAGAATCTTAGATCCTTCAGAGGAATCCACATCACCTACACCAACTCCATCTCCACCACTTTCACCATCACCTTTGATTTCGCCTAACTTACCATCACCACAAATTACTTCCCCTCTTTCACCTTCACCACCACTTACACCACCACCTGAAGAAGTTCAAGAAGAGAGAATGGCATCCATTAGGGAACTATCCACAGCAACAGTCGAGGGAGGACCCCCTACAGGCATTGTGTACCCTGCCCCTGCAGCAGGAAGACAAGCAGAGTTTGAACTGAAGAGTGGACTATTGCACCAACTCCCTATTTTCCACGGACTTCCTATGGAGGACGCCCACAAGCACCTTAGGGCATTCCAGGTTGTGTGTTCTAACATGAAACCACAAGGAGCAGATGAGAACATTCTGAGGATGAAGGCATTTCCATTTTCCTTAGCTGACAGAGCCAAAGATTGGCTATATGAGATTCCTGCTGGACGTATCACCTCTTGGGAAACAATGAGGAAGGCCTTCTTGGAAAAATACTTCCCAGCTTCAAAGGTCATCACACTTAGGAAGAAGCTCAGTGGAATTGAACAAGCCCCAGATGAGTCCTATTCTGCCTATTTTGAGAGGTTCAATTCCTTACTTGCGCAATGTCCTCAACATCAGATGAAGGATGAGACCCTCCTTACTTGCTTTTATGAAGGACTCCTACCTTTGGAAAGGCAAATGCTTGATGCTGCAGCTGGAGGAGCTTTTGTGGATAAGTCACCTGCTGCTGGGAAAGAACTTATTGAAAATCGTGCCCTCAACACTCAACAGTATGAGGGTGTGAGACAGACCACTCGTAGGGTCAATGAGGTGAGCACCAGTCCTGCCATTGCGGATCAATTGAGCAAACTCACCCTTCTTGTGAACAAGGTAGCGACTACTCAAGGCCATGGAGGATCTTCTGCTTGTGGGGTATGCTTTACCCAAGGACATCCTACGGATCAATGTCCTCAACTAAGTGAAAATGGTGGTTGGGAGTCTGTGAATGCTCTAGGAGGCTATCAAGGGAACCAAGGGGGTCCCCAACGTCCAAGGTATGATCCATATTCGAATACCTATAACCCTGGATGGAGGGACCACCCCAACTTCAAGTGGACCAACAATGAGAATGTTCAAAACCCTCTTGGTGGGAGTTTCCAACGTCCTCAAGGACCTTCATTCCAAGGACCTTCTTTTCATAGGCCTTACATGCCTCCTCAACAGAACGTAGGGAATTCAAATTCCCACTATGATAAGACGATTGAGGCATTGACTAATTCCACTCAGGCATTGACTAGTGCCACACAGACTTTGCTACAAGGACAACAGAACCACACCAAGGACATTGCTGAACTCAAAAAGCAGATGGGACAAGTGGTGGACTTCATGACCAAGTTTCATGAAACTGGTAGGCTTCCGAGCAACACAATTCCAAACCCAAAAGGAGGCTCTGAAGGCCCACCCAACTGAGGACGAGAGGAAACCAAGTCTAGGCTGAAAGACTATAAACATTAAGCGCTGCTTGGGAGGCAACCCAATTCAGAAGTAGCTGTGGAGGAGCCTTCAACGCAGATTTTCTTCTTCTTCCTTACTTCTTTATTTTTGTAACTTTTGTTTTTCTTTGAACTTTATTTTCGTAACTTCCATCTCTATATGCTTAAGTGTTTCATTGTATGCTTATAATTGATTACATTGAGGACAATGCAATATTTAAGTGTGGGGGAAGGGATTTATATTTTTGAGTCTTTTATTTTGAGTCATATATTGAAAAATACAAAAAAAAATCGAAAAAATGTCATAAAAATAAAATTTTCGTTGCTTTCATTGAGTCTTAGCTTTTGTTTTTGTTTTGAGTCTTAGGATGCCCTTTCAACTGTCTAGGATGATTCTTTATCTCTGAAATTATGGCTAAAAGAGGATCACGAAATTGAGATGATTTTAACATGGTATTCTTTGGTTAATTGAGATATATGAAAAATATGTGCCTTGTAGTGGATATGGATTTCGTAACTTTGGTACAGAATATGAGCATGTTAAGATGAGTTTTGATTCATATAAACCCATGTGAGATAATTGAACCATGTTCCTTTTTCTTGGAGTGAAATGAAAAATATATTCTTAATTTCTTGGCGATGTTTTGATGATCTCATTATTCTTTCATCTTGATTGACTACTTGCCATAGATTAAGTTTGATGGACTAGAGAATGCTAGAATTCGCTCTTGTGCTTGTTGAGACGTTATATCAAAACATGGCCCTGATTCTGGAAAGGATAGAGGCACCCTAGGAATTACCGCCATTGCCAAATGAACCTGTGTCCCTAATTGTGCCCGTCGTGGGACTCCCCTAGATAAACCCCTTTGAGCCTACGTTAAGCCTTTTCTTTCATCACCCTTAAAAGTCTTTAACCTAAGCCTTAGTATAGCTATAACCCTACCCTTTGTCCTAAGGACTTAGTGGAGCTAAATTGAGACTTTATTTGAAGATTTTTGGCGTTAACAATGAAAGATAAGAAGAGGTGAAAGTTCAAGTGTGGGGGAATCTTGTCCATAAAGAAAAAAAATATGTGAAAGCCGTGAAAAAATGAAAAATGAAAAAGGAAAAGAAAAATGTATACGGCTAAAAAGAAAGGAAAGAAAGAAAAATATATGTTTATGGATTCTAGTCCCCTATACTTAGTGATCTTGGAGTTTGCTTTGAATTGAAGGCCCACTACAGAAAAATTTGGCCTTTGTCCATTTCACTAGAGTTCAAGGGAAGTTTACATTGAAGATTGGGCCCAACATAAAGACATTTGGCCCTCTTATATTACCTCCATGGGGAAGTGACGTTTTTGCAATGCCTTGGTGGGATATTTCGATGTCTCTACACTTATATGAGCTCTACTAGGTTTTTAGGACACTTTGTTAATTTCCTTACCCTTCGTTTCTTTAAACCTTGAGCCATGGCCCCATTATAACCCTCGAGAAGACCTTCTTGATCCTTAAGATGGGACAGCCCTTGATGTGGAGATGAGTTGCAAGAGTTGAACCTATGGCTTGGGTCCATCTGTGCAAGTAGTTGATATCCTTCATGAGATCTTTAAAGAAAATTATACTTGTGCTTTCGTTTCTTACATTATGTGATATACTTGCTATCCTTCACATATGATTGAGTGTATAAGCTTTTAAGCATTGCCATGATCTGAGAGAAGAAAGAGGGATATACTTGTGAGATTTGAATCATACTTGTCTGAAGCATGCTAAGCTTAAACCCATCACCATTGTTACAACCAAGTCCTACTTGTGTATGTGTGGATTACATGTTTTAATTAACTCTCGAATGCTAAACATTGATTCTTGGTTGAGTGCTACTCTTGGTGTTGTGAAAGTAAGAGATTGCTGAGACAAAAAGTTGAAGGGCAATAGAGTCATTGTATTTGTAGAGTCTTTAATTTTTCGTTGAGTCTTAGTGTGTGTCTTTGTTTGATTTTGCTAAGGGACTAGCAAAAGCTAAGTATGGGGGAATTTGATAGGAGCATTTTAATGCGACGTTTTAACTGCATTTCCTTATATTTCTTGCGTCATTTCCTTAGTAAAACTCTGTTTAGGAAAGTTTCCATTCTTTGATTGGGAAAGTTCCTATTTGTAGAAAGTTTCCATTTTTCTTAGTTTCTATTTTCCATTTTTAGGAAGTTTCTATTTTTGTAGTTTTCATTTCTCTTTTCTGGCAAGTTTCTATTTTTCATTTTTAGTAACTTTCTATTTTTCATTTTTAGTAAGTTTCTATTTTTCAAATTAGGTAAGTTTCTATTTTTCATACCAGTTTCTATTTTCAGGACTTCCGAGCTAAAAAGTGGAAATGAACGCACGAATGGAAAGAGGAGCTTTCGAACATCAAGACGAACAAATATGAGAGAAAACGGGCCACACATTTGAGCAGAAATGAAGAAACAAGCTTTCCTAGTGCAACCAGGAAACCCTGCGAAATGGAGGAGAGCTTACCAATGAAGTTTCCAACGCAACTATGAAAAGAAATGAAAGAAATGAAGTGTTTTGCGTCGGAAAATAAGAAGGCTTGAAGATGAAGCAACGAAGCCCAAGAACTCTATGGATTTTCGGCAAATTGGACCAAGGCCCATCATAGCCCATGACATTAGGGTTTGTGACGCAAAACCCTAACCCTAGAGATGTTTTGCCGTGAAAACCAAAGAGAGAAACAAGGGAGATGGCGTGAAAATCAGAAATTAAAAGAAGATTACGCAAGAGATTTTCTAGGGTAATTTTAATGGAAAGATAAACCCTAGGAGACTCTTGCCGTCCAAGCCAAGAGGAAAAGGAGGAAGTTGCCGTGATATTCATGAAGAAACCCTAGAGAATTCGGCAAAAAGATATTCTAGGGAGAGTTTTATGGAAAGAAAAAGTGTGGACATCAAGAAAAGCACCAAAAGGCGTCTAGATTCATTCCTAGAAACCCTAAGTATATTTTGGCCGAAATTGCAAGAAGAAAATCAGAAAATAATCAAGGGAATTCGGCAAGAATATATTAGGGAATCTCCATGGAGTTTTGTGATTGGTTGGATGACACACTAGGGCTTATTTGGCAATTTCTCATTGGTGGAAGCTATGTGGAATTATTAACTTAATTCCTTGGAAAATAAATCAGAAAATATGTGCTTGGGGACCAAGTTTGCCGTGCTCCTATATATACTCCTTTATTCACAACGTCAAGGGTTCCTCTCCCACTTTTGCGTTTTACAACTTTAGAAAAAATTCAGAAAAGCTCTCTAGCCTAGCCGTGTTCTTCTCCATCCTCTAGGGCAACCACGAAGTGCAAGCAAGGCCAAGGAAGAAGAAGACAAGCCGTGAACACCATCCATCCTCCACCTTGAAGATTGCTTTCGAAATTCAAGAGACCACATCATCTTTCGTTCATCACCATCTCCATCTCTTGGTGTAATTCGATTCTTCCTTGTAACTTTGTTTGTATTTTCGTTGGTTATGCCCTAGTTGACACATGTGTTTGAACAAGTTTCGAATTCTGAAATTCTATGATTAATTGTTAAATTTTCAGATTCATGTTTTGCGATTTATGGTTGCTTATGTGTGAGTGTTTGATTAAATTTGCATGATAGATAACTTTTGTATTTTAATCTTATGTGGTTGCAAACACCTAGGGTTTTTATATAATTGGTGCTACGAATTTAAGAACATTAATCAACTTTTTGGTTTTGTGTTCTTGAATCAATAAGTAGTAAAGGTTTTGTACAAAAACCGAATTTAATCAAAGAAGATTGCAATTAGGTGGACTTTTTCATACTAAGTTGCACATTTGAATTGATAGCCTTTCTAGATGCTTAATGCGTTAAACATGTATGATTGACTAGCTTTCTAGGGCTTGAATGCATGTTTGATAGGATTAGTCTATGTGCTTTCACTTAGATTAATTAGCGTTGAAAGTAAAATATGGGAAATTGTTTGCTTTGAACGTTTCACATGATCAATTCCTCTTGCATGACTACGATGAACAATGATGAACTTGAATTAATTTTAATCATATGTTTCGATTTTGATCTTTGTTCTTGCATTCCACTTGTATTTTTATGTTTTTGCATTTTAATTATTTTGTTTATTTAAATTATTTTCGAAAACCAAAAACAAAAATACCCCCCTTTTTCGTAAATAGTGTATATGTGTGTGAATATTATACTTTGTTTTAATTTTAATTGTTTAATTGTTTGACAATGACAGGTGTACCCTCAATCCCCGGAATAGAACGATCCCTATTTATTCTATGCTACTAATGACATTTCAGGGTTAAATTATGCGCTTGCTTTGAGCGTATCATGAGTCCTCCCTCTCACTTACCTCTTAATCTGGCTATCTGGCCTTCTGAAACCACGGAAAGAGACTTATGTCTAGGCGACTATCCCTATATCGTATCTCACCAATAGTTGTGGTTTCTATTGGGCTCGACTTACAACTTGGAATCAATTGAGATATTAACTAAGTTTATTAAAAAAAAAAAAAAAAAAAAAAACCGTTAATGGAGATTACTAAGTTTAAAACTTTAAAACTTTCGTTGGGCCAACAATGATAACACCTTGAGACCACCTCAAGGCCCAGGTCAGAATTCTCAGCGCCCACCAGGTTTGTTTTTGAGGCCTCAGGTACCTCAAACTTTTGGTATTCCCAATTCTGTCCCTCCACCTCCTGTTTCTAATACTTTGAGTGTCCCTAATTATGATGAACTGTTGAAGTCCCTTGCTGCGGGGCAACAACAACTTAACACGGCTACTCAAGCTTTGGTTGTAGGACAGGCGACCCATTCAAAGGATATTGCAGAGCTCAAGAATCAAATGGGCCAAGTGGTGGATTTCATGGGTCGGATTGCTGAAACAGGGAAGCTACCAAGCAACACAGTGCCTAACCCAAGGAATGAGCACGCCCAAGCCATCATCACTAGGAGTGGACGTGTACTAGTTGACCCTCCCAGAGCCCACAAGAAGACCCAAGCGGCCCATAATGAAGAAGAAGACGTTGTGGAGGTGTCTAAGGAGGATGTTGAGAAGGACCTAGCTACATCAAGGGTGGAAGTTAACGTGCCCCAAGCTGAGGCACCCAAAGGTACAATTCCTAACTCTAGTGGTTTAGTTAAGACTAACCCAGTTGTTTCTATACCTTTCCCAAGCAGGTTTGCCAAGACGAAGAAAGATAAATCTGATCAAGAGATCTTGGAAATCTTCAAGAAGGTTCAAGTGAATATGCCCCTGATTGAGTGCATCAAACAAGTGCCTAAATACGCCAAGTTCTTGAAGGAGTTATGCACCACAAGGAGGCAGACAAGAGAGAAAGAGGTGGTGAAAATGAGCGAGACGGTATCAGCCGTTATCCAGAGGAAACTACCCCCAAAGTTGAAGGACCCAGGGAGTTTTTCTGTTCCCTGTATCATTGGTGACACCAGGTTTGAAAATGTGATGTTAGACTTAGGGGCATCCATAAATGTTATGCCTTATAATTTGTATGTGTCCCTAGGTCTAGGCCCTCTTAAAAGGGATAATGTTGTCATTCAACTTGCTGATAGGTCTAACAAATACCCTCAAGGGTATGTTGAGGATGTTCTTGTGCAGGTAAACCATCTGATATTCCCTGCGGATTTCTACGTATTGGACATGGAGGAATCACCCCTAAATACCACTCCATTACTTTTAGGGCGTCCCTTTATGAGGACTGCAAGAACGAAGATCGACGTGTACAAAGGGACTCTCACCATGGAGTTTGATGGTGATGTTATACGCTTCAACATTCTTGAAGCCATGAGGTACCCTGTTTCTGACTTGAAACCGTGCTTTGCTATTGATGTAGTTGATTCACTCGCGCAGGTTTTCTCTGAAGCAATGGTTGAGGATGAATTGGCTCTGACCCTAGAGGAGGGGGTCAGATATGATGCAAATGGGGTACCTATCCCCAAGGTTGAGTGGGACGTTGAGGAGCCTAGAGTGATCAAGACTGTGGCCTCACTGGAGGCTCAGCCTATAAAGAGGTCAATTTCCTATTTGTCAATTCCGGTTTCTACTAATAAAATGCTACGCTCTATTGTTCAGGCACCCAAGTTGGAATTGAAGGTACTCCCTGAGCATTTGAAGTACGCGTACCTAGGAGAAAAGGAGACCCTCCCAGTGATCATATCGTCAACGCTGGAGGTAGAGCAAGAAAGGAAGTTGGTGGACGTGTTGAAGAAGCACAAGACTGCCATTGGTTGGACTCTAGCAGATATCAAGGGGATCAGCCCAACCACGTGTGTCCACCGGATCCTGTTAGAAGATGGCGCCAAGCCCACAAGAGAAGCCCAAAGGCGTCTACATCCGCCCATGATGAAGGTGGTCCAAGACGAGGTGATCAAGTTGCTAGATTGTGGGGTGATCTACCCCATTTCTGATAGTAAGTGGGTCTCTCCAGTGCAAGTGGTGCCCAAGAAGTCTGGGGTGACAGTGGTACAGAACGAGGATAATGAGCTAGTGCCCCAGAGATTAGTGACTGGTCATAGGGTATGTATCGACTACCGGAAGCTGAATGCCACAACGAGGAAGGATCATATGCCCTTGCCTTTTATTGACCAGATGTTGGAGCGCTTAGCGGGCCATTCCTACTATTGCTTCTTGGACGGATATAGTGGGTACAACCAGATCTGCATAGCCCACGAGGATCAGGAGAAGACGACCTTCACGTGCCCCTTTGGGACCTTTGCTTATAGGCGCATGCCCTTCGGCTTATGCAACGCACCAGGTACTTTTCAAAGATGTATGCTTTCCATTTTCTCATAATACATTGAAAATATTATTGAAGTCTTTATGGACGACTTTAGTGTCTTCGGTAAAGATTTTGATACTTGTTTAGAGAATCTAGGATTGATACTTGAGAGGTGTGTAGAAACTAACCTTGTGCTGAATTGGGAGAAGTGTCACTTCATGGTGACACAAGGGATAGTGTTAGGACACATAATATCTGCTAGGGGCATTGAGGTAGATAAGGCTAAGGTTGATCTTGTACGTCACTTACCCTCCCCCACAACTGTGAGGGAGGTACGCTCTTTTCTTGGCCATGCAGGATTTTACAGGCGGTTCATCAAAGACTTCTCCAAGGTGGCGAGACCTATGTGTGCCCTATTGCAAAAGGACGTGCCCTTTGTGTTCAATGAGGATTGCAAGAAGGCGTTTGAAAAGCTCAAGGAGTTGTTGACCACGGCCCCCATCATGTGCCCACCGGATTGGAGTCTACCCTTCGAGCTTATGTGTGATGCATCAGACTATGCTGTTGGAGCTGTGTTGGGCCAGAGGAAGGATAAGAAGCCCTATGCTATTTACTATGCTTCTCGGACCCTCAACGACGCCCAGCTCAACTACTCCACCACTGAAAAAGAACTCTTGGCTGTAGTCTTTGCTTTAGATAAGTTTCGTTCTTATTTATTGCACTCTAAAGTAATTGTTTACTCTGACCATGCAGCCTTGAGATATCTGATGATCAAGAAGGAGGCCAAGCCCAGATTGATTAGATGGATCTTGCTGCTGCAGGAGTTTGACCTAGCGATCAAGGACAAGAAGGGAAGCGAGAATGTGGTGGCGGACCATTTGAGCAGGATAGTACATGAGGAGGACATCCAGCCCCTACAGGAAACTTTCCCAGATGAGCAGCTCTTTGGGATAGAGGTTAGTGTGCCCTGGTATGCGGATATAGTTAACTATTTAGTCACTAGGACATTTCCTGACACACTTTCCAAAGCTAGTAAGGATAAATTGAAGAAAATGGCTAGGCACTTTATTTGGGATGAGCCCTATTTATGGAAACATTGTAGTGACCAAGTCATTAGGAGATGTGTCCCAAAGTCTGAGCATAGGTCAATTCTGTCATTTTGCCATAGTGAGGCTTGTGGAGGCCACTTTGGGCCTCGTAGAACGGCCTTGAAGGTCTTAGACTGTGGATTTTATTGGCCCACTATCTTCAAGGATGCAAACTTGTTTTGTATTTCTTGTGATAGATGCCAACGGACTGGTAATCTTGGCCCAAAAGATCAAATGCCCATGAGCCCAATAATAACTGTAGAAATTTTCGATGTTTGGGGCATTGACTTTATGGGCCCATTTCCTTCGTCTAATGGCTGTTTATATATACTATTGGCTGTGGACTATGTATCAAAGTGGGTGGAAGCAAAAGCCACCAGGACTAACGATTCAAAAGTGGTTGCAGGTTTCTTGAAAACTAACATATTTTCCAGGTTTGGTGTGCCACGTGTGCTGATCAGTGATGGAGGTTCTCATTTTTGCAACCGGACAATCGAGGCTTTGCTGAAGAAGTATGGGGTAACCCATAAGGTGTCCACGCCCTACCACCCTCAGACCAGTGGCCAAGCAGAGGTGTCCAACAGGGAGATCAAGAGGATACTCGAAAAGACAGTGGGCCCAACAAGGAAGGATTGGAGCCAGAGATTAGATGATGCATTGTGGGCCTACAGAACAGCCTACAAGACGCCTATTGGGATGTCTCCCTTTAGGTTGGCCTACGGAAAGGCATGCCACCTTCCAGTGGAGCTAGAGCACAAGGCTTGGTGGGCTGTCCAAAAGTTCAACATGGATTATGATGAAGCGGGCCTACATAGGAAGCTACAGCTAAATGAGCTTGAGGAGATAAGGAATGAGGCCTACGATGCTTCATGGATCTACAAGGAGAAGACAAAGGCCTACCATGACAAAATGATCCGCGGAAAAAGCTTCCAAGTGGGCCAGAAAGTTCTGTTATTCCATTCCAGACTTAAGCTATTCCCTGGTAAACTTCGTTCTCGTTGGGTTGGCCCATTTATAGTTACAAATGTGTTTGCTCATGGTGCTGTAGAGATCAAGAGTGAGAAGACGGGGAAGGAGTTCAAGGTAAATGGGCATCGTCTCAAGCCCTACTATGAGTCCTTCGTGGGGCACACATTGGAAGAGATACCCCTCCAGGAGGCACCCCATGACGTGTGAACAAGGAGAAGAGTCCCGGCTGAAGGACTATAAATATTAAGCGCTGCATGGGAGGCAACCCATTTCAACAGAAGCTGTGGAGGAGCCATCAACGAGAGTTTGACATTTCTATCACTTCACTTGCTTAGGTTGAATTGTACTTGTGTCTTTGTTTGTTTGTTTGTTTATTTTACCCTTCCCATATTTAGGGTCTATATACCATATTTTATTATTATTATTATTATTTTTTTGCCTACATTGAGGACAATGTAGATTCTAAGTATGGGGTGGGTTTACACCTTTATTTTCAGAATTTTTTCAGTTTAAAAAAAAAAATAATAATAATAATTATTTTGTTGGTTTTATAGTCTTTTTGTTTGTTTGAGTCTTAGGATGCTCCTAACGTCTAGGATGAACATGTCTCTGAATTCATGGATGAAGGTTTTCACAATCGAAATAGGACTTAATTGAATTCTGTGGTTAATCGACAATGTGATACTTGTATGAAGATTTGAGATAGGATTGTAACTTGGTTCATTAAGCATGCTAGGATTAAGTCTGATTCATTTGACCCTAAGTGAGCTTTTGAGCTAAAATGCTTTCTTTTCGAGTGCTTAATTGATAATTCTAGAATTTCGTGGCTGTATTTGCAAAACCTCATCATTCTTTGAAAATCCAATGATCTTGTGCCATAGATTTTAATGGACTAGAGAGTACTAGAACTCGGCTGTTGTGACTGTCAAAACTTGTATGCCATAATATGCACTGATCCTGGATAGGATAGAAGGCATTAGGGTAACCACCATAGCCAAACAAGCATGTGTCCCCAATTGTGCCCGTCGTGGGACTCCTTAGAGTGAACCCCTTTGAGCCTACGTTTAAAACCTTTGTTTCATCACCCTCACTACCCTACCATGAGCTTAGTACAGGATATCTCTACCCTTGTCCTAGGGACTTAGTAGAGCATGACATAATGTGTAGGGGTGACGATGAAAGACAAGTGTGGGGTGGGGAAAATCCAAGAAAAAAAAAAAAAAGAGAAAAAAAAAATTTGCCATAAAAAAAAATTGAAAGAAAATGAAAATGAAAAAGAAAGAAAGAAAGAAAAGTGGCAAAAGAGAAGAAAAATTGAAAAGAAAACTCTTGGGAAATTGTTGAAGTGTGGTTTTGGACTTTCAAATTTGTAGAAGGCTCAAAGTTGAAAATTATGCCTTTGTCCATTCCCATGTTGGTTAGAGTGAAGGTTTGGCCCAAAACAATGATATTTGGTCTACAAAAATGATGACATAAAGTGGTCCATATATGCTCTGCTAGGTCCTTAGGATTTTTGTATCCTTAATCTTCATTTCGAAAACCCTAGCTTAGCCCCATTACAACCTATTTTAAGTGCTGACTTGATCCTTGAGATGGGCAGTCTTTGGTTAGTGGAGTCAGGTACGCAGTCGAGCTTATGGTTTAGGTCCATTTGTGCACTTAGTCATTTCTTGAGGTCTTTAATAATTATTCACAAAATGCGTTTATTGATGAAATATGCAAGCTGTTTGTTGCCTTACAATTTGTTCTCTTGCATATACTTGAGTGTGAAGCTTTTAAGCATAGCCATTTCTGAGAGAAAAATCGAGAGTATGCCTTGTGAGTTTGGATTGGACTTGTTCGAAACATGCTATCATTCACTGTATAACTTAAGTTCTCCACATCTTACTTAGTCATATGAGCGTTACATGTTTATTAACCATGGAATTATCTATGCGATTTTGATTAAGTGTTTAACGTGAAAGCCATGAGTTTGGAGTCTCTGAGACAACAGTTAGGGGTAGTAGAGTCATTTACTTGCTTTTTGTCGAGTCTTTGTTTTGTTTTGTATTTCTGTTTTGCTAAGGGACTAGCAAAAGCTAAGTGTGGGGTATTTGATAGGAGCATAAAGTGCGACGATATTATTGAGTATATGCCCCATTTTAGACTTGTTTCTCCCTTAAGTTTCGTGTTTTGAGTCATCGAGTCAGTTTAAGAGTCTTGTACAGTGTTTGGCGTAAAATAGGCGCAAAATGGAAAATTTATGAAAAAAATCCTAACGGGATCAGGATTCCTTACCGTCGACGTTTTTGCGGTCTTTACATTAATTCCCTTTATTTTCTCTTAAAAAAATCTGATATTCTCCACCTTTTTGTAGGAAATTTAAGACGTTTGACCAAGCAATGAAGAAGGGAAATAAAGGAGAAAGACGTTTCAGCTGGAAAATAAATAAAGGAGAAAGACGTTTTTAGTTCGGGAATAAAGGAGAAAGACGTTTCAGCTGTTAAAAGACCCCATTATGAGAGGAGTTAAGGCCATAAAGGAGACGTTTTCAGTTGGAAAATTAAAGGAATTATGATGCAATCCCATCCGTCCAATGATGAAGGGTATGATCGACAAAAGCCAACCAATGCTCCCCTATAAATAGGCAACGTCCAGAACAGAATTTCCATCACTTCCTAGCCAAGATCACTTCCTAGCCAAGATCACTTCCCGGCCTATCACTTCCTGGCCAAAAACTATTCCAAGACTTTGCCCAATTCACTTCTCAAACCTCCAACACCTACAAGACCGTGACCACCATCCATCCATCAATCTACGAAGTTCTTAGGCGCTGAGTCAAGGACGCTCCACCACCATAGCAGAGACGAGTTCATCACCTTGTTGCTAAGCCGCTGAGGAAAGCTTCAAAGTGTAACTATGACTCTACTTACAATTTTTATTTCGGTTTTGTGTGTTTGGATTTGCGAGTTGTGTAATTGGAGACATGAGATTTTCAGAATATTTTTATTAATATTTTTGAGATTTTCAGTTTATTATTGAGTTAATTTCGAGAATTCTTTTATGATGCATGTTACAATCTTGTGCCCTTTTATGTGTTTAGGTAATTTTCAGAGTTAGGATCATAAGTTTGCATGCTAGAATAATGGTGAGAGTTCTTGTGTGTTTGCTTAATTTGCCAAGAGTAATTATTATTTGTTAAGGCGCTGAGTTAAACAAGTAGTAATTAGTTCTAATGGGTGGTAAAAATCATGTCTTAATGATTAAATGATTCTGGAAATTACGTGTTAAATTCTATGTGTAATAGTTAATTTGCACGTGTGAGTTGATTCAAGGGTTAGATAATACTACTACTTAAGAGAACTACGCTGAGTGTTTTCGAAAATTAGTAGTATTAGGCTTGGTAAGGACTTTTCCGATCCAAGCCTACATTAGAACGAATCAGATAAATGGATTGATCCGCTGAGGCTTTTCATTTGGGCTCTTATCTATGCATTCAAGATGGGCACAGTTTTGTAGCATGTTGAAATGAATTTCTGAGTGGTATTGGTCTAGGTTAGGGAAGTCGATCATTGTATATAGTTTTATTTGTTTTGTTTTTATTTTCAGTAGATTAGGAACCAAATCTCAAAACCCCCATTTTATTCTTTTATTTGTTAATTGACCTTTTTGTGTAGGTGTACCCTACAATCCCCGGACTGAACGATCCCTGCTTATCCTATACTGACAACTACATTTTGCAGGGTTAAATTGTGAGGCTATTTTAGCCGCATCAGATCCTTCAGAGGAATCCACATCACCTACACCAACTCCATCTCCACCACTTTCACCATCACCTTTGATTTCGCCTAACTTACCATCACCACAAATTACTTCCCCTCTTTCACCTTCACCACCACTTACACCACCACCTGAAGAAGTTCAAGAAGAGAGAATGGCATCCATTAGGGAACTATCCACAGCAACAGTCGAGGGAGGACCCCCTACAGGCATTGTGTACCCTGCCCCTGCAGCAGGAAGACAAGCAGAGTTTGAACTGAAGAGTGGACTATTGCACCAACTCCCTATTTTCCATGGACTTCCTATGGAGGACGCCCACAAGCACCTTAGGGCATTCCAGGTTGTGTGTTCTAACATGAAACCACAAGGAGCAGATGAGAACATTCTGAGGATGAAGGCATTTCCATTTTCCTTAGCTGACAGAGCCAAAGATTGGCTATATGAGATTCCTGCTGGATGTATCACCTCTTGGGAAACAATGAGGAAGGCCTTCTTGGAAAAATACTTCCCAGCTTCAAAGGTCATCACACTTAGGAAGAAGCTTAGTGGAATTGAACAAGCTCCAGATGAATCCTATTCTGCCTATTATGAGAGGTTCAACTCCTTACTTGCTCAATGTCCTCAACATCAGATGAAGGATGAGACCCTACTGACTTGCTTCTATGAGGGACTCTTACCCTTAGAGAGGCAAATGCTTGATGCTGCAGCTGGAGGAGCTTTTGTGGACAAGTCACCTGCTGCTGGGAAAGAACTTATTGAAAATCGTGCCCTCAACACTCAACAGTATGAGGGTGTGAGACAGACCACTCGTAGGGTCAATGAGGTGAGCACCAGTCCTGCCATTGCGGATCAATTGAGCAAACTCACCCTTCTTGTGAACAAGGTAGCGACTACTCAAGGCCATGGAGGATCTTCTGCTTGTGGGGTATGCTTTACCCAAGGACATCCTACGGATCAATGTCCTCAACTAAGTGACAATGGTGGTTGGGAGTCTGTGAATGCCATAGGAGGCTATCAAGGGAACCAAGGGGGTCCCCAACGTCCAAGGTATGATCCATATTCGAATACCTATAACCCTGGATGGAGGGATCACCCCAACTTCAAGTGGACCAACAATGAGAATGTTCAGAATCCTCTTGGTGTGAGTTTCCAACGTCCTCAAGGACCTTCATTTCAAGGACCTTCTTTTCAAAGGCCTTACATGCCTCCTCAACACAACTCAGGGAATTCAAATTCCCACTATGATAAGACAATTGAGGCATTGACTAATTCCACTCAGGCATTGACTAGTGCCACACAGACTTTGATGCAAGGACAACAGACCCACACCAAGGACATTGCTGAACTCAAAAAGCAGATGGGACAAGTGGTGGACTTCATGACCAAGTTTCATGAAACTGGTAGGCTTCCGAGCAACACAATTCCAAACCCAAAAGGAGGCTCTGAAGGCCCACCCAACTGAGGACGAGAGGAAACCAAGTCTAGGCTGAAAGACTATAAACATTAAGCGCTGCTTGGGAGGCAACCCAATTCAGAAGTAGCTGTGGAGGAGCCTTCAACGCAGATTTTCGTCTTCTTCCCTACTTCTTTATTTTTGTAGCTTTTTGTTTGTCTTTGAACTTTATTTTCGTAAATTTCATCCCTATATGCTTAAATGTTTCATTGCATGCTTATGATTAATTACATTGAGGACAATGCAATATTTAAGTGTGGGGGAAGGGATTTATATTTTGTCTTTTATTATTTTGAGTCATATATATTGAAAAATACAAAAAAATCGAAAAATGTCAGAAAATAAAAAATTTCGTTGCTTTTGTTTTTGTTTTGAGTCTTAGGATGCCCTTTCAACTGTCTAGGATGATTCTATATCTCTGAAATCATGACTAAAAGAGGATCACGAAATTGAGATGACTTAAAATGGTATTCTTTGGTTAATTGAGATATATGAAAAATATATGCCTTGTAGTGGATATGGATCTCGTAACTTGGTACAGAATATAAGCATGTTAAGATGAGTTTTGATTCATATAAACCCATGTGAGATAATTGAACCATGTTCCTTTTTCTTGGAGTGAAATGAAAAATATATTCTTAATTTCTTGGCGATGTTTTGATGATCTCATTATTCTTTCATCTTGATTGACTACTTGCCATAGATTAAGTTTAATGGACTAGAGAATGCTAGAATTCGCTCTTGTGCTTGTTGAGACGTTATATCAATACATGGCCCTGATTCTGGAAAGGATAGAGGCACCCTAGGAATTACCACCATTGCCAAATGAGCTTGTGTCCCCATTTGTGCCCGTCGTGGGACTCCCTTAGATAAGCCCCTTTGAGCCTACATTAAGCCTTTTCATTCATCACCCTTAAAATCCTTAACCTAAGCCTTAGTATAGCTATAACCCTACCCTTTGTCCTAAGGACTTAGTGGAGCTAAATTGAGACTTTACTTGAAGATTTTTGGCGTCAATATTGAAGGATAAGAAGAGGTGAAAGTTCAAGTGTGGGGGTAAACTTGTCAATGAATGAAAAATGTATGAAAAAGCCGTGAAAAATGAAAAGAAAGAAAAAATATATACGGCTAAAAAGAAATAAAAAGAAAAGAGAATATGTTTATGGACTTTAGTCCCCCATACTTAGTGATCTTGGAGTTTGCTTTGAATTGAAGGCCCACTACAGAAAAATTTGGCCTTTGTCCATTTCACTAGAGTTCAAGGGAAGTTTACAATGAAGATTGGGCCCAACATGAAGACATTTGGCCCTTTTATGTGACCTATATGGGGAAGTGACGTTTATGAAGACTTTACTTGGTGGATTTTTCGAGATCTCTACATTCATATGAGCTCTACTAGGTTTTTAGGACACTTTGTTAAATTCCTTACCCTTCGTTTCTTTAAACCTTGAGCCATGGCCCCATTACAACCTTTGAGAAGACCTTCTTGATCCTTAAGATGGGACAGCCCTTGATGTGGAGATGAGTTGCAAGAGTTGAACCTATGGCAGTCCATTCGTGCAAGTAGTTGATATCCTTCATGAGATCTTTAAAGAAAATTATACTTGTGCTTTCGTTTCTTGCATTATGTGATATACTTGCTATCTTTCACATATACTTGAGTGTATAAGCTTTTAAGCATTGCCATGATCTGAGAGAAGAAAGAGTGAATATACCTTGTGAGGAATTGAATCAAACTTGTTTGAAGCATGCTTAACAGAAACCATCACCATTGTTCCAACCAAGTCCTACTTGTGTATATGTGAATTATGTGTTTTAATTAACTCTCGAATGCCTAAACATTTATTCTTGGTAAAGTGCTAATCTTGGTGTTGTGAAAGTAAGAGATTGCTGAGACAAATAGTTGAAGGGCAATAGAGTCTTTGTTTGTTTGAGTCTTTAATTTTCGTTGAGTCTTAGTGTGTGTCTTTGTTTGATTTTGCTAAGGGACTAGCAAAAGCTAAGTGTGGGGGAATTTGATAGGAGCATTTTAATGCGACGTTTTAACTGCATTTCCTTACATTTCTTGCGCCATTTCCTTAGTAAAACTCTGTTTAGGAAAGTTTCCATTCTTTGATTGGGAAAGTTCCTATTTGTAGAAAGTTTCCATTTTTCTTAGTTTCTATTTTCCATTTTTAGAAAGTTTCTATTCTTATAGTTTTCATTTCTCATTTCTGGCAAGTTTCTATTTTTCATTTTTAGTAACTTTCTATTTTTCATTTTTGGTAAGTTGCTATTTTTCAAATTAGGAAAGTTTCTATTTCTCATACTAGTTTCTATTTTCAGGACCTCCGAGCTAGAAAGTGGAAATGAACTCACAAATGGAAAGAGGAGCCTGCGAACATCAAGATAAACAAATATGAGAGAAAACGGTCCACACATTTGAGCAGAAATGAAGAAACAAGCTTTCCTAGTGCAACCAGGAAACCCTGCGAAATGGAGGAGAGCTTACCAATGAAGTTTCCAACGCAACTATGAAAAGAAATGAAGAACATAAAGTGTTGTGACGTTGGAAGATGACATGGCATAGAAGTGACGCATGGAGGCCCAAAAACTCTCAAGACTTGTTGGATTTTTGGCTAATTGGATAAAAGCCCACCAAAGCCCATGGAACTAGGGTTTGTGACGCAAACCCTAGCCCTAAAGATGTTTTGCCGTGAATTTGCAAGAGAGAAACAAGGAAGAGGCGTCCAAAAATCAGAAATTAAAAAGAGATTTTCTAGGGAGATTATCTAGGGCTATTTTTATGGAAAGAAAATACTTGGAGATAAACCCTAGATGCTTTGCCGTGAAAAAGGAAGAGATAAACAAGGGAGAACGTGAAATTCCTAGGGTTTTGGACGGCAAAGATATTCCCTAGAGAGTTTTAAGGAAAGAGAAAAAGGTGGAGACCAAGAAAAGCTCAAATGAAGACTAGATACATTCCTACATTCCCTAAAGAGTTTTGGCCGAATTTAAAGACAGAAAATCAGAAATTATCTCAAGAATTTCGGCAAGAAAATCAAGGGAAATATTCTAGGAAATTATGTGATTGGTTGAGACACCTCATAGGGCTTATGTGGCAAGAAGTCATTGGAGGAAATTATGTGGAAGTGCAAGCAATTGCCGTGAGCTTTTCTAGGGTTTTGGACGGCATGGAGACCTAGGGGCCGTCCCCTATATATTCCTCTCTTCTCTCAACGTCAAGGGTTCCCATTTTTGCGTTTTACAACTTTAGAAAAAATCAGAAAACTCTCTCTAGCTTAGCCGTGTTCTTCTCCATCCTCTAGGGCAACCACGAAGTTCAAGCAAGGCCAAGGAAGAAGAGGACAAGCCGTGCACATCATCCATCACCATCCTTGAAGATTGCTTTCGAAATTCAAGAGACCATTCATCCCATCTCCATCTCTTGGTGTAATCCGATTCTCCTTGTAACCTTTGCTTTGTAATTTTCGTTGGTTATGCCCTAGTTGACACATGTGTTTGAACAAGTTTAGAATTCTGAAATTCTATGATTAATTGTTAATTTTCAGATTCATGTTTTGCGATTTATGGTTGCTTATGTGTGAGTGTTTGATTAAATTTGCATGATAGATAACTTTTGTATTTTAATCTTATGTGGTTGCAAACACCTAGGGTTTTTATATAATTGGTGCTACGAATTTAAGAACATGAATCAACTTTTTGGTTTTGTGTTCTTGAATCAATAAGTAGTAAAGGTTTTGTACAAAAACCGAATTTAATCAAAGAAGATTGCAATTAGGTGGACTTTTTCATACTAAGTTGCACATTTGAATTGATAGCCTTTCTAGATGCTTAATGCGTTAGACATGTATGATTGACTAGCTTTCTAGGGCTTGAATGCATGTTTGATAGGATTAGTCTATGTGCTTTCACTTAGATTAATTAGCGTTGAAAGTAAAACATGGGAAATTGTTTGCTTTGAACGTTTCACATGATCAATTCCTCTTGCATGACTATGATGAACAATGATGAACTTGAATTAATTTTAATCATATGTTTCGATTTTGATCTTTGTTCTTGCATTCCATTTATAATTTTATGTTTTTGCATTTTAATTGTTTTATTAACTTAGTTTTATTTTCAGAAAAACCAAAATCAAAAACCCCCTTTTAATTCGTAAATAATGTGCATATGTGTGAATATTATACTTTGTTTTAATTTTAATTGTTTAATTGTTTGACAATGACAGGTGTACCCTCAATCCCCGGAATAGAACGATCCCTACTTACTTATACTACTAATGACATTTCAGGGTTAAATTATGCGCTTGCTTTGAGCGCATCAGTCCTTTGGAACTTATAACTTGGTTCATGAGCAAGGTGAGCTTATTCAGTTGATCCTCAATGGCATTATTCCTGCCCACTTCATGTACCTTTCGAATGGAGTGCCCTATACCCTCGTATTGTTGACTGTTGAGGGCACGATTCTCAATAAGTTCCTTTCCCTCTGCAGGCGACTTGTCCACAAAAGCTCCTCCAGCTGCAGCATCAAGCATTTGCCTCTCTAAGGGTAAGAGTCCCTCATAGAAGCATGTCAGTAGGGTCTCATCCTTCATCTGATGTTGAGGACATTGAGCAAGTAAGGAGTTGAACCTCTCATAATAGGCAGAATAGGATTCATCTGGAGCTTGTTCAATTCCACTAAGCTTCTTCCTGAGTGTGATGACCTTGGAAGCTGGGAAGTATCTTTCCAAGAAGGCCTTCCTCATAGTGTCCCAAGAGGTGATACGTCCAGCAGGAATCTCATATAGCCAATCTTTGGCTCTGTCAGCTAAGGAAAATGGAAATGCCTTCATCCTTAGAATGTTCTCATCTGCTCCTTGTGGTTGCATATTAGAACACACAACCTGAAATGCCCTAAGGTGCTTGTTGGCGTCCTCCATAGGAAGCCCATGAAACTTAGGGAGTTGGTGCAATAATCCACTCTTCAGCTCAAACTCTGCATTTCTTCCTGCAGCAGGGGCAGGGTACACAATACCTATAGGGGGTCCTCCCTCAACTGTTGCTGTAGACAGTTCCCTAATGGATGCCATTCTCTCTTCTTGAACTTCTTCAGGTGGTGGTGTAAGTGGTGGTGAAGGTGAAATCAAAGGTGATGGTGAAAGTGGTGGAGATGGAGTTGGTGTAGGTGATGTGGATTCCTCTGAAGGATCTAAGATTCTTTTCCCTTGCTCGTTAAATGTATATGGTTTGAATTGCAAGGGAGAAGGTCTTCTGTGCTCAAGTTGTGGAGGATTCTTCAAACGAGCAAGTCTTTCTTCAATCTCTCGTATGGTAGGGAGTTTAGAGGATTCGGACATTCATGGAATTCCTGAACAACATTAAGATGTACAAAAGTGAGTAACTTACGAAAACAAACAAAATACAAGTTAATATTTCCATACAAAAACGTCACTATTCACAATGCAACAAAAGAGACTTGCATTTTGTACAAGTAAGAGAAGTAAAAACAAAACACTTTACATGTGAAGGATATGTACAAGTATTTTATTACTATTTTTTTTTTTTTTTTTAAACTTATAAACATCGTTAATAACTCAATTGATTCCAAGTTGTAAGTCGAGCCCAATAGAAACCACTACTATTGGTGAGCTACGATATAGGGATAGTCGCCTAGACATAAGTCTCTTTCCGTGGTTTCAGAGGGCCAGATAGCCAGATTAAGAGGTAAGTGAGAGGGAGGACTCATTTTGGTGATACTACGGAGGCTACTCCCTCATTGAGGTTTACGCACAGTCTATAGTATCTCTGAGATCCAATTTGAACCCATCACCTAGGGTCTCAACCTAAGACACCATCTGTAATGCCCCTTACTCAGTTTGGAAAGTACTCATGTGTTAGACTGTTCTCCTAATGCTAATAAAGGCCGCCCTCAACCTCATAAGACCTTAGAAAGGTACCAATGAAGGGTTAAGGCCAATATTAACAAAAGGGCCCTTGTCTACTCATACGATTTTACACACTTATAACAATCAAATAATTAACAACATTTATAAATCAATTTTTTACTTTTTCTTTCTTTCCCTTTACAAGTATATTAGACAAATTACACACAAAACTTTCACACAAAACACATGTACAAAACGTCACTATTCACAAGTATTTTTTATTTTTTTCATTTTTTTTTTTTTTTTCATTTTTTTTTTTTTTTTTTCTTTCTTTTATTTACAATTATTTTCAACACTTAGGTACGGGAACAGGGAATCTCGTTGTGCAATGGGGCTGAAACAGCTACCCTTCCAAGATTATGTTTAATCCAATATACCTTAAGTGCCACAACAATTTCTTACATTTTCTTTTTGCTATAAATACTATTGATATCGAATTTAATTCCAAGCGGTAAATCAAGTGGACGTGCGGCCCAAGTATAATCGTCTAGACACAAAGTCCCTCCTACATCCGTTGGGCAACCTTACTGAAATGGCCAGGTAGGGGAGGGCGAACACAAGAGGTAGGATCCATTTTGGCATAGGCTACTCCCTCATTGAGGTTTACGCCCATTTGTAGCACTTCTGAATCCAGAACCCGTCATGAACGTTGTCCCCAGCCTAGACACCATCTCACATAGGATATTCTTACTAGGATGTAAAAGGTCCTAAGTGTGTTAGACAGTTCAATGAATGTTAATAAAGGCCGCCCTCAACCTTAAGGGACCTGAACTAGGTACCAATAAGGGGTTTAGGCCAATATTAATAAACACGACTTCACCTATTCCTTCTTTAATTTACAACTAACAATTAAACTCGTGTTCAACAATAAAAATAACAACCTAAGTAATTAATTAACTAATTTTCGACAATTAAAATAATTAACAAGTAATAAATATTTTTTTTTTTTTTTTTTCGGTCACAATATAAACAAAACATTTAACAATATAACAAATGATTTTTCAATCCCTGGCAACGGCGACAAAAATTGATGCGCTAAAAGCAAGCGCATAATTTAACCCTGAAATGTCATTAGTAGTATAGAATAAATAGGGATCGTTCTATTCCGGGGATTGAGGGTACACCTGTCATTGTCAAACAATTAAACAATTAAAATCAAAATAAAGTATAATATTCACACATATGCACATTATTTACGAATTAAAAGGGGGTTTTTGATTTTTGGTTTTTCTGAAATTAAAACTAAGTTAATAAAACAATTAAAATGCAAAAACATAAAATTATAAATGGAATGCAAGAACAAAGATCAAAGTCGAAACATATGATTAAAGTTGATTCAAGTTCATCATTGTTCATCATAGTCATGCAAGAGGAATTGATCATGTGAAACGTTCAAAGCAAACAATTTCCCATATTTTACTTTCAACGCTAATTAATCTAAGTGAAAGCACATAGACTAATCCTATCAAACATGCATTCAAGCCCTAGAAAGCTAGTCAATCATACATGTCTAATGCATTAAGCATCTAGAAAGGCTATCAATTCAAATGTGCAACTTAGTATGAAAAAGTCCACCTAATTGCAATCTTCTTTGATTAAATTCGGTTTTTGTACAAAACCTTTACTACTTATTGATTCAAGAACACAAAACCAAAAAGTTGATTCATGTTCTTAAATTCGTAGCACCAATTATATAAAAACCCTACGTGTTTGCAACCACATAAGATTAACATACAAAAGATTTCTATCATGCAAATTTAATCAAACACTCACACATAAGCAACCATAAATCGCAAGACATGAATCTGAAAATTAGTAATTAACCATAAAATTTCAGAATTCGAAAATTGTTCAAACACATGTGTCAACTAGGGCATAACCAACGAAAATTACAAAGCAAAGGTTACAAGGAGAATCGGATTACACCAAGAGATGGAGATGGGATGAATGGTCTCTTGAATTTCGAAAGCAATCTTCAAGGATGGTGATGGATGATGTGCACGGCTTGTCCTCTTCTTCCTTGGCCTTGCTTGAACTTCGTGGTTGCCCTAGAGGATGGAGAAGAACACGGCTAAGCTAGAGAGAGTTTTCTGATTTTTTCTAAAGTTGTAAAACACAATGGAAGGGAACCCTTGACGTTGAGAAGAGGGGAGACTGTATAGGGAACGGCAACTTGGTCTCCAAGGCCGTGCAAAACCCTAGAGAAATGATAGGAGCATAAAATGCGACGTTAATAATGTTTAAACCCTATATTTTGCTAAGTTATTTCCTTTATCTTGATCAATTTACTTAGTTAGTGTTTTTACAGGTAAAATGGAGTCTCAAAGTCCAAAAATGGCTAAGGAAGGCACAAGTGGCGCAGAAATGGAAAGAAATGAAGAAATGGAAGTTTTCCCAGTTTGACTAGGAAAAGGAATCCCAGTTGAAGTAGGAGTCTGAAGCTGACTTGGACTAGGAGTTCTACTTGGACAAGGAAACCCAATTCTACTCAGATAAGGAAATCTAGTATGATAAGGAGTCCCTGCTGGATAAGGATTACTCAAGAAGGTTCCGGAAGAGTGTAGAAGTATCTCGGAAAAGAAAGCAGTATTCAACTAGGAAACCTACTTGCATATGGAGTTCTACTCATACTAGGAGAGCCTTGGAACGTTCATGAAGTATCTAGAAGTCTCAAGAAGATCATATGCCGTGCACATGGAAGAGAAAGCAACAAGGAATTCGGATTTCAAAGCAATATGGAGTTTGGATTTCTAGTTGAGTATGGATTGGAATTGCCGTGAGATTCTTGAAGGTTCTAGGGAGTTCTTGACGTTTCATTCTCCAAAAAGGCGTGGAAGACATGTGAAAGGCATGTGATGTGAAGGGAAATCGAATTAGACTTAAGTTGTGCTTTAAAAGTCAAATCCATTACAGATTCGGATTACTGCCTGTGCAGATCAGTCAACTTCAACGGAGCATAGAAAATCTCTCAGAGCTCAGAAAATTATGCTCTTTATATGTTTGGAAAGCTACAGATGTCTAGTTTCCAGAAAATTTTACAGCTCGTCGATATCTATGTTCTAGAGGAAGTTATGGCCGTTTTAGTGGACTGAGGTCAATCCTGCCGGAAATCTGCTTTGTGCCAAACAAGTCCTAGATCAACACAAACTTGGAGAAGTCAAGTAGAAACGAATTGGGAGTGCCTTGGGACGTTCTACTATATATACCTTGTGTATTAGACGTTCATGGGTAACAATATTCTCCACAATTTCGTATTCTCACTTGTTCTCTTTAGTTTTTCAGGTTTTGCAATCTTCAAGGAGAAAGGCCGTGACCATCCACCTTCCTAGCCGTGATCTTCACTTGTGCATCATCTTGGATCTGCTTTGGACCTTGGGACGTGATCAAGGGTTGTCCACACCATAATCTCATCATGAATTTTCACGGTTTTTGCTTTCTTGTAGTTAGAGTTTCTGCTTTGGAAAATCTGTTGTGTAAGCCGAAACTATGATGTGACAAAACTGTTTTCGAAGTATAATTTTGATGTTCTTTTCATGATTGATGTGTTTGTGTGTCCTTTGTCTTGATTAATTGCCGAATATATGGATTGTTGATCTGGTTTTATGCTTCAGTACATGTTAACGATTCTCTAAGTCTGACAAACAATTAGGAAGAATTGCATGTAACTTGCTAGTAATTAGGTTATGCTTTGTAACTCTAATTCGAATAAGTAGTAAAGGCTTGCTTTGAGTCGAAATCAGATTATGCATGTGATGATGAGTTTTGACTTGCTTTGAGTGCTTGGATTTGCATGTCTATTGATTCTTTCTTGTACTTAATGATTTGAAAACGGGATTTTTCATTATTGATATCGAACTTTTCAAAATAAAATTGATTTGGTGCTTTGCTATTTCGATTTGACTTAAGAAAGAAAGTTAAAAGGGGACAATGGTTGCTTTGATCTTTGTGTTTTTGGTTGATAGCTTTCCATGGTAACTAATAAAGATTAAGGGATGCATGAATATGTTGTTCTTGATTGGTTCTTGATAAGTTGTTCTTCGAAAATTCTTCTTTTCCCACCTTTGTATAGAAACGATTTTTACTTTTTATTTGCTTTCGAAAATTTATGTTTTTCAATCTTTAAAAACCCCCCCATCTTTATGTTATGTGTTTTTGTATATTTGTAAATAATTAAAATTAACTTAGAGTTTTTAGGTAGCATGTTCATATAAATAATAAATAAAATAAAAAATGTTTTTAAATTCGTGAATAGTGTCTCCGTGAATAGTAAATATGTGTTAGTGTTTTCTAGGAATTAATTTAGTGGTTTTTAGGAAATTGTCTTGTGTTTTTTTAGGGAATTGCTAAAAAATAGGGATTTCTTTGGTGTTTTTTAGGAATTGTGTTTCTTAGGGATTTTTGGTGGTGTTCTTTAGGGATAATTTGTTTCCTTGTTGTATATGGATTCCCTATGTGATATAGATTTGTAAATTGTGTATAAATAGGAGTGGGATTCCAAAACCTTTTCTAACTTAGTTTTCTCTCTTAATTTCGTCCTTGCCTATATAAACTTGTATATTTTGATTGTTTCTCTCATTCCTTTGCTCTCTAATTTCGTGAATGTATGTATGCTTTCTCTCTAACTCTTGTTGTTCTAATTCTAAGCATGCTTGTAACTTGTAAATTCTAATTTTTGTAAAACTTGTAAAGTGTTCTTTTAATTTCGTGACTTGTATATTCTTTTCTTTAATTTGTTCTCACATGTTAGCACCCTCAATCCCCGGTTTTGAACGATACCCTATTTGCTCTATACTAACGATGATATTTTTCAGGGTTTAAATTGGCGATGCTTTTGCACGTATCAATTTTTGGCGCCGTTGCCGGGGATTGAAAAGTCTTCATGTGATGAAAACGCCACTAAGGTATGATTTTGGTAAGGGATTATGAACTATTATGGAATAGGTGAAGTCTCTTTTGTTAACATTAGCCTTAACCCCTTATTAGTACCTGATTCAGGTCTCTTAAGGTTGAGGGCGGCTTTTGTTGCCACTTGAAAAATGTCTTGCACTTAGGTTTTCTCTTATCTAAGTAAGTATAGCCTATGTGAGATGGTGACTAGGAAGGGGACAACGTTCATGACGGGTTTTGAAATCAGAAAGGCAATCAAACGAGCGTAAACCACTATGTGGGAGTAGCTTGTGCCAAAATGGTTTCTACCTCTCGTGCTCGTCCTCCCCCGCACTGGCCATTTCAGTAAGGTTGCCCAAAGGATTTGAGAAGAAATATGTGTGGAGGCAAGGACTTGGGCCGCACGTCCAAAACAATAGTTCATGATGTCTTGTTGAATTCATATACTTAGACAATTTTCGAAATAGTTGGGTTTGGTAAGAAGTTGTGAGTCATAATGGACTAGGTGAAATATTCTCTTGTTAATACTTGTCAAAGTTTTCTTTATCAAGTAGGCGCGCCTTATTAGCATAGGGTGTCTAGGTTGATTGGATACGAGAAGTGCTAGCAAAGGGTCTCGTCCCCTGCTAATCAAGTGAGCTGAGCTCCGCCAAAATCGTTCCTCTACTACCTGGCTCTGTGTGAAAAGAGTTCCCAAAAGATAAAGGGAAGGGAGACTTGTATTAAAACTAGAATCTTTGGGCCGTGTGTCTAAACCTTGATTCACGACTCCTTATTGAAGTTAACTACTTAAAGATTGTAAAAATTGTAAAAGTTGTAAAATGTACATAAAATTTCGTTGGTTTTGTATATATTCATACTTGTGTTGTTTTGTTGTGTCTATACATTGGAATAAATGGAGGTACAAGTCTAGGCTGAAAGACTTTAAACATTAAGCGCTGCATGGGAGGCAACCCATTTCATCCGTAGCTGTGGAGGAGCCATCAACGCAGATTTGCTTTCTTGAACTCTTCCCTTCTCTTTTATTTTTGTCAACTTTGCTTTTCTTTTAGGATTTGTTGCGTTAACTATTCTTCTATGCTTGATTGATGCTTTGCATGCTTTATAATTGTTTATACATTGAGGACAATGCATGATTTAAGTGTGGGGGAAGGGTTTAACGTTTCACTTTATTTTTAGATAGCTAGTTTTTGTGGTCTAAAAAAAAATATACAAAAATAAAAAAAATTTAGAAAAATAAATAATAAAGAAATATTTTCGTCACTTTAATAATAATATAAAAATACGTCACTGTTCACAAAAAAAAAAAAAAAAAACTAAATTGTTTCTTTTTGTTTTTGTTTTGTGATTGAGTCTTAGGATGCCCTTTTTAATTGTCTAGGATGTGCTTATATCTCTGAAATTAAGGCTAAAAGAGGATCACAAGATTGAGATAATGTTTGATGATATTCTTTGGTTAATTATGATTTATGAAAAAGCATATGAATGTGTAGTAGATATGGTGCATGCGTAACTTTGGTACAGAATATGAACATGTGGAAGATAAGTTATGATTCAAAATAACCCTAAGTGAGAATTTGAGCCATGTGCCCTTTCTTTGTGAGTGATTAACGAAAAAATGAATTATACTCTTATTTTCTTGGCGATGATTTGTTGATCTCATTATTCTTTCATCTTGATTGACTACATGCCATAGATTAAGTTTAATGGACTAGAGAATGCTAGAATTCACTGTTATGCTTGTTGAGACGTTTATGATCAATATATGGCCCTGATTCTGGAAAGGATAAAGGTACTTACTTAGGATTTTCACCACCATTGCCAAATATAGCCTGTGTCCCTATTTGTGCCCGTCGTGGGACCCCCCTAATTTAACCATTTTGAGCCTACATTAAGCCTTTTCTTTCATCACCCTCAAAATTCCTTAACCCTTAACCTTAGTATAGTTATATCCATACCCTTTGTTCTAAAGACTTAGTGGAGCATATTTTCGAGACTTTGCTTGGAGTTTTGGCGTCAAGGATGAATTTTGAAGGCATGAAGAAGTTCAAGTGTGGGGGTAGACTTGTCCATAAGAAAAATTGTATGTAATTGCCGAAAGAAAGAAAAAAAAGAAAAAAAAATAAAAAAATCGAAAGAAAAAGAATATGTTTCGGCAATTAAATGAAAAAAAAATGTGTATTATTGTTTAAGTTCTATGGATTTTAGTCCCCTATACTTAGTGGATTTGGAGTTTGCTTTGAATTGAAGGCCCATTGTTGAAGAATTTGGTCTTTGTCCAATTCACACTTGTTCAAAAGAAGGTTAGAATGAAGTTTGGGCCCAATATGATGACACTTGGCCCTTTTATAAGCCTTGGAGGATACATGACGTTTTGCTATACATGGTGGATTTCGAAGAAGATAGTCTCTCTACATCAGCAAGTGCTCTGCTAGGTTTTTAGGACACTTTGTGATTTTCCTATCCCTTCGTTTCTTTTAAACCTTAAGCCTTGGCCCCATTACAACCTTAATTGTAAGACCTCTTTGATCCTTAAGATGGGACAGCCTTTGATGTGGAGATGAGTTATAACAGTTGAACTTATGGCTTGGGTTCATTCGTGCATGTAGTTGATATCTTTCATGAGATCTTTAAAAGAAATATATATATGCTTTCGTTTCTTATGTATGTGATCTACTTCGTAATCTTTCACATACCATTGAGTGATAAGCTTTTAAGCATGAGCCTTGAATCTGAGAGAAGAAAGAGTGATATATCCATGTGAGTTTTGAGTCATGACTTGTTCGAAATGTGTTGAGCTAAACCATCACCACTGTTTACTCCCAAGTCTTACATGCTTATATGTGGATTATGTTTTGTAATTAGCTCTTGAATATCTTGAAGATGTGATGCTTGGTTAAGTGCTAATCTTGGTGACTTGAAAGTATGAGATTGCTGAGACAATATGTTAAAGGGTTTAGAAGTCATTTTGTGAGTCAACGTTGGAGTCATTGTGTTTGTGACGTTTTTGTTTTTGGTCTTTGTTTTTCGTTTTTGAGTCTTGAGTCTTTGTTTTCCATACTTAGTTTATTTTCGTTAGTTTCTTTGTTTTGTTTCTTAGTCTTTTGGTTTGTTATGTTGATTTTGCTAAGGGACTAGCAAAAGCTAAGTGTGGGGGAATTTGATAGGAGCATAAAATGCGACGTTAATAATGTTTAAACCCTATATTTTGCTAAGTTATTTCCTTTATCTTGATCAATTTACTTAGTTAGTGTTTTTACAGGTAAAATGGAGTCTCAAAGTCCAAAAATGGCTAAGGAAGGCACAAGTGGCGCAGAAATGGAAAGAAATGAAGAAATGGAAGTTTTCCCAGTTTGACTAGGAAAAGGAATCCCAGTTGAAGTAGGAGTCTGAAGCTGACTTGGACTAGGAGTTCTACTTGGACAAGGAAACCCAATTCTACTCAGATAAGGAAATCTAGTATGATAAGGAGTCCCTGCTGGATAAGGATTACTCAAGAAGGTTCCGGAAGAGTGTAGAAGTATCTCGGAAAAGAAAGCAGTATTCAACTAGGAAACCTACTTGCATATGGAGTTCTACTCATACTAGGAGAGCCTTGGAACGTTCATGAAGTATCTAGAAGTCTCAAGAAGATCATATGCCGTGCACATGGAAGAGAAAGCAACAAGGAATTCGGATTTCAAAGCAATATGGAGTTTGGATTTCTAGTTGAGTATGGATTGGAATTGCCGTGAGATTCTTGAAGGTTCTAGGGAGTTCTTGACGTTTCATTCTCCAAAAAGGCGTGGAAGACATGTGAAAGGCATGTGATGTGAAGGGAAATCGAATTAGACTTAAGTTGTGCTTTAAAAGTCAAATCCATTACAGATTCGGATTACTGCCTGTGCAGATCAGTCAACTTCAACGGAGCATAGAAAATCTCTCAGAGCTCAGAAAATTATGCTCTTTATATGTTTGGAAAGCTACAGATGTCTAGTTTCCAGAAAATTTTACAGCTCGTCGATATCTATGTTCTAGAGGAAGTTATGGCCGTTTTAGTGGACTGAGGTCAATCCTGCCGGAAATCTGCTTTGTGCCAAACAAGTCCTAGATCAACACAAACTTGGAGAAGTCAAGTAGAAACGAATTGGGAGTGCCTTGGGACGTTCTACTATATATACCTTGTGTATTAGACGTTCATGGGTAACAATATTCTCCACAATTTCGTATTCTCACTTGTTCTCTTTAGTTTTTCAGGTTTTGCAATCTTCAAGGAGAAAGGCCGTGACCATCCACCTTCCTAGCCGTGATCTTCACTTGTGCATCATCTTGGATCTGCTTTGGACCTTGGGACGTGATCAAGGGTTGTCCACACCATAATCTCATCATGAATTTTCACGGTTTTTGCTTTCTTGTAGTTAGAGTTTCTGCTTTGGAAAATCTGTTGTGTAAGCCGAAACTATGATGTGACAAAACTGTTTTCGAAGTATAATTTTGATGTTCTTTTCATGATTGATGTGTTTGTGTGTCCTTTGTCTTGATTAATTGCCGAATATATGGATTGTTGATCTGGTTTTATGCTTCAGTACATGTTAACGATTCTCTAAGTCTGACAAACAATTAGGAAGAATTGCATGTAACTTGCTAGTAATTAGGTTATGCTTTGTAACTCTAATTCGAATAAGTAGTAAAGGCTTGCTTTGAGTCGAAATCAGATTATGCATGTGATGATGAGTTTTGACTTGCTTTGAGTGCTTGGATTTGCATGTCTATTGATTCTTTCTTGTACTTAATGATTTGAAAACGGGATTTTTCATTATTGATATCGAACTTTTCAAAATAAAATTGATTTGGTGCTTTGCTATTTCGATTTGACTTAAGAAAGAAAGTTAAAAGGGGACAATGGTTGCTTTGATCTTTGTGTTTTTGGTTGATAGCTTTCCATGGTAACTAATAAAGATTAAGGGATGCATGAATATGTTGTTCTTGATTGGTTCTTGATAAGTTGTTCTTCGAAAATTCTTCTTTTCCCACCTTTGTATAGAAACGATTTTTACTTTTTATTTGCTTTCGAAAATTTATGTTTTTCAATCTTTAAAAACCCCCCCATCTTTATGTTATGTGTTTTTGTATATTTGTAAATAATTAAAATTAACTTAGAGTTTTTAGGTAGCATGTTCATATAAATAATAAATAAAATAAAAAATGTTTTTAAATTCGTGAATAGTGTCTCCGTGAATAGTAAATATGTGTTAGTGTTTTCTAGGAATTAATTTAGTGGTTTTTAGGAAATTGTCTTGTGTTTTTTTAGGGAATTGCTAAAAAATAGGGATTTCTTTGGTGTTTTTTAGGAATTGTGTTTCTTAGGGATTTTTGGTGGTGTTCTTTAGGGATAATTTGTTTCCTTGTTGTATATGGATTCCCTATGTGATATAGATTTGTAAATTGTGTATAAATAGGAGTGGGATTCCAAAACCTTTTCTAACTTAGTTTTCTCTCTTAATTTCGTCCTTGCCTATATAAACTTGTATATTTTGATTGTTTCTCTCATTCCTTTGCTCTCTAATTTCGTGAATGTATGTATGCTTTCTCTCTAACTCTTGTTGTTCTAATTCTAAGCATGCTTGTAACTTGTAAATTCTAATTTTTGTAAAACTTGTAAAGTGTTCTTTTAATTTCGTGACTTGTATATTCTTTTCTTTAATTTGTTCTCACATGTTAGCACCCTCAATCCCCGGTTTTGAACGATACCCTATTTGCTCTATACTAACGATGATATTTTTCAGGGTTTAAATTGGCGATGCTTTTGCACGTATCAAGAAACTCACGGCAACAATGTCTAACTCCACATAATTTCCTCCAATAGAATCTTGCCAAGTAGGCCCTATGACATGTATCAACCAATCACATAATTTTCTAGAATATTTCCCTTGATTTTCTTGCCGAAATACCATGATAATATTCTGATTTTATCTCTTGAAATTCGGCAACAACTCCTTTAGAGAATATAGGAATGTATCTAGACTTCCTTTGAGAGCTCTTTGTGTTCAACACATATTCTCTTCCCTTAAAAGTCTCCCAATAAAATCTCCACGAAATCTTCTTATTATTTTCTGATTTTCACGGCAAGACTCCTTCTTTCTCTCTTGCTTTGGACGGCAAACCTTTCTAGGGTTTCTTCCATGCGTCACAAACCCTAATTGCTTGGGCCTTGATGGGCCTTGATCCATTTTGCCGAAAATTCAAAGTATTCTTGGGCTTCGTTGCTTCATCTTCAAGCCTTCTTATTTTCCAACGCAAAACACTTCATTTCTTTCATTTCTTTTCATAGTTGCGTTGGAAACTTCATTGGTAAGCTCTCCTCCAGTTCGCAGGATTTCCTGGTTGCACTAGGAAAGCTTGTTTCTTCATTTCTGCTCAAATGTGTGGTTCAATGTTCTTCATTTTTGTTCCCCTTGACGTTCGCAAGCTCCTCTTTCCACTCGTGTGCTCATTTCCACTTTTTAGCTCGGAGGTCCTGAAAATAGAAACTAGTATGAGAAATAGAAACTTTCCTAATTTGAAAAATAGAAACTTACTAAAAAATGAAAAATAGAAAGTTACTAAAAATGAAAAATAGAAACTTGCCAGAAATGAGAAATGAAAACTACAAGAATAGAAACTTTCTAAAAATGGAAAATAGAAACTAAGAAATATGGAAACTTTCTACAAATAGGAACTTTCCCAATCAAAGAATGGAAACTTTCCTAAACAGAGTTTTACTAAGGAAATGACGCAAGAAATGTAAGGAAATGCAGTTAAAACGTCGCATTAAAATGCTCCTATCACTAGTTAATGCCTGAGTGGAATTAGTCAATGCCTCTATCGTCTTATCATAGTGAGAATTTGAATTCCCTTGGTTCTGTTGAGGAGGCATGTAAGGCCTTTGAAAAGAAGGTCCTTGAAATTAAGATCCTTGAGGACGTTGGAAACTCCCACCAAGAGGGTTCTGAACATTCTCATTGTTGGTCCACTTGAAGTTGGGGTGGTCCCTCCATCCAGGGTTATAGGTATTCGAATATGGATCATACCTTGGACGTGGGGGACCCCCTTGGTTCCCTTGATATCCTCCTATGGCATTCACAGACTCCCAACCACCATTCTCACTTAGTTGAGGACATTGATCCGTAGGATGTCCTTGGGTAAAGCATACCCCACAAGTAGAAGATCCTCCTTGGACTTGAGTAGTCGCCACTTTGTTCACAAGAAGGGTGAGTTTGTTCAATTGATCCGCAATGGCAGGACTAGTGCTCACCTCATTGACCCTACGAGTGGTCTGTCTTACACCCTCATATTGTTGATTGTTTAGGGCACGATTCTCAATAAGTTCCCTTCCAGCTGCAGGTGACTTGTCCACAAAAGCTCCTCCAGCTGCAGCATCAAGCATTTGCCTTTCTAAGGGTAAGAGTCCTTCGTAAAAGCAAGTAAGTAGGGTCTCATCCTTCATCTGATGTTGAGGGCATTGTGCAAGTAAGGAATTGAACCTCTCATAGTAGGCTCCATAGGACTCATCATGGGTTTGCTCAATTCCACTGAGCTTCTTCCTGAGTGTGATGACCTTTGAAGCTGGGAAGTATTTTTCCAAGAAGGCCATCTTCATTGTGTCCCACGAAGTAATACGTCCAGCAGGGATCTCATATAGCCAATCTTTGGCTCTGTCAGCTAAGGAGAACGAAAATGCCTTCATTTTAAAAATGTTCTCATCTGCTCCCTGTGGTTGCATGTTTGCACACACAGCCTGGAATGCTCTGAGATGCTTGTTGGCGTCCTCCATATTAAGGCCATGGAAACGAGGGAGCTGGTGCAAGAATCCACTCTTCAGCTCAAACTCTGCATGTTTTCCTGCAGCAGGGGTGATGCGCTCAAAGCAAGCGCATAATTTAACCCTGAAATGTCATTAGTAGCATAGAATAAATAGGGATCGTTCTATTCCGGGGATTGAGGGTACACCTGTCATTGTCAAACAATTAAACAATTAAAATTAAAACAAAGTATAATATTTACACACATGCACATTATTTACGAATAAAAAGGGGGTTTTTGATTTTGGTTTTTTTTCTGAAAATTAAACTAAGTTAACAAAATAATTAAAATGCTAAAACATAAAAAATATAAATGGAATGCAAGAACAAAGATCAAATCGAAACCCATGATTAAAGTTGATTCAAGTTCATCATTGTTCATCATAGTCATGCAAGAGGAATTGATCATGCAAATTTAATCAAACACTCACACATAAGCAACCATAATTCGCAAAGTATGAATCTGAAAATTAACTATTAATCATAAAATTTCAGAAAACAATACTTGTTCAAACATATGTGTCAACTAAGGCATAACCAACGAAAGTACAAACAAAGTTACAAGGAAGAATCGAATTACACCAAGAGATGGAGATGGTGATGAACGAAAAGGTGATGTGATCTCTTGAATTTCGAAAGCAATCTTCAAGGTGGAGGATGGATGGTGTTCACGGCTTGTCTTCTTCTTCCTTGGCCTTGCTTGCACTTCGTGGTTGCCTTAGAGGATGGAGAAGAGCACGGCTAGGCTAGAGAGCTTTTCTGAATTTTTTCTAAAGTTGTAAAACACAAAGGAAGGGAACTTTTTACGTTGAGAAGAGGGGAGACTATATAGGGGACGGCTTCTTGGTCTCCAAGGCCGTGTAAAACCCTAAGAAACCTCACGGCATGTGATGCTTGCTCCACATAATTTCCTCCAATGCTTGCTTGCCACATAAGCCCTATGAGGTGGTTCAACCAATCACAAAATTCCAATATTAATTCCCTAAATAATCTTGGTCAAAATCCTTGAGATAATTTCTGATTTTTCTTTCTTTTATTTCGGCCAAAACTCCCTTAGAGATTCTAGGAATGTATCTAGACGCCATGTAGCCCTTTTCTTGGTCTCCACACATATTTTCTTTCCTTAAAACTCTCTAGAGAATAACATCTTGCCGAAATCTCTAGGGTTTCTTCTTTAATTCACGGCTCATTCCTTCTTTTCCTCTTGGCTTGGACGGCAAAAGATATTCTAGGGTTTATCTCTTGATGTATTTCCATAAAAATAGCCCTAGAAAATCTCCCTAGAAAATCTCCTTTTAATTTCTGATTTTTTGGACGCCACTTCCTTGTTTCTCTCTTCATTTTGGACGGCAAAACTCCTCTAGGGTTTCTCACATGCGTCACAAACCCTAATCCCTTGGACCTTGATGGGCCATGATCCATTTTGCCGAAAATCCACTTCATTTTTGAGAGTTCTTGGGCCACGTTGCTTCATCTTCAAGTCTTCATATGTTCCAACGCAAAACACTTCATTTCTTTCATTTCTTTTCATAGTTGCGTTGGAAACTTCATTGGTAAGCTCTCCTCCAGTTCGCAGGGTTTCCTGGTTGCACTAGGAAAGCTTGTTTCTTCATTTCTGCTCAAATGTGTGGTCCAATGTTCTTCATTTTTGTTCCCCTTGACGTTCGCAAGCTCCTCTTTCCATTCGTGTGTTCATTTCCACTTTTTAGCTCGGAGGTCCTGAAAATAGAAACTAGTAAGAAAAATAGAAACTTTCCTAATTTGAAAAATAGAAACTTACTAAAAATGAAAAATAGAAAGTTACTAAAAATGAAAAATAGAAACTTTCCTAAACTGAAAATGGAAACTTGCCAGAAATGAGAAATGAAAACTACGAAAATAGAAACTTTACACAAATAGGAACTTTCCCAATCAAAGAATGGAAACTTTCCTAAACAAGGATTTTTCAAGGAAATGGCGCAGAAAATGTAGGGAAAAACAAGTAAAACGTCGCATTAAAATGCTCCTATCAAATTCCCCCACACTTAGCTTTTGCTAGTCCCTTAGCAAAATCACAACACAGACACACACTAAGACTCAACGAAAATTAAAGACTCAAACAAACAAAGACTCTATTGCCCTTCAACTTTTTGTCTCAGCAATCTCTTACTTTCACAACACCAAGATTAGCACTCAACCAAGAATCAATGTGAAGCATTCGAGAGTTAATTAAAACATGTAATCCACACATACACAAGTAGGACTTGGTTGTAACAATGGTGATGGTTTCTGTTAAGCATGCTTCAAACAAGTTTGATTCAAATCTCACAAGTATATCCCTCTTTCTTCTCTCAGATCATGGCAATGCTTAAAAGCTTATACACTCAAGTATATGTGAAAGATAGCAAGTATATCACATAATGCAAGAAACGAAAGCACAAGTATAATTTTTCTTTTAAAGATCTCATGAAGGATATCAACTACTTGCACGAATGGACTGCCATAGGTTCAACTCTTGTAACTCATCTCCACATCAAGGGCTGTCCCATCTTAAGGATCAAGAAGGTCCTCTCTCTCAAGGGTTGTAATGGGGCTCAGGCTCAAGGTTTAAAGAACCGAAAGGTAAGGATTTATCAAAGTGTCCTAAAAACCTAGTAGAGCTCATATAAATGTAGAGATCTCGAAAATTCCACCAAGGCATTTCAAAAAACGTCACTTCCCCATATAGGTCACATAAAAGGGCCAAATGTCTTCATGTTGGGCCCAATCTTCAATGTAAACTTCCCTTGACTCTAGTGAAATGGACAAAGGCCAAATTTTTCTGTAGTGGGCCTTCAATTTAAAGCGAAACTCCAAAATCACTAAGTATAGGGGACTTAATCCATAAACACTTCTTTCTTTTTATTTCTTTTTAGCCGTACACATTTTTCTTTTCTTTTTCGGCTTTCACATATTTTTTTCTTTATGGACAAGTCTACCCCCACACTTGAACTTTCACCTCTTCTCAATCTTCATCCTTAGCACCAAACCCATGTAATATGTCTCAAAAGATAGCTCTACTAAGTTCTTAGAACAAAGGGTAGAGTTGTAACTATACTAAGCTTCATGGTTAAGGATTTAAAGGTGATGAATGAAAAGGCTTAATGTAGGCTCAAAGGGGCTTATCTAGGGGGGTCCCACGACGGGCACAAATGGGGACACAAGTTTATATGGCAATGGTGGTAATTCCTAGAGAACCTCTATCCCTTCCAGAATCAGGGCCATGTATTGATATTACGTTTCAACAAGCACAAGAGCGAATTCTAGCATTCTCTAGTCCATTAAACTTAATCTATGGCAAGCAGTCAATCAAGATGAAAGAATAATGAGATCATCAAAACATCGCCAAGAAATTAAGAATATATTTTCATTTCACTCCAAGAAAAAGGAACATGGCTCAATTATCTCACATGGGTTTTATGAATCAAAACTCATCTTAACATGCTCATATTCTGTACCAAAGTCACGAGATCCATATCCACTACAAGGCACATCTTTTTCATATATCTCAATTAACCAAAGAATACCATTTTAAGTCATCTCAATTTCGTGATCCTCTTTTAGTCATGATTTCAGAGATATAGAATCATCCTAGACAGTTGAAAGGGCATCCTAAGACTCAAAACAAAAACAAAAGCAACGAAATTTTTATTTTTATGACATTTTTCGATTTTTTTTTTGTATTTTCCAATATATATGACTCAAAATAAAAGACAAAAATGTAAATCCCTTCCCCCACACTTAAATATTGCATTGTCCTCAATGTAAGCAATTATAAGCATGCAATGAAACACTTGAGCATATAGAGATGGATGATACGAAAATAAAGTTCAAAGACAAACAAAAAGCATAAAATAAAGAAGTAGGGAGGAAAAAGAGCAAATCTGCGTTGAAGGCTCCTCCACAGCTACTTCTGAATTGGGTTGCCTCCCAAGCAGCGCTTAATGTTTATAGTCTTTCAGCCTAGACTTGTACCTCCATTTAATCCTCAAGAGGTGGAACGTTTTGGAGGGGTACTTCCTCCACTTCGTGTTCCACAAAGGCCTCATAGTAAGGCTTCAAGCGATGGCCATTCACTTTGAACTCGTTACCTGTTTGTTCACTCTTTATCTGCACAGCTCCATGAGAAAACACATTAGTGATAACAAAAGGTCCAATCCAACGAGAACGAAGTTTACCTGGGAAGAGTTTTAGACGAGAATGGAAGAGAAGAACTTTTTGACCCACAACAAAAGTCTTTCTTCGAATCATTTTATCATGGAATGCCTTAGTCTTTTCTTTATAGATGTTGGCACTTTCGAAAGCATCATTCCTAATCTCCTCTAACTCTTGCAATTGCAGCTTCCTATGAAGCCCAGCTTCATCAATATCCATGTTAAACTGCTTCACAGCCCACCAAGCTTTGTGCTCTAACTCCACAGGTAAATGGCAAGGTTTGCCATAGACAATGCGATATGGGGACATACCTATGGGAGTCTTGTAGGCAGTTCTGTAGGCCCACAAAGCATCCTCCAAGCGTAGGGACCAATCCTTCCTATTGGGGTTCACAGTCTTTTCCAAGATCCCCTTGATCTGACGATTTGAGACCTCAGCCTGCCCACTAGTTTGGGGGTGATAAGGTGTAGAAACCTTATGTGTAACATCATATTTCTTCAACAAGGCCTCAATCGTCCGATTGCAAAAATGGGATCCACCATCACTAATGAGAACTCTAGGCATTCCAAACCTGCTAAAGATGTTAGACTTGATAAAATCTGCAACAACCTTAGAGTCATTAGTTCTAGTGGCCTTTGCTTCCACCCATTTGGAAACATAGTCCACTGCAAGTAAGATATATAGAAACCCAAAAGATGAAGGGAAAGGTCCCATGAAATCTATGCCCCAGACATCAAATATTTCAACAGTTATGATATTGGACAATGGCATTTGATCTCTAGAACTTAGATTTCCGGTTCGTTGGCATCTATCACAAGTTAAACAATATGCATGTGCATCCTTAAATAACGTTGGCCAAAAGAACCCAGACTCTAACACCTTAAAAGCAGTCTTTTTAGACCCAAAGTGACCCCCACATGCTTTAGAATGGCAAAACGAAAGTATGGCATTATGTTCATGTTCAGGCACACATCTCCTAATCAGTTGATCAGAGCAATATTTCCACAAATAAGGTTCATCCCAAACATATTGCTTAACAGTTTTCTTAAGCCTATCTCTATGAGCACGTGACATGGTATCAGGAATCTTCCTAGAAACAATATAGTTCACAATATCAGCATACCATGGTTCACTTACCTGAAGTCCAAAAAGCTGCTCATCTGGAAACGTCTCCACCAGAGGGAGAGGGTCTTCTGCATGTACCAAACGACTCAAGTGGTCAGCTACCACGTTTTCACTACCCTTCTTGTCCTTGATGTCAACGTCAAACTCTTGCAAGAGTAGGACCCATCTGATAAGCCTTGGTTTCGCCTCCTTCTTGGTCATCAAGTACTTCAAAGCTGCATGGTCAGTATAAATAATTACCTTGGTACCAAGTAAGTAGGAACGAAACTTTTCAAGGGCAAAAACAACTGCAAGGAGCTCTTTCTCTGTGGTGGAATAATTCATTTGTGCATCATTCAGAGTCCTTGAGGCGTAGTAGATGGCATAGGGTCGTTTGTCCTTCCTTTGCCCCAAAACAGCTCCAACTGCATAGTCAGAGGCATCACACATCAACTCAAAGGGCAAGGACCAATCTGGAGGTAACATGATGGGGGCTGACGTCAACAACTCCTTAAGCTTGTCAAAAGCAGCTTGACATTCCTTGTCAAAGTGAAAGGGCACATCCTTCTGGAGCAGTTGACATAGAGGTCTCGAAATCTTGGAGAAGTCCTTGATAAACCTCCTATAAAAACCTGCATGGCCAAGGAAAGAACGAATCTCTCTCACAGAAGTGGGAGAGGGTAAGTAACGCACAATATCAACCTTGGCCTTATCGACCTCTATTCCCCTAGCAGAGACAATATGTCCTAAAACTATGCCTTGTTTAACCATAAAATGGCATTTCTCCCAATTAAGTACAAGGTTAGTTTCCATGCAACGTTTTAGAATTATTTCCAGATTATTAAGACAATCATCAAAATTCTTTCCAAAAACTGAAAAGTCATCCATGAATACCTCTATGATTTTCTCAATATAATCTGAAAAAATACTTACCATACACCTCTGAAAGGTACCTGGAGCGTTGCAAAGGCCAAAGGGCATGCGTCTATAGGCAAACGTCCCAAAGGGGCAAGTGAAGGTTGTCTTCTCTTGATCTTCATTGGCTATGGCAATCTGATTGTAGCCTGAGTAGCCATCCAAGAAGCAGTAGTAGTCATGTCCAGCTAGGCGCTCAAGCATCTGATCAATGAATGGAAGAGGAAAGTGATCTTTCCTTGTTGTTGCGTTGAGCTTCCTATAATCAATGCACACTCGGTGACCTGTGACTGTCCTTTGGGGCACCAGTTCGTTCTCAGCATTCTTCACCACAGTTACCCCAGATTTCTTGGGCACAACCTGAACTGGAGAGACCCACTTGGAGTCTGAAATGGGGTAGATCACCCCACAATCTAGGAGTTTGATAACCTCCTTCTTCACAACTTCCATCATTGGAGGGTTGAGACGACGTTGAGCCTCTCTAGTGGGTTTAGACCCCTCCTCTAGAAGTATCCTATGGACGCAAGTTGTAGGGCTAATTCCCTTGATGTCCGCCAATGTCCATCCTATGGCGGTCTTGTGTTGCTTCAGCATCTCCACCAACTTCTCTTCTTGTGGAGTCGTAAGCGCAGAGGACACTATCACTGGTAAGGTCTCCTTGTCTCCTAAGTAGACATACTTCAAATGGTCTGGAAGAGGTTTAAGCTCAAGTTCTGGGGCCTGGACCACTGAAGGTAAAGTCTTGTTAGTAGATAACTGAATGGACAAAGGAGAATTAGACTTACCTATATAAGGGGATGCTTCAAGGAAGGAGACGTTTTCAATTATCTTTCCTTCACAAGTGTCCTTCAATTCTTCCTTTGAGATAATGGCACCACCTTTTGTGTACCCTACTCCTTGTTCGAGGGTTGTGGCTAGGGTATCCTCATTCATGGCCTCAAACATTTTCTGGGCAAGGTCATCCAAAATATCAATAGAATAACAGTCATTTATATCAAGAGGATACCTCATGGCTTCAAAAATGTTGAAGCCAATAACGTCACCATCAAACTCCATGGTGAGAGAACCTGCATACACATCTATCTTTGTCCTAGCTGTCCTTAAGAAAGGACGTCCCAAAAGCAAAGGAGTGGAACTCACAGGGGAATCCTCCATTTCTAACACATAAAAATCAGCTGGGAAGATAAGATGGTTAACCTGCACAAGCACATCCTCCAACAAACCTCTAGGGTATGCATTGGATCTGTCAGCTAACTGAATGATAACATTATCAGATTTAAGTTCCCCTAGACCTAGGGTTTCATAAACAGAGTAGGGCATAACATTAACAGATGCACCTAGATCTAGCATGGCATTCTTAAATCTGGAGTTACCAATAGTACATGGAATAGTAAAGCTTCCAGGATCCTTACACTTTGGAGGAATCTTCCTCTGAATCAAGGCAGAAACGTTCTCACTTACCTTTACCACCTCCTTTTCACGGTTCACTCTCCTAGTAGTGCAAAGCTCTTTAAGGAACTTGGCATACTTAGGGACTTGCTTGATGGCCTCTAGGAGGGGTAAGTTTACTTGTACCTTCTTGAAAGTTTCCAAGATAGCTTGGTCACTTTCATCCTTCTTGGATTTAGCAAATCTGCGTGGAAAGGGCATGCAAGAAGAAGAAGGGTTAGTGATAACCGAATTGGATAAGTTAGAATTAATACCTTGAATATCCGGGTTGGCCTTTTGTGGTGAGGACGCCTTGAGTTCTTCCTTGGACGTTGCAGGGTCCTTTTCAATACCCAACTTTGTGGGTTCATGGCCTTCCTCAATCTCTATGCTTACTTGGGCCTTTTTGGGTTGCTTGGGTTGATCCAGAAATGGCCTTCCACTCCTTGTAGTCACAACTGATGCATTCTCCACATTACCCTTAGGATTAGGTATTGTGACACTAGGGAGCTTCCCATTCTCATGAATCTTGCTCATGAAATCCACAACTTGGCCCATCTGCTTCTTGAGTTCTGCAATGTCCTTAGTATGGGTCTGTTGTCCTTGGATCAAAGCCTGAGTAGAGTTTGTCAAGGCTTGTGTAGAAGCAGTCAAGGCTTCCAACGTCTTATCATAATGGGAATTCCCAGAGTTCTGTTGAGGAGGAGGCATGTAAGGAGCTTGAGGACGTTGAAAGGTAGGCCCTTGAGGACGTTGAAAGTTACCACCAAGAGGATTCTGAACATTGTCATTGTTGGTCCACTTGAAGTTGGGATGGTCCCTCCATCCTGGGTTATAAGTATTGGAATAAGGGTCATGTCTAGGACGTTGAGGTCCTCCCTGATATCCTCCTTGATATCCTCCAATAGCATTAGCAGATTCCCATCCTCCATGTTCATTGAGTTGAGGGCATTGATCAGTAACATGCCCTTGCATAGAGCATACCCCACAAGCTATGGATGCACTAGGTCCCTTGGAACTTATGACTTGGTTCATGAGCAAGGTGAGCTTATTCAGTTGATCCTCAATGGCATTGTTCCTACCCACTTCATGTACCTTTCGAATGGAGTGCCCTACACCCTCGTATTGTTGACTGTTGAGGGCACGATTCTCAATAAGTTCCTTTCCCTCTGCAGGTGACTTGTCCACAAAAGCTCCTCCAGCTGCAGCATCAAGCATTTGCCTCTCTAAGGGTAAGAGTCCCTCATAGAAGCATGTCAGTAGGGTCTCATCCTTCATCTGATGTTGAGGACATTGAGCAAGTAAGGAATTGAACCTCTCATAATAGGCAGAATAGGACTCATCTGGAGCTTGTTCAATTCCACTAAGCTTCTTCCTGAGTGTGATGACCTTGGAAGCTGGGAAGTATCGTTCCAAGAAGGCCTTCCTCATAGTGTCCCAAGAGGTAATACGTCCAGCAGGAATCTCATATAGCCAATCTTTGGCTCTGTCGGCTAAGGAAAATGGAAATGCTTTCATCCTTAGAATGTTCTCATCTGCTCCTTGTGGTTGCATGTTAGAACACACAACCTGAAATGCTCTAAGATGCTTGTTGGCGTCCTCCATAGGGAGCCCATGAAACTTAGGGAGTTGGTGCAATAATCCACTCTTCAGCTCAAACTCTGCATTTCTTCCTGCAGCAGGGGCAGGGTACACAATACCTATAGGGGGTCCTCCCTCAACTGTTGCTGTGGATAGTTCCCTAATGGATGCCATTCTCTCTTCTTGAACTTCTTCAGGTGGTGGTGAAGGTGGTGGTGTAGAGTTAGACGAAATCACAGGTGAAGGTGAACGTGAAGGAGGAGATGGGGTAGGTGTAGGTGATGTAGATTCCTCAGAAGGATAGATTCTCTTCCCTTGCTCGTTAAACTTGTACTCTTTGAATTGGAAGGAAGAAGGTCTTCTGTACTCAAGTGTAGGAGGATTTTTCAAACGAGCGAGCCTTTCTTCAATCTCTCGTATGGTAGGGATTTTAGAAGACTCGGACATTCATGGAATTCCTGAACAACATTAAGATGTACAAAAGTGAGTAACTTACGAAAATAAACAAAAAACAAGTTGATATTTTTATATAAAAACGTCACTATTCACAATGCAACAAAAGAGACTTACAAATTTTGTACAAGTAAGAAAAGTAAGAAAACAGACCAATGTACAATTGAAAGTTATGTACAAGTATTTTATTTTTTAGAACTTATAAACATAGTTAATAACTCAATTGATTCCAAGTTGTAAGTCGAGCCCAATAGAAACCACTACTATTGGTGAGCTACGATATAGGGATAGTCGCCTAGACATAGTCTCTTTCCGTGGTTTCAGAAGGCCAGATAGCCAGATTAAGAGGTAAGTGAGAGGGAGGACTCATTTTGGTGATACTACGGAGGCTACTCCCTCATTGAGGTTTACGCACAGTCTATAGTATCTCTGAGATCCAATTTGAACCCATCACCCAGGGTCTCAACCTAAGACACCATCTGTAATGCCCCTTACTCAGTTTGGAAAGTACTCATGTGTTAGACTGTTCTCCTAATGCTAATAAAGGCCGCCCTCAACCTCATAAGACCTTAGAAAGGTACCAATGAAGGGTTAAGGCCAATATTAACAAAAGGGCCCTTGTCTACTCATACGATTTTACACACTCACAACAATTAAATAATTAACAATATTCATAATTCAATTTTCATTACTTTTCACTTCTTTTTCTTTACAAGTAAAATTAGACAAAACTTTCACACCAAACACAAACAAAACGTCACTATTCACATCTAAAATAACTTCCATTTTTTTTTTTTTTTTTTTTTTTTTTTTTTTAATTTACAATTATTTTCAACACTTAGGTACGGGAACAGGGAATCTCGTTGTGCAATGGGGCTGAAACAGCTACCCTTCCAAGATTATGTTTAATCCAATATACCTTAAGTGTCACAACATTTTCTTTTGTTTTCTTTTTTATAAATATTATTGATATCAAATTTAATTCCAAGCGGTAAATCAAGTGGACGTGCGGCCCAAGTATAATCGTCTAGACACAAAGTCCCTCCTACATCCGTTGGGCAACCTTACTGAAATGGCCAGGTAGGGGAGGGCGAACACAAGAGGTAGGATCCATTTTGGCATAGGCTACTCCCTCATTGAGGTTTACGCCCATTTGTAGCACTTCTGAATCCAGAACCCGTTATGAACGTTGTCCCCTTCCTAGACACCATCTCACATAGGATATTCTTACTAGGATGTAAAAGGTCCTAAGTGTGTTAGACAGTTCAATGAATGTTTATAAAGGCCGCCCTCAACCTTAAGGGACCTGAACTAGGTACCAATAAGGGGTTTAGGCCATTATTAATAAACACGACTTCACCTATTCCTTCTTTAATTTACAACTCACAATTAAACTAGTATTCAACAATATAAATAACAACCTAAATAATTAATTAACTAAGTAATTAACTAACTAAATTTCGTACAAATATAAACAAGTGCTTTTTCCGAAATTTTTTTTTTTTTTTTTTTCTTTTTTTTTTTACGATAACAATATAAACAAAACAATATATTCACAATATGACAAATGATTTTTCAATCCCCGGCAACGGCGCCAAAAATTGATGCGCTCAAAGCAAGCGCATAATTTAACCCTGAAATGTCATTAGTAGCATAGAATAAATAGGGATCGTTCTATTCCGGGGATTGAGGGTACACCTGTCATTGTCAAACAATTAAACAATTAAAATTAAAACAAAGTATAATATTTACACACATGCACATTATTTACGAATAAAAAGGGGGTTTTTGATTTTGGTTTTTTTTCTGAAAATTAAACTAAGTTAACAAAATAATTAAAATGCTAAAACATAAAAAATATAAATGGAATGCAAGAACAAAGATCAAATCGAAACCCATGATTAAAGTTGATTCAAGTTCATCATTGTTCATCATAGTCATGCAAGAGGAATTGATCATGTGAAACGTTCAAAGCAAACAATTTCCCATATTTTACTTTCAACGCTAATTAATCTAAGTGAAAGCACATAGACTAATCCTATCAAACATGCATTCAAGCCCTAGAAAGCTAGTCAATCATACATGTTTATCGCATTAAGCATCTAGAAAGGCTATCAATTCAAATGTGCAACTTAGTATGAAAAAGTCCACCTAATTGCAATCTTCTTTGATTAAATTCGGTTTTTGTACAAAACCTTTACTACTTATTGATTCAAGAACACAAAACCAAAAAGTTGATTCATGTTCTTAAATTCGTAGCACCAATTATATAAAAACCCTAAAAGTTTCGAACCCTTTAAGATTAACATACAAAAGATTTCTATCATGCAAATTTAATCAAACACTCACACATAAGCAACCATAATTCGCAAAGTATGAATCTGAAAATTAACTATTAATCATAAAATTTCAGAAAACAATACTTGTTCAAACATATGTGTCAACTAAGGCATAACCAACGAAAGTACAAACAAAGTTACAAGGAAGAATCGAATTACACCAAGAGATGGAGATGGTGATGAACGAAAAGGTGATGTGATCTCTTGAATTTCGAAAGCAATCTTCAAGGTGGAGGATGGATGGTGTTCACGGCTTGTCTTCTTCTTCCTTGGCCTTGCTTGCACTTCGTGGTTGCCTTAGAGGATGGAGAAGAGCACGGCTAGGCTAGAGAGCTTTTCTGAATTTTTTCTAAAGTTGTAAAACACAAAGGAAGGGAACTTTTTACGTTGAGAAGAGGGGAGACTATATAGGGGACGGCTTCTTGGTCTCCAAGGCCGTGTAAAACCCTAAGAAACCTCACGGCATGTGATGCTTGCTCCACATAATTTCCTCCAATGCTTGCTTGCCACATAAGCCCTATGAGGTGGTTCAACCAATCACAAAATTCCAATATTAATTCCCTAAATAATCTTGGTCAAAATCCTTGAGATAATTTCTGATTTTTCTTTCTTTTATTTCGGCCAAAACTCCCTTAGAGATTCTAGGAATGTATCTAGACGCCATGTAGCCCTTTTCTTGGTCTCCACACATATTTTCTTTCCTTAAAACTCTCTAGAGAATAACATCTTGCCGAAATCTCTAGGGTTTCTTCTTTAATTCACGGCTCATTCCTTCTTTTCCTCTTGGCTTGGACGGCAAAAGATATTCTAGGGTTTATCTCTTGATGTATTTCCATAAAAATAGCCCTAGAAAATCTCCCTAGAAAATCTCCTTTTAATTTCTGATTTTTTGGACGCCACTTCCTTGTTTCTCTCTTCATTTTGGACGGCAAAACTCCTCTAGGGTTTCTCACATGCGTCACAAACCCTAATCCCTTGGACCTTGATGGGCCATGATCCATTTTGCCGAAAATCCACTTCATTTTTGAGAGTTCTTGGGCCACGTTGCTTCATCTTCAAGTCTTCATATGTTCCAACGCAAAACACTTCATTTCTTTCATTTCTTTTCATAGTTGCGTTGGAAACTTCATTGGTAAGCTCTCCTCCAGTTCGCAGGGTTTCCTGGTTGCACTAGGAAAGCTTGTTTCTTCATTTCTGCTCAAATGTGTGGTCCAATGTTCTTCATTTTTGTTCCCCTTGACGTTCGCAAGCTCCTCTTTCCATTCGTGTGTTCATTTCCACTTTTTAGCTCGGAGGTCCTGAAAATAGAAACTAGTAAGAAAAATAGAAACTTTCCTAATTTGAAAAATAGAAACTTACTAAAAATGAAAAATAGAAAGTTACTAAAAATGAAAAATAGAAACTTTCCTAAACTGAAAATGGAAACTTGCCAGAAATGAGAAATGAAAACTACGAAAATAGAAACTTTACACAAATAGGAACTTTCCCAATCAAAGAATGGAAACTTTCCTAAACAAGGATTTTTCAAGGAAATGGCGCAGAAAATGTAGGGAAAAACAAGTAAAACGTCGCATTAAAATGCTCCTATCAAGGGGCAGGGTATACAATTCCCGTAGGGGGTCCTCCTTGGACAGTTGCTGTGGAGAGTTCCCTAATGGATGCCATTCTCTCTTCCTTGACTTCTTCAGGTGGTGGTGAAAGTGGTGGTGAAGGATTGGACGAAACCACAGGTGAAGGTGAACGTGAAGGAGGAGATGGAGTAGGAGTAGGTGGAGTAGATTCCTCAGAAGAATAGACCCTCTTCCCTTGCTCGTTAATTGTGTACTCTTTGAATGTCAAGGAAGATGGTCTTCTGTACTCAAGTGTAGGAGGATTTTTCAAACGAGCGAGCCTTTCTTCAATCTCTTTCTTGCTAGGAAGTTTAGAAGGCTCGGACATACATGGAGATTCTGAACAACATTAAGATGTACAAAAGTTAGTAACTTACAAAAGACAAGAAATACAAGTTAATCTTTGTACAAAAACGTCACTATTCACAAGCAACAAAAGAAACTTACAAATTTTGTACAAGTAAGAGAAGTAAGAAAACAAACCAATTTACATGTGAAGGGTATGTACAAGTATTTTATTTTTACATGGAAACAAAGTTAATAACTCAATTGATTCCGAATTGTAAGTCGAGCCCAATAGAAACCACTACTATTAGTGAGCTACGATATAGGGATAGTCGCTTAGACATAAGTCACTTTCCTTTGTTTCAGAAAACCAGATAGCCAGATTAAGAGGTAAGTGAGAGGGAGGACTCATTTTGGTGATACTACGGAGGCTACTTCCTCATTGAGGTTTACGCCCCTATTGGCTACTTCCACATTGTGGTTTACGCACAGTCTATAGTATCTCTGAGATCCAATTGAACCCATCACCCAGGGTCTCAACCTAAGACACCATCTGTAATGCCCCTTACTCAGCTTGGAAATTACTCATGTGTTAAACTGTTCTCCAAGTGCTAATAAAGGCCGCCCTCAACCTCATAAGATCTTAGAAAGGTACGAATGAAGGGTTAAGGCCAATATTAACAAAAGGGCCCTTGTCTACTCAGACGATTTTACACACTCGCAACAATTAAGTATTTAACAAAATTCATAACTCCAATTTTTATTTTCTTTAATTCTAATTCTTTACAAGTATAATTAGACACAAAACTTTCACACAAAACACATATACAAAACGTCACTATTCACAAATTTTTTTTCCTTTTCCGATTTATTCATTTATTTATTTTTATTTTTATTTATTTATTTTTTTTTTTTACTTTTACAATTCTTTTATTTACAATTACTTTCAACACTTAGGTACGGGAACAGGGAATCTTGTTGTGCAATGGGACTGAAACAGCTACCCTTCCAAGATTATGTTTAATCCAATATACCTTAAGTGTCACAACATTTTCTTTACATTTTCTTTTGTTATAAATACTATTGATATCAAATTTAATTCCAAGCGGTAAATCAAGTGGACATGCGGCCCAAGTATAATCGTCTAGACACAAAGTCCCTCCTACATCCGTTGGGCAACCTTACTGAAATGGCCAGGTAGGGGAGGGCGAACACAAGAGGTAGGGTCCATTTTTTCATAGGCTACTCCCTCATTGAGGTTTACGCCCATTTGTAAGCACTTCTGAATCCAGAACCCGTCATGAACGTTGTCCCCTTCCTAGACACCATCTCACATAGGATATTCTTACTAGGATGTAAAAGGTCCTAAGTGTGTTAGACAGTTCAATGAATGTTAATAGAGGCCGCCCTCAACCTTAAGGGACCTGAACTAGGTACCAATAAGGGGTTTAGGCCAATATTAATAAACACGACTTCACCTATTCCTTCTTTAATTTACAACCCACAATTAAACTCGTGTTCAATAATACAAATAACAACCTAAGTAATTAAACTAAGTAAATTTCGATAATTACAAAATAATTAACAAGTAAATTTTTTTTTTTTTTTTTTTTTTTTTTTCGAACACAATATAAAAAAAACATATTATTCACAAAGTGACAAATGATTTTTCAATCCCCGGCAACGGCGCCAAAAATTGACACGCTAAAAGCAAGCGCATAATTTAACCCTGAAATGTCATTAGTAGTATAAAGTAAATAGGGATCGTTCTATTCCGGGGATTGAGGGTACACCTGTCATTGTCAAACAATTAAACAATTAAAATTAAAACAAAGTATAATATTCACACATATACACATTATTTACGAATTCAAAAGGGGGGTTTTTAGTTTTGGTTTTCGAAAAATAAACTAAGTTAAGAAAACAAATAAAACTAAGTTAACTAAATAATTAAAATGCAAAAACATAAAAACATCAATGGGATGTGAGAACAAGGATTAAAGTCGAAACTCATGATTAAAATTAATTCAAGTTCATCATTGTTCATCATAGTCATGCAAGAGGAGTTGATCATGTGAAACGTTAAAAGCAAACAATTCCCCATATTTTACTTTCAATGCTAATTAACCTAAGTGAAAGCACATAGACTAATCCTATCAAACATGCATTCAAGCCCTAGAAAGCTAGTCAATCATACATGTTTAACGCAATAAGCACCTAGAAAGGCTATCAACTCAAATGTGCAACTTAGTATGAAAAAGTCCACCTAATTGCAATCTTCTTTGATTAAATTCGGTTTTTATACAAAACCTTTACTACTTATTGATTCAAGAACACAAAACCAAAAAGTTGATCCATGTTCTTAAATTCGTAGCAACATTCACATAAAAACCCTAAATGTTTCGAACCATTCAAGATTATCATACAAAAGATTTCTATCATGCAAATTTAATCAAACACTCACAAAAGCAACCATAAATCGCAATATATGAATCTGAAAATTAACAATTAATCATAAAATTTCAGAAACCAACACTTGTTCAAACATGTGTGTCAACTAAGGCAAAACCAACGAAAATACAAAGCAAAGTTACAAGGAGAATCGGATTACACCGTGATGAAGGTGAGATGAATGGAGTGATGATGTGGTCTCTTGAATTTCGAAAGCAATCTTCAAGGTGGAGGATGGATGGTGTTCACGGCTTGTCTTCTTCTTCCTTGGCCTTGCTTGCACTTCGTGGTTGCCCTAGAGGATGGAGAGGAGCACGGCTAGGCTAGAGAGTTTTCTGATTTTTTTTTAAAGTTGTGAATTGTATGGAGAGAGGAACCCTTGACGTTGAGAGGAAGAGAGACTATATAGGGGACGGCAACTTGGTCTCCAAGCCGTGTAAGTCTCTAGGGTTTCTCACGGCAAAGTCTTGATAACTCCACATAATTTCTTCCAATGAAATCTTGCCAAGTAAGCCCTGTGATGTGTCTCAACCAATCACATAATTTTCTAGAATATCTTCCTAAATAAACTTGCCGAAATTCCTTAAGATATTTTCTGATTTTGCACTTCCAATTCGGCCAAACTTCCTTTAGGGTTTCAAGGAATGTATCTAGACTTCTTTTGAGAGATTTTCGAGTTCAACATATATTCTCCTTCCTTTTATTTCTCCCTCAAAAATCTCTACCGAATTTCTCTTTAATATTCTGATTTTCTACGGCAATTCCTTGTTTCTCTCAATGCTTTGGACGGCAAACCCTTCTAGGGTTTCTTCCATGTGTCACAAACCCTAGTTGCTTGGGCCTTGATGGGCCTTGATCCATTTTGCCGAAAATTCAAAGTGTTCTTGGGCTTCGTTGCTTCATCTTCAAGCCTTCTTATTTTCCAACGCAAAACACTTCATTTCTTTCATTTTTTTCATAGTTGCGTTGGAAACTTCATTGGTAAGCTCTCCTCCATTTCGCAGGGTTTCCTGGTTGCACTAGGAAAGCTTGTTTCTTCATTTCTGCTCAAATGTGTGGGCCGTTTTCTCTCATATTTGTTCGTCTTGATGTTCGCAAGCTCCTCTTTCCATTCGTGCGTTCATTTCCACTTTTTAGCTCGGACGTCCTGAAAATAGAAACTAGTATGAAAAATAGAAACTTACCTAATTTGAAAAATAGAAACTTACTAAAAATGAAAAATAGAAAGTTACTAAAAATGAAAAATAGAAACTTGCCAGAAATGAGAAATGAAAACTACAAAAATAGAAACTTCCTAAAAATGGAAAATAGAAACTAAGAAAAATGGAAACTTTCTACAAATAGGAACTTTCCCAATCAAAGAATGGAAACTTTCCTAAACAGAGTTTTACTAAGGAAATGACGCAAGAAATGTAAGGAAATGCAGTTAAAACGTTGCATTAAAATGCTCCTATCAGCGTGGAAAATCAGAATATTAAAGAGAAATTCGGTAGAGATTTTTGAGGGAGAAATAAAAGGAAGGAGAATATATGTTGAACTCGAAAATCTCTCAAAAGAAGTCTAGATACATTCCTTGAAACCCTAAAGGAAGTTTGGCCGAATTGGAAGTGCAAAATCAGAAAATATCTCAAGGAATTTCGGCAAGTTTATTTAGGGAGATATTCTAGAAAATTATGTGATTGGTTGAACCATGTCATAGGGCTTATGTGGCAAGCTTACATTGGAGGAAGATATGTAGATTAAACAAGTCATTGCCGTGAGAAACCCTAGACAATTGCACGGCTTGGAGACCAAGTTTGCCGTCCCCTATATAGTCTCTCTTCTTCTCAACGTCAAGGTTCCTCTTCTTTTACATTAGACACTTGAGAAAAAAATCAGAAAACTCTCTAGCCTAGCCGTGCTCTTCTCCAACCTCTAGGGCAACCACGAAGTGCAAGCAAGGCCAAGGAAGAAGAAGACAAGCCGTGAACACCATCCATCCTCCACCTTGAAGATTGCTTTCAAAATTCAAGAGACCACATCATCACTTCATTCATCTCACCTTCATCACGGTGTAATCCGATTCTCCTTGTAACTTTGTTTTGTATTTTCGTTGGTTTTGCCCTAGTTGACACATATGTTTGAACAAGTGTTGATTTCTGAAATTCTATGATTAATTGTTAATTTTCAGATTCATATATTGCGATTTATGGTTGCTTTTGTGTGAGTGTTTGATTAAATTTGTATGATAGAAATCTTTTGTATGATAATCTTGAATGGTTCGAAACATTTAGGGTTTTTATGTGAATGTTGCTACGAGTTTAAGAACATGAATCAACTTTTTGGTTTTGTGTTCTTGAATCAATAAGTAGTAAAGGTTTTGTACAAAAACCGAATTTAATCAAAGAAAATTGCAATTAGGTGGACTTTTTTCATACTAAATTGCACATTTGAGTTGATAGCCTTTCTAGGTGCTTATTGCGTTAAACATGTATGATTGACTAGCTTTCTAGGGCTTGAATGCATGTTTGATAGGATTAGTCTATGTGCTTTCACTTAGATTAATTAGCATTGAAAGTAAAATATGGGGAATTGTTTGCTTTTAACGTTTCACATGATCAACTCCTCTTGCATGACTATGATGAACAATGATGAACTTGAATTAATTTTAATCATGAGTTTCGACTTTGATCCTTGTCCTCACATCCCATTGATGTTTTTATGTTTTTGCATTTTAATTATTTAGTAACTTAGTATTTATTTTCGGAAAAAGAAAACCAAAAACAAAATCCCCCCATGTTTTTGTAAATAGTGTTTATAGTTGTAAATAATTCTTGTGAATTTTATACTTTGTTTTAATTTTAATTGTTTAATTGTTTGATAATGACAGGTGTACCCTCAATCCCCGGAATAGAACGATCCCTATTTACTTTATACTACTAATGACATTTCAGGGTTAAATTATGCGCTTGCTTTGAGCGCATCATGGTCCCTCTGATGCGCTCAAAGCAAGCGCATAATTTAACCCTGAAATGTCATTAGTAGTATAAGTAAGTAGGGATCGTTCTATTCCGGGGATTGAGGGTACACCTGTCATTGTCAAACAATTAAACAATTAAAATTAAAACAAAGTATAATATTCACACATATACATTATTTACGAAAAAGGGGGTGTTTTTGATTTTGGTTTTCTTCGAAAATAAAACTAAGTTAACAAAACAATTAAAATGCAAAAACATAAAAATACAAATGGAATGCAAGAACAAAGATCAAAGTCGAAACTCATGATTAAAATTAATTCAAGTTCATTATTGTTCATCATAGTCATGCAAGAGGAGTTGATCATGTGAAACGTTAAAAGCAAACAATTCCCCATATTTTACTTTCAAGCTAATTAATCTAAGTGAAAGCACATAAACTAATCCTATCAAACATGCATTCAAGCCCTAGAAAGCTAGTCAATCATACATGTTTAACGCAATAAGCACCTAGAAAGGCTATCAACTCAAGTGTGCAACTTAGTATGAAAAAGTCCACCTAATTGCAATCTTCATTAAACTCGGTTTTTGTACAAAACCTTTACTACTTATTGATTCAAGAACACAAAACCAAAAAGTTGATTCATGTTCTCAAATTCGTAGCAACATTCACATAAAAACCCTCAATGTTTCGAACCATTCAAGATTATCATACAAAAGATTTCTATCATGCAAATTTAATCAAACACTTACACAAAAGCAACCATAAATCGCAATATATGAATCTGAAAATTAACAATTAATCATAAAATTTCAGAAACCAAAACTTGTTCAAACATATGTGTCAACTAAGGCAAAACCAACGAAAATACAAACAAAGTTACAAGGAGAATCGGATTACACCGTGATGAAGGTGAGATGAATGAAGTGATGATGTGGTCTCTTGAATTTCGAAAGCAATCTTCAAGGTGGAGGATGGATGGTGTTCACGGCTTGTCTTCTTCTTCCTTGGCCTTGCTTGCACTTCGTGGTTGCCCTAGAGGATGGAGAGGAGCACGGCTAGGCTAGAGAGTTTTCTGATTTTTTCTAAGTTGTAACTTGTATGGAGAGAGGACCCCTTTGCGTTGAGAAGAGGGGAGAATATATAGGGAACGGCCCCTAGGTCTCCAAGCCGTGCAAACCCTAAGAATCCTCACGGCAACAATGTGGTAACTTCACATAATTTCCTCCAATAGAATCTTGCCAAGTAAGCCCTATGAGGTGATCCAACCAATCACAAAATTCTCCTTTAATTCTCTAAATAATCTTGGCCGAAATCCTTGAGATAATTTCTGATTTTCTGCTTTTAAATTCGGCCAAAACTCTTTAGGGAATGTAGGAATGTATCTAGACTTCTTTTGAGCTTTTCTTGGTCTCCACACATACTTTCTTTCCTTAAAACTCTCTAGAGGATGACATCTTGCCGAAATCTCTAGGGTTTCTTCTTTAATTCACGGCTCATTCCTTCTTTTCCTCTGTGCTTGGACGGCAAAAGATATTCTAGGGTTTATCTCTTGATGTATTTACATAAAAATAGCCCTAGAAAATCTCCCTAGAAAATCTCCTTTTAATTTCTGATTTTTGGACGCCACTTCCTTGTTTCTCTCTTCATTTTGGACGGCAAAACTCCCCTAGGGTTTATTCATGCGTCATAAACCCTAATTCCATGGGCCTTGATGGGCCTTCATCCATTTTGCCGAAATTCAAATCAATCCATAGAGTTCTTGGGCTTTGTTGCTTCATCTTCAAGCCTTCTTATTTTCCAACGCAAAACACTTCATTTCTTTCATTTCTTTTCATAGTTGCGTTGGAAACTTCATTGGTAAGCTCTCCTCCATTTCGCAGGGTTTCCTGGTTGCACTAGGAAATCTTGTTTCTTCATTTCTGCTCAAATGTGTGGACCGTTTTCTCTCATATTTGTTCGTCTTGATGTACACAGGCTCCTCTTTCTATTCGTGCGTTCATTTCCACTTTTTAGCTCGGAAGTCCTGAAAATAGAAACTAGTATGAAAAATAGAAACTTACCTAATTTAAAAAATAGAAACTTACTAAAAATGAAAAATAGAAAGTTACTAAAAATGAAAAATAGAAACTTGCCAGAAATGAGAAATGAGAACTACAAAAATAGAAACTTCCTAAAAATGGAAAATAGAAACTAAGAAAAATGGAAACTTTCTACAAATAGGAACTTTCCCAATCAAAGAATGGAAACTTTCCTAAACAGAGTTTTACTAAGGAAATGACGCAAGAAATGTAAGGAAATGCAGTTAAAACGTCGCATTAAAATGCTCCTATCAAATTCCCCCACACTTAGCTTTTGCTAGTCCCTTAGCAAAATCAAACAAAGACACACACTAAGACTCAACGAAAATTAAAGACTCAAACAAACAAAGACTCTATTGCCCTTCAACTATTCGTCTCAGCAATCTCTTACTTTCACAACACCAAGATTAGCACTTCACCAAGAATCAATGTTTAGGCATTCGAGAGTTAATTAAAACACATAATTCACGTATACACAAGTAGGACTTGGTTGGAACAATGGTGATGGTTTCTGTTAAGCATGCTTCAACAAGTTTGATTCAATTCCTCACAAGGTATATCCACTCTTTCTTCTCTCAGATCATGGCAATGCTTAAAAGCTTATACACTCAAGTATATGTGAAAGATAGCAAGTATATCACATAATGCAAGAAACGAAAGCACAAGTATAATTTTCTTTAAAGATCTCATGAAGGATATCAACTACTTGCACGAATGGACTGCCATAGGTTCAACTCTTGTAACTCATCTCCACATCAAGGGCTGTTCCATCTTAAGGATCCAGAAGGTCTTCTCAAGGGTTATAATGGGGCCAAGGCTCAAGGTTTAAAGAAACGAAAGGTAAGGATTTAGCAAAGTGTCCTAAAAACCTAGTAGAGCTCATGTTGGTGTAGAGAGACTTCTAGAAATCCACCAAGTATGCAAAAACGTCACAATCCCCTGGGGGTGTTATAAAGGGGCCTAATGTCTTCATGTTGGGCCCAATCTTCAATGTAAACTTCCCTTGAACTCTAGTGAAATGGACAAAGGCCAAATTTTTTTGTAGTGGGCCTTTAATTCAAAGCAAACTCCAAGATCACTAAGTATTGGGTACTAAAGTCCACAAACATATTCTCTTTTCTTTTTCTTAGCGGTTTACATATTTTCATTTTTTTTTTCTTTTTCTCGGCTTTTTCATACATTTTTCATTCATGGACAAGTTTACCCCCACACTTGAACCTTCACCTCTTCTTATTCTTCAATATTGACGCCAAAAATCTTCAAGTAAAGTCTCAATTTAGCTCCACTAAGTCCTTAGGACAAATGGTAGGGTTTTAGCTATACTAAGGCTTAGGTTAAAGATTTTAAGGGTGATGAAAGAAAAGGCTTAACGTAGGCTCAAAGAGGTCTATCTAGGGGAGTCCCACGACGGGCACAATTAGGGGCACAGGTTCATTTGGCAATGGTGGTAGTTCCTAGGGTGCCTCTATCCTTTCCAGAATCAGGGCCATGTATTGATATAACGTCTCAACAAGCACAAGAGCGAATTCTAGCATTCTCTAGTCCATTAAACTTAATCTATGGCAAGCAGTCAATCAAGATGAAAGAATAATGAGATCATCAAAACATCGCAAAGAAATTAAGAATATATTTTTCATTCACTCCAAGAAAAGGGACATGGGCACAAGTATCTCACATGGGCTTATTAAATCAAAACTCATCTTAACATGCTCATATTCTGTACCAAGGTCATGCAATCCATATCCACTACAAGGCATATATTTTTCATATATCTCAATTAACCAAAGAATACCATTTTAAGTCATCTCAATTTCGTGATCCTCTTTTAGTCATGACTTCAGAGATATAGAATCATCCTAGACAGTTGAAAGGGCATCCTAAGACTCAAAACAAAAACAAAAGCAACGAAATTTTTTATTTTTATGACATTTTTCGATTTTTTTGTATTTTTCAATATATGACTCAAAAATAAAAGACTCAAAATATAAATCCCTTCCCCCACACTTAAATATTGCATTGTCCTCAATGTAATCAATTATAAGCATGCAATGAAACACTTAAGCATATAGGGATGAAATTTACGAAAATAAAGTTCAAAGAAAAACAAAAGATACAAAATAAAGAAGTAGGGAAGAAATAGAAAATCTGCGTTGAAGACTCCTCCGCAGCTACTTCTGAATTGGGTTGCCTCCCAAGCAGCGCTTAATGTTTATAGTCTATCAGCCTAGACTTGGTTTCCTCTCGTCCTCAGCTGGTTGGGCCTTCAAAGCCTCCTTTTGGGTTTGGAATTGTGTTGCTCGGAAGCCTACCAGTTTCATGAAACTTGGTCATGAAGTCCACCACTTGTCCCATCTGCTTCTTAAGGTCAGCAATGTCCTTGGTGTGGTTCTGTCGTCCTTGTAGCAAAGTCTGTGTGGCACTAGTTAATGCCTGAGTGGAATTAGTCAATGCCTCTATCGTCTTATCATAGTGAGAATTTGAATTCCCTTGGTTCTGTTGAGGAGGCATGTAAGGCCTTTGAAAAGAAGGTCCTTGAAATGAAGATCCTTGAGGACGTTGGAAACTCCTACCAAGAGGGTTCTGAACATTCTCATTGTTGGTCCACTTGAAGTTGGGGTGGTTCCTCCATCCAGGGTTATAGGTATTCGAATATGGATCATACCTTGGACGTGGGGGACCCCCTTGGTTCCCTTGATATCCTCCTATGGCATTCACAGACTCCCAACCACCATTCTCACTTAGTTGAGGACATTGATCCGTAGGATGTCCTTGGGTAAAGCATACCCCACAAGTAGAAGATCCTCCTTGGACTTGAGTAGTCGCCACTTTGTTCACAAGAAGGGTGAGTTTGTTCAATTGATCCGCAATAGCAGGACTAGTGCTCACCTCATTGACCCTACGAGTGGTCTGTCTCACACCCTCATATTGTTGATTGTTTAGGGCACGATTCTCAATAAGTTCCCTTCCAGCAGCAGGTGACTTGTCCACAAAAGCTCCTCCAGCTGCAGCATCAAGCATTTGCCTTTCTAAGGGTAAGAGTCCTTCGTAAAAGCAAGTAAGTAGGGTCTCATCCTTCATCTGATGTTGAGGGCATTGTGCATGTAAGGAATTGAACCTCTCATTGTAGGCTCCATAGGACTCATCATGGGCTTGCTCAATTCCACTGAGCTTCTTCCTGAGTGTGATGACCTTTGAAGCTGGGAAGTATTTTTCCAAGAAGGCCATCTTCATTGTGTCCCACGAAGTAATACGTCCAGCAGGGATCTCATATAGCCAATCTTTGGCTCTGTCAGCTAAGGAGAACGAAAATGCCTTCATTTTAAAAATGTTCTCATCTGCTCCCTGTGGTTGCATGTTTGCACACACAGCCTGGAATGCTCTGAGATGCTTGTTGGCGTCCTCCATATTAAGGCCATGGAAACGAGGGAGCTGGTGCAAGAATCCACTCTTCAGCTCAAACTCTGCATGTTTTCCTGCAGCAGGGGCAGGGTATACAATTCCCGTAGGGGGTCCTCCTTGGACAGTTGCTGTGGAGAGTTCCCTAATGGATGCCATTCTCTCTTCCTTGACTTCTTCAGGTGGTGGTGAAAGTGGTGGTGAAGGATTGGACGAAACCACAGGTGAAGGTGAATGATAGGAGCATTTTAATGCGACGTTTTAACTATTATTTCCCTATATTTTCTGCGTTATTTCCTTAATAAAACTCTGTTTAGGAAAGTTTCCATTCTTCGAGTGGGAAAGTTCCTTATTGTAGAAAGGTTCCATTTTTGTAGTTTCTATTTTCCATTTCTAGCAAGTTTCCATTTTAGTGAGGAAAGTTTCCATTTCTTGTTTTCAGAAAGTTTCTACTTGTATTAATAGTTCCTATTTTCAGGTTCTTGAAAATAAATGAGCTGAAATAAGCTCATAAATGGAAAGAAGGAGATGGCGTGAAAAATTAAAGAGGAAATCAAGCAGGAGGGAATCAAGGAAGAGTTTTTTTAAAAAGGAAAATATATTTTCCTTGGGGATTAAATTTGCCGTGTAATACTTAAGGAGAAAAACAAGGTGACAACATGGGAATTAAAGATGATTGATTGAGGATTTCAAGGAGAGATTTTCTTGGGAGACTTTTATGGAAGGAAATATTGTTGGAGGAATAATTTGGTGTGATTGCCAACGTGAAAATCAGAAATAATCAAGGAGATGACGCCAAGAGAGATTCAAGGGAGAAATAAAAGGAAAGAGAAAAAGGTGGAGACCAAGAAAAGCTGAAAACGTGTCTAGGTGCATCCCTAAATTCCCTAAAGGAATATTAGCCGAAATTCATGAAGAAAATCAGAATAATTCCAAGGAAATTCGGCAATTAAATATTAGGGAGGTATTTTAGAGAATTTTGATTGGTTGGAACACATCACACGGATTCCTTGGCATTCTATGATTGGGTGGACTACATCACAAAGCTTACTTGGCGAATTCTCATTGGTGGAAGCTATGTGGAAATTTCTGATTGCTTTGTGAACCCTAGCCGTGCTCCTATATATACCCACCTCTTTGACGTTGAAAAGGGTTCCACATCCCTTAGAAAAATTCAGAAAAATTATATTGTTGCCGTGAGCTTCTCTCATTTTCTATCCATCCTCTAAAGCAAGCCACGGAGTTCAAGCAAGGCCGAAGGGAGAAGAAGGAGCCGTGACTATTCCTCCACCATCCACCATTGAAGACTTGCTTTCAAGCTTCAAGGATCACAACGAAAATCATCCATCCTCATCTTCCATCCACGGTGTAATTCGACCTCTACTTTGTAACCTTTGTTTGAATTTCGCTGGTTTGCTTTAGTTGACATTCATGATTGAACAAAGTTATTATTCTGGAATTTTTATGATTAATTGAGAATTTTCAGATTCTATTATTGTGATTCGAGAGTTGCTTATGTGGGTTTGTTTAATTAAATTTGCGTTATAGATAACTTTTGTATTTTAATCTTATGTGGTTGCAAACACTTAGGGTTTCGATATAAATGGTGCTAGGTTTAAGAACATGAAATCGACTTTTCGTTTTGTGTAAACTTGAATCAAAGTAGTAAAGGTTTTGGACAAAGATCGAATTTAATTAACGAGGATTGCAATTAGGTGGACTTTTCCATACTAAGTTGTACACTTGAGTTGATAGCCTTTCTCTATGTGTAATGCGTTAAACATGACATGATTGACTAGCTTTCTAGGGTTTGATTGCATGTTTAATAGGATTGATCTAGGTGCTTTCGCTTAGATTAATTAGCATTGAAAAGTAAAAAATGGGAATTCATTTGCTTTCGAATGTTTCACATGATCAACTCCTTTCTCATGACTTAGATGAACAATGTTAGGGTTTGAATCAATTTTAATCATAATTTCGGTTTTGATCTTTGTTCTCTCATTCCATTCGTATTTTTATGTTTTTGCATTTTATTTATTTTGTTAACTTAGTTTTATTTTCGAAAAACCAAAAACAAAATCCCCCCTTTTGTGTAAAATGTTTATAGTTGTGAATATCTTTGTGAATATTATACTTTGTTTTAATTTTAATTGTTTAATTGTTTGACAATGACAGGTGTACCCTCAATCCCCGGAATAGAACGATCCCTATTTGCTTATACTATTAACGATATTTCAGGGTTAAATTATGCGCTTGCAAAAAGCGCGTCAATTTTTGGCGCCGTTGCCGGGGATTGAAAAATCATTTGTCTTATTGTGATTATTTGTTTTGTATATATATTGTGACGGAAAAAAAAAAAAAAAAATACTTGTTAATTTTTTTGTAATTGTCGAAATTTAGTTTAATTACTTAGGTTGTTATTTATATTATTGAACACGAGTTTAATTGTAGGTTGTAAATTAAAGAAGGAATAGGTGAAGTCGTGTTTATTAATATTGGCCTAAACCCCTTATTGGTACCTAGTTCAGGTCCCTTAAGGTTGAGGGCGGCCTTTATTAACATTCATTGAACTGTCTAACACACTTAGGACCTTTTACATCCTAGTAAGAATATCCTATGTGAGATGGTGTCTAGGAAGGGGACAACGTTCATGACGGGTTCTGGATTCAGAAGTGCTTACAAATGGGCGTAAACCTCAATGAGGGAGTAGCCTATGCCAAAATGGATCCTACCTCTTGTGTTCGCCCTCCCCTACCTGGCCATTTCAGTAAGGTTGCCCAAAGGATGTAGGAGGGACTTAGTGTCTAGACGATTATACTTGGGCCGCACGTCCACTTGATTTACCGCTTGGAATTAGATTTGGTATCAATAATATTTATGACAAAAGAAAATGTAAGAATATGTTGTGATACATTAAGGTATATTGGATTAAACATAATCTTGGAAAGGTAGCTGTTACAGCACATTGCACTCCGAGATTCCCTGTTCCCGTACCTAAGTGTTGAAAATAATCATATTAAAAAAAAAAAAAAAAAAATTTAATTAATTAATTAGATGTGAATAGTGACGTTTTGTATTTGTGTTTTGTGTGAAAGTTTTGGTACCTATTTTGTCTAATTATACTTGTAAAAAATAGAATTAAACATAAGAAAAATGGAGTTATAAATTTCGTTAATTACTTAATTGTTGTGAGTGTGTAAAATCGTATGAGTAGACAAGGGCCCTTTTGTTAATATTGGCCTTAACCCTTCATTCGTACCTTTCTAAGGTCTTATGAGGTTGAGGGCGGCCTTTATTAGCACTTGGAGAACAGTTTAACACATGAGTAATTTCCAAGCTGAGTAAGGGGTATTACAGATGGTGTCTTAGGTTGAGATCCTGGGTGATGGGTTCAAATTGGATCTCAGAGATACTATAGACTGTGCGTAAACCACAATGTGGAAGTAGCCAATAGGGGCGTAAACCTCAATGAGGGAGTAGCCTCCGTAGTATCACTAAAATGAGTCCTCCCTCTCACTTACCTCTTAATCTGGCTATCTGGCCTTCTGAAACAAAGGAAAGTGACTCATGTCTAGGCGACTATCCCTATATCGTAGCTCACCAATAGTAGTGGTTTCTATTGGGCTCGACTTACAACTTGGAATTAATTGAGTTATTAACTTTGTTTATGACATTTCCATGACAAAAATAAAATACTTATACATAACCTTCACGTGTAAACTGGTTTGTTTTATACTTCTCTTACTTGTACAAACTTTGTAAGTCTCTTTTGTTGCATTGTGAATAGTGACGTTTTTCTTGTATAAAGTATTAACTTGTGTTTCTTGTATTTTGTAATTTACTAACTTGTGTAAACTTAATGTTGTTCAGGATTTCCATGAATGACCAAGCCTTCTAAAATCCCTAGTGCACGAGAGATTGAAGAAAGACTTGCTCGTTTGAAGAATCCTCCACAACTCGAATACAGAAGACCTTCTCCCTTGCAATTCAAGCCATATACATTCAACGAGCAAGGGAAGAGAATCTTAGATCCTTCAGAGGAATCCACATCACCTACACCAACTCCATCTCCACCACTTTCACCGTCACCTTTGATTTCGCCTAACTTACCATCACCACAAATCACCCCACCTCTTTCACCTTCACCACCACCTACACCACCATTTTCACCACCACCTGAAGAAGTTCAAGAAGAGAGAATGGCATCCATTAGGGAACTATCCACAGCAACAGTCGAGGGAGGACCCCCTATAGGCATTGTGTACCCTGCCCCTACAGCAGGAAGACAAGCAGAGTTTGAACTAAAGAGTGGACTACTGCACCAACTCCCTATGTTCCATGGGTTTCCTATGGAGGACGCCAACAAGCATCTTAGAGCATTTCAGGTTGTGTGTTCTAACATGCAACCACAAGGGGCAGATGAGAACATTCTGAAGATGAAGGCGTTTCCATTCTCCTTAGCTGACAGAGCCAAAGATTGGCTATATGAGATTCCTGCTGGACGTATCACCTCTTGGGACACAATGCGGAAGGCCTTCTTGGAAAAATACTTCCCAGCTTCAAAGGTCATCACACTCAGGAAGAAGCTCAGTGGAATTGAACAAGCCCCAGATGAGTCCTATTCTGCCTATTATGAGAGGTTCAATTCCTTACTTGCCCAATGTCCTCAACATCAGATGAAGGATGAGACCCTACTGACATGCTTTTATGAGGGACTCTTACCCTTAGAGAGGCAAATGCTTGATGCTGCAGCTGGAGGAGCTTTTGTGGACAAGTCACCTGCAGCTGGAAAGGAACTTATTGAGAATCGTGCCCTCAACAATCAACAATATGAGGGTATAGGGCACTCCATTCGAAAGGTGCATGAAGTGGGCAGGAATACTGCCATTGAGGATCAACTGAACAAGCTCACTCTCCTAATGAACCAAGTCGTCACTTCTAAGGAAATAGGTGCACCAATAGCTTGTGGGGTATGCTCTATGCAAGGGCATGTCACAGATCAGTGCCCTCAACTCAATGAGAATGGAGGATGGGAATCCGCAAATGCTATTGGAGGATTTCAAGGTGGATATCACGGAGGACCTCAACGTCCTAAGTATGATCCTTATTCCAATACCTACAACCCTGGATGGAGGGACCATCCCAACTTCAAGTGGACCAACAATGAAAACACTCAGAATCCTCTTGGTGGGAACTTCCAACGTCCTCAAGGGCCTTCATTTCAAGGATCATCTTTTCAAAGGCCTTACATGCCTCCTCCACAGAACTCTGGGAATTCCAATTCTCATTATGATAAGGCGTTGGAAGCCTTGACTAGCTCTACACAAGCCTTGACAAACTCCACTCAGGCTCTGATCCAAGGACAACAGACCCATACTAAGGACATTGCAGAACTCAAGAAGCAGATGGGCCAAGTTGTGGACTTCATGAGCAAGATTCATGAGAATGGGAAGCTCCCTAGTGTCACAATACCTAATCCTAAGGGTAATGTGGAGAATGCATCAGTTGTGACTACAAGGAGTGGAAGGCCATTTGTGGATCAACCCAAGAAGGCCCAAGTGAGCATAGTGATAGGAGCATTTTAATGCGCCATTTTAACTGCATTTCCCTACATTTTTCTGCGCCATTTCCTTGAAAAATCCTTGTTTTGGAAAGTTTCCATTCTTTGATTGGGAAAGTTCCTTATTGTAGAAAGTTTCCATTTTGTAGTTTTCATTTCTCATTTCTGGCAAGTTTCCATTTTCAGTTTAGGAAAGTTTCTATTTTTCATTTTTAGTAAGTTTCTATTTTTCAATTTTAGAAAGTTTCTATTTTTAATACAGTTTCTATTTTCAAGACCTCCGAGCTAAAAAGTGGAAATGAACAACGAATGGAAAGAGGAGCATGCGAACATCAAGACGAACGAATATGAGAGAAAACGGCCCACACATTTGAGCAGAAATGAAGAAATAAGCTTTCCTAGTCCAACCAGGAAATCCTACGAAATGGAGGAAGGCTTCCCTTGCAAGTTTCCAACGCAACTATGAAAAAGAAATGGAAAAACAATATGTTTTGCGTTGGAAAATGAGAAGGCTTGAAGATGAAGCAACGAGGCCCAAGAACTCTATGGATTTTCAGCAATTGGATCAAAGCCCACTAAAAGCCCATGCAATTAGGGTTTGTGACGCATGGAACAAACCCTAGGAGAGTTTGCCGTGAAAATCAAGAGAGAAACAAGGAGTTTGCCGTGAGAAAAATCAGAAAATAAGAAAAGATTTCGATGGAGATTTCTTAGGGAGATTTTAAAGGAAAAAGAATATGTGTTGAACACAAAAAGCTCTCAAAGGAGTCTAGATTCGTCCCCTATATTCTCTAAATATATTGTTGCCGAAATTGGTGAAGGAAATCAGAAAATATCTCTATATATTTTCGGCAAGATTATTTAGGGAATAAACATTGGAATTTTATGATTGGTTGGAACACATCATAGGGCTTATGTGGCAAGCAAGCATTGGAGGAAATTATGTGGCATTTTCAGATTAATTCTATGTGATTTACACGGCTTGGAGACCAAGAAAGCCGTCCCCTATATAATCCCTCTCATTCTCAACGTCTAGCCTGCTCTCTTCCATACAATTTACACTTTAGAAAAAATCAGAAAAGTTCTCTAGAATAGCCGTGAGTTCTTCCATCCTCTAGAGCAAGCCACGAGTTCAAGCAAGGCCAAGGGAGAAGAAGAATTTCCGTGAGCATCATCATCCACCACCATCCTTGAAGCTTGCTTTCGAGATTCAAGAGACCACCACATCAATCGTTCATCACCATCTCCATCTCACGTTGTAATCTGATTCTCCTTTGTAACCTTTGCTTTGATTTCGTTGGTTTTGCTCTAGTTGACATATATGTTTGAATGAATAATTAATTTCTGGAATTTTATGGTTGAATGAGAATTTTCAGATTATATTATTGTTCTTTGAGAGTTGCTTATGTGGGTTTGTTTAATTAAATTTGCATTATAGATAACTTTTGTGTTTTAATCTTATGTGGTTGCAAACACTTAGGGTTTTGATATGAATGGTGCTACAATTTAAGAACATGAATCAACTTTTTGGTTTTGTGTTCTTGAATCGAAAAGTAGTAAAGGTTTTGTACAAAAACCGAATTTAATTAAAGAGAATTGCAATTAGGTGGACTTTTCCATACTAAGTTGCACACTTGAGTTGATAGCCTTTCTAGGTGTTTATTGCGTTGAACGTGTCATGATTGACTAGCTTTCTAGGGCTTGAATGCATGTTTGATAGGATTAGTCTTTGTGCTTTCACTTAGATTAATTAGCATTGAAAAGTAAAATATGGGAAATTGTTTGCTTTTAACTTTTCACATGATCAACTCCTTTCTCATGACTTAGATGAACAATATTAGGGTTTGAATCCATTTTAATCATATGTTTCGGTTTTTGATCTTTGTTCTCTCATTCCATCTTTATTTTTATGTTTTTGCATTTTAATTGTTTTGTTAACTTAGTTTATTTTCGGAAAAACCAAAATCAAAAACCCCCCCTTAATTTCGTAAATAATTTTTATAATTGTGAATATCTTTGTGAATATTATACTTTGTTTTAATTTTAATTGTTTAATTGTTTGACAATGACAGGTGTACCCTCAACCCCCGGAATAGAACGATCCCTATTTGCTTATACTACTAACGATATTTCAGGGTTAAATTATGCGCTTGCTTTGAGCGTGTCAATTTTTGGCGCCGTTGCCGGGGATTGAAAAATCATTTGTTATATTGTTAAATGTTTTGTTTATATTGTGAAAGAAAAAAAAAAAAAAAAAAAAAAATTTACTTGTTAATTATTTTGTAATTCTCGAAATTTAGTTAATTAATTACTTAGGTTGTTATTTATATTGTTGAACACGAGTTTAATTGTGAGTTGTAAATTAAAGAAGGAATAGGTGAAGTCGTGTTTATTAATATTGGCCTAAACCCCTTATTGGTACCTAGTTCAGGTCCCTTAAGGTTGAGGGCGGCCTTTATTAACATTCATTGAACTGTCTTCACACTTAGGACCTTTTATATCCAAGTAAGTATAGCCTATGTGAGATGGTGTCTAGGAAGGGGACAACGTTCATAACGGGTTCTGGATTCAGAAGTGCTACAAATGGGCGTAAACCACTATGTGGGAGTAGCCTATGCCAAAATGGATCCTACCTCTTGTGTTCGTCCTCCCCTACCTGGCCATTTCAGTAAGGTTGCCCAAAGGATGTAGGAGGGACTTAGTGTCTAGACGATTATACTTGGGCCGCACGTCCACTTGATTTACCGCTTGGAATTAGAATTGATATCAATAATATTTATGACAAAAGAAAATGTAAGAAATTGTTGTGACACTTAAGGTATATTGGATTAAACATAATCTCGGAAAGGAAGCTGTTACAGCCCATTGCACTCTGAGATTCCCTGTTCCCGTACCTAAGTGTTGAAAATAATTTTAAAAAAAAATAAAAGAAAAAAAAAAATAAAAATAAAAAAAATTTAATTAGATGTGACTAGTGACGTTTTGTACATGTGTGAAAGTTTTGTTTATTTTTTTGTCTAATTTTTTGTGTAAAGAAATATACTTAAAGAAAATAAAAATTGAGTTATGAATTTTGTTAAATACTTAATTGTTGCGAGTGTGTAAAATCGTCTGAGTAGACAAGGGCCCTTTTGTTAATATTGGCCTTAACCCTTCATTCGTACCTTTCTAAGGTCGTATGAGGTTGAGGGCGGCCTTTAGTAGCACTTGGAGAACAGTTTAACACATGAGTTAATTTCCAAGCTGAGTAAGGGGCATTACAGATGGTGTCTTAGGTTGAGACCCTGGGTGATGGGTATTGGATCTCAGAGATACTATAGACTGTGCGTAAACCACAATGTGGAAGTAGCCAAAAGGGGCGTAAACCTCAATGAGGGAGTAGCCTCCGTAGTATCACCAAAATGAGTCCTCCCTCTCACTTACCTCTTAATCTGGCTATCTGGCCTTCTGAAACAAAGGAAAGTGACTTATGTCTAAGCGACTATCCCCATATCGTAGCTCACCAATAGTAGTGGTTTCTATTGGGCTCGACTTACAATTCGGAATCAATTGAGTTATTAACTTTGTTTATAGCGTTTCCATGTAAAAATAAAATACTTGTACATACCCTTCACATGTAAATTGGTTTGTTTTCTTACTTCTCTTACTTGTACAAACTTTGTAAGTCTCTTTTGTTGCATTGTGAATAGAGACGTTTTTGTAAAAAAAAAAAGAAGTATATTACTTTGTATTTCTTGTCTTTTGTAAGTTACTAACTTTTGTAAATCTTAATGTTGTTCAGACTCTCCATGAATGTCCGAGCCTTCTAAACTCCCTAGCAAGAAAGAGATTGAAGAAAGGCTCGCTCGTTTGAAAAATCCTCCTACACTTGAGTACAGAAGACCTTCTTCCTTGCAATTCAAAGAGTACACAATTAACGAGCAAGCAGGGAAGAGGATCTATTCTTCTGAGGAGTCTACTTCACCTACACCTACTCCATCTCCTCCTTCACGTTCACCATCACCTGTGGTTTCGTCCAACCCTTCACCACCACTTTCACCACCACCTGAAGAAGTCAAGGAAGAGAGAATAGCATCCATTAGGGAACTCTCCACAGCAACTGTCCAAGGAGGACCCCCTACGGGAATTGTATACCCTGCCCCTGCTGCAGGAAAACTTGCAGAGTTTGAGCTAAAGAGTGGATTCTTGCACTAGCTCCCTCGTTTCCATGGCCTTAATATGGAGGACGCCAACAAGCATCTCAGAGCATTCCAGGCTGTGTGTGCAAACATGCAACCACAGGGAGCAGATGAGAACATTTTTAAAATGAAGGCTTTTTCGTTCTCCCTTAGCTGACAGAGCCAAAGATTGGCTATATGAGATCCATGCTGGACGTATTACTTCGTGGGACACAATGAAGAAGGCCTTCTTGGAAAAATACTTCCCAGCTTCAAAGGTCATCACACTCAGGAAGAAGCTCAGTGGAATTGAGCAAGCCCATTGTTCTTCATCTTTGCTCCCCTTGGTGATCGCAAGCTCCTCTTTCCATTTGTGAGTTCATTTCCACTTTCTAGCTCGGAGGTTCTGAAAATAGAAACTAGTAAGAAAAATAGAAACTTTCTAAAATGAAAAATGGCAACTTTCCTAAACTGAAAATGGGAAACTTTCTAAAAATGAAAAATAGAAACTACTGAAAATGGAAACTTTCTACAAATAGGAACTTTCCCAATCAAAGAATGGAAACTTTCCTAAACAGAGTTTTACTAAGGAAATGACGCAAGAAATGTAAGGAAATGCAGTTAAAACGTCGCATTAAAATGCTCCTATCAAATTCCCCCACACTTAGCTTTTGCTAGTCCCTTAGCAAAATCAAACAAAGACACACACTAAGACTCAACGAAAATTAAAGACTCAAACAAACAAAGACTCTATTGCCCTTCAACTATTTGTCTCAGCAATCTCTTACTTTCACAACACCAAGATTAGCACTTTACCAAGAATAAATGTTTAGGCATTCGAGAGTTAATTAAAACACGTAATTCACATATACACAAGTAGGACTTGGTTGGAACAGTGGTGATGGTTTCTGTTAAGCATGCTTCAAACAAGTTTGATTCAATTCCTCACAAGGTATATTCACTCTTTCTTCTCTCAGATCATGGCAATGCTTAAAAGCTTATACACTCAAGTATATGTGAAAGATAGCAAGTATATCACATAATGCAAGAAACGAAAGCACAAGTATAATTTTGTTTAAAGATCTCATTGAAGGATATCAACTACTTGCACGAATGGACTGCCATAGGTTCAACTCTTGTAACTCATCTCCACATCAAGGGTTGTCCCATCTTAAGGATCAAGAAGGTCTTCTCAAGGTTTGTAATGGGGCCATGGCTCAAGGTTTAAAGAAACGAAGGGTAAGGAATTTAACAAAGTGTCCTAAAAACCTAGTAGAGCTCATATGAATGTAGAGATCTCGAAAAATCCACCAAGGCATTTCAAAAACGTCACTTCCCCATATAGGTCACATAAAAGGGCCAAATGTCTTCATGTTGGGCCCAATCTTCAATGTAAACTTCCCTTGACTCTAGTGAAATGGACAAAGGCCAAATTTTTCTGTAGTGGGCCTTCAATTTAAAGTAAACTCCGAAATCACTAAGTATGGGGGACTAAAATCCATAGATATTTCTTTCTTTTCTTATCTAGCCGTGTACATTTTTCTTTTCTTTTCATTTTCTCGGCTTTTTCATACATTTTTCGTTCATGGACAAGTTTACCCCCACACTTGAACCTTCACCTCTTCTTATTCTTCAATATTGACGTCAAATCTTCAAGTAAAATCTCAATTTAGCTCCACTAAGTCCTTAGGACAAAGGGTAGGGTTATAGCTATACTAAGGCTTAGGTTAAAGATTTTAAGGGTGATGAAAGAAAAGGTTTAACGTAGGCTCAAAGGGGTTTATCTAGGGGAGTCCCACGACGGGCACAATTAGGGACACAGGTTCATTTGGCAATGGTGGTAATTCCTAAGGTGCCTCTATCCCTTCCAGAATCAGTGTCACGCCCCTGATTTTTAACAACAATAAAAATCGATATATATAATCCCATAATTATACATGCGTGAATGTTCAGTCATCAATACAAATACCTGGAACATCTTTCCCTTAAAACAAGTACTTACTGATACACTGAACCAACCAAGTTAATATACACTCGCTCCACAGAGTTATATATTACAAAAATTTACGAATTTAAATTGTCATCACAAAATAAAACGTAAATGCTCCTCAGAGCCTACTGCATAGCGGAAGTCATATATTGGCAAAGCCAACAAAAAATTGCTTCCTACCCGTTCTGCTGCCAACAAGCTCCTTCAGCTTCAGCCACGATTTTCCTGACCTGCAGGATTAGCCCCTACACCATTGAATGGTGCACCGGGGTTGCCAAACAACAAACCCGGTAAGCTTCTTCAAGCTCGTATGAGTAACTCATGAACATCAATCAACATCTCACGTCAATCTACTTAAGGAACATGCCACCATGATTTCCTTCTAACATTCCATATCCTTTCCATAGAAAGGACAACATGAGTCACCACTATGACCATGCCCTATTTGCTAACTTAACCATCAAGTAGCAATTCAAGTCTCATCTAGACAATTAAAGAAGAATGCCATCAGAACTCTCCTTTAAGCTGCATACCTATGAGTCTCAAGCAACCTCGACCGTTACTCCCATAAGCTATCATGACTGACAGACTAGAGCTCTATTGAAATCGTAATCACTCGTCCTACCAAGGACGTGATTACCAACTTCCTGCCTTGGTCACCATCTGCGACCTGTCACCATCTGTGACATATGATTTCAGACCCCGTCTGATCATGAAATCAAACATCAAGGTCGCCATCTGCAACCTGTCACCATCTGTGACCTATGACTTTCAGACCCTGTCCGGTCTCAAAGTCGAACGTTAAGTAAGTCACACCTGACCTAAAACGTTACTAACATCTAATCTCGGCTTTCCTTATCCCTGCTCACCATCTGTAACTCTTGGTACAAAGACCAATACATTTAAATGAGTCACGCTTGACTCAAAAATGTAACATCAAACATCAATACATTTCAACAATAGAAAACATCTTTTTCCACAATATTGTTTCCATGAAAAATCATATTCAACAATAATATAAGCATCATCATGCATATTATTCATCAAATACCATCCACATGAATATATATATTTCACGTAAATATATATATACGTAGTCATTCGCTCAGGAATGCCTACTAATACCAACTATAGTTTGCAGTTAAATAATTAACGCCAAAACAATAATGGTACTTCTGTTCATAAAGATCCTTGTGAGATTTACTCACCTTGAATTCCCGCTGCGTCTTCAACCAAGAACAAAACAGTCAATCCGCCAATTAACCGTCCAAATACTTCGTCAAGTACCTAATCACAACGGTATCCACTTAGTAACGATTCACATTTGATTTAAATCCGAAACCCCTGTTTTGGACTAAAATCCCCAAAGTGGCGCCAATCGAGGCAAAACCACATCCGAGACCTCCCAAGGTCACCGGAACACTTCCATGATCGATGTGTCCAAACCACAAGTCGATCGGATACTCAAATCCTCATGGATCGAATAAATTCATCGATATGAAACGATAAAAATCATAACAAATTCATTCGAACTCCAAAACTTGCATATTATATATCGAAACGCTCGTATCAACGAGTAGAAGACATATAATACCAGAAACTGTCTCATACATGGACGGAACACCGCCGGAACGCCGCCACAGACGGAGGCGCACCGCCGCCGACCAAAACTCAATATTTCACAAAACTCCCAACATCAAAAAGCTTCATCTAAGCATGCTTGTGCCAACACATAACTAGCTCGAAGTCAGAAAACAACCATAAGGGATCGAAAACTACCTCACAAGCCGTGAACAGTAATCCCAACTGAGTTGATCGAGTTTTCACGTGTATCCTTCCAAACAACCACCACAGCTCGCACTGCGAACTCCCCAGGCCAAGGTTGAAGCGCCGCCGACGTCGGAGTTGCGTTTTCCGGTCGGGTTGAAAAACCACGAACTGCACCGCCTTGCAGCGCCGCCGTGGAGGAGAATCGTCGATAGAGACCACCACAGAGACGACCGGAGCAAGGAGGCGAACCTGTCTGGAAAGTTTCGTCGCCGGAGACCGCCGTAGTCCGCCGGAAAAGTCGGGTCGGGTCGGCCGGGTCCGGGTCGAGTCAGTCGAAGATTTTCGTTTCTGAAGGAGTCGACCGAGAGAGAAGAGAGAGAGAGGAGAAGGGTTTCCGGAAAAGGAAAGGGAAAAATGAAATAAAATTTCAGATTTTCCATATTTATACTAAAACGGAAACTTCTTCCGATAGCCATAACTTCCTCATACGAACTCCGATTCCCACATTCCGCATGTCCACGAACTCGTATCGACGCGCTCTACAACTTTCGTGAAGGAAGTTTTCCGAGAATCCCAACATATAAAAAGTCAAACTTCACACGACCTCCTAAACTGTGAAATTCAAATATTTATACGTACGAAAACCATTCCACTTCACATACAATCTACGAATAAAGCACAATAATAATTATTCGCACAACTGGCCCATTATTAATTACCAAAATTAAATAACAGAAATCCAGGTCATCACATTCTACCCTCCTTAAAGGAATTTCGTCCCGAAATTCACGCTTGCTCATCAACAAACAACTGTGGGTACTTCGCTCTCATATCCGACTCCAACTCCCAAGAAGCATCACCCTCATCATGGTGACTCCACAATACCTTGACCAAGTCAACTCCCTTCCTTCGAAGTTGCTTTGTTGACCTATCCAGAATACGAACAGGTTCAACAACAAAGGTCGTATCCGCATGCACCTCAATCGGGCCATAATCCATCACATGTGACACATCCTGGACATACTTCTTCAACATAGACACATGGAACACATTATGCACACCAGACATACTAGGAGGTAAGGCAAGCCTATAAGCCAAATCTCCTACCCTTTCCAGAATTTCAAAAGGTCCAACAAACCTTGGTGATAACTTCCCCTTCTTGCCAAATCTCACCACACCCTTCATGGGTGAGACCTTCAAGAACACATGATCACCCTCATTAAATTCAACATGTCTCCTTTTCAAATCTGCATAACTCTTCTGTCTACTCTGTGCTGTTCGAATCCTGTCCCTGATAACTGAAATCTTTTCAGTGGTCTCCTGCACAATCTCAGGACCCAATAACACTTTATCTCCCGCTTCTGCCCAGCAGATCGGAGATCTACATGGCCTACCATACAGGGCCTCATATGGTGCCATGCCAATACTGGAGTGATAACTGTTGTTGTAGGAGAATTCAATCAACGGCAGATGATCCTCCCAACTTCCCTTGAAGTCCAACACACAGGCTCTCAACATATCCTCCAACACCTGATTCACTCGCTCAGTCTGCCCATCAGTCTGAGGGTGAAATACCGTACTCATATCTAAGTCAGTTCCCATGGCCTTTTGGAAACCGCTCCAAAATTTTGAAGTGAACCGAGCATCACGATCAGAAACAATCGACACAGGCACTCCATGAAGTTTCACGATCACCTCGATGTAAAGCTCGCATAACTTGTCAACCGAATACATCATTGACACAGGTAGGAAGTGTGCCGACTTCGTCAAACGGTCCACGATCACCCACACTGCATCGTGATTCCGTTTGGACCTAGGCAGTCCAGTGATAAAATCCATTGAGATCTGCTCCCATTTCCACACTGGAATAGGTAATGGCTTCAACATACCTGCAGGTCTCTGATGCTCAGCCTTCACACGTTGGCAAGTAAGACACTTGGAAACATACTCTGCCACGTCCTTCTTCATCCCATTCCACCAGAATTGCCTTCGCAAATCCCGATACATCTTAGTATTTCCAGGGTGTACAGTGTATCGAGATCGATGTGCTTCCCGAAGGATCTCCCCCTTGAGTTCATCACAATCCGGAACACACAACCTCGATCTCAACCTCAAACCACCATCGGATCCAACTGCCCACTCAGAAGGACAATCATCAATCAAATCTGCAACTAACTCTGCCAGCCTTGCACGTGAGAACACATCCTGCGCTTGACCCTGAATAATCCTGGAAATCAGGGTAGGCTGTACCGTGATACTTCCAAGGAAACTCCCATTCACAACTCTTGGTTGTACAAGGTCAAATTCAGATGCAGTCTCCAACATAAGCCACTCCTGGACCATAACAGAAGCAACAATACCTCTGGGCTTCCTACTCAAAGCATCCGCCACCACATTGGCCTTTCCTGGATGATACTCCAAGGTGAAATCATAGTCCTTTATGAGCTCCATCCACCTTCTCTGTCTCATGTTCAACTCCTTCTGAGAGAACAGATACTTCAAACTCTTATGATCCGAAAAGAGTTCGAACTTCTCTCCATACAAGTAATGCCTCCAAATTTTCAAGGCAAACACAACTGCAGCCAACTCCAAATCATGAGTGGGATAATTACGCTCATGCACCTTCAACTGTTTAGAGCCATAAGCGACAACACCGCCATGCTGCATCAACACACACCCCAAACCCTGATGAGATGCATCACTATAGATGACTAAACCACCACCGCTTGTGGGAATAGTCAACACTGGGGCTGTGGTCAATCTTCTCTTCAACTCATTGAATGCTCGCTCACATTTCTCAGTCCACACAAACTGAACATCCTTCCTGGTCAACTTGGTCAAAGCTGAAGCAAAACTAGCAAATCCTTCAATGAATCTTGATGCGGCTAAAATAGCCTCACAATTTAACCCTGCAAAATGTAGTTGTCAGTATAGGATAAGCAGGGATCGTTCAGTCCGGGGATTGTAGGGTACACCTACACAAAAAGGTCAATTAACAAATAAAAGAATAAAATGGGGGTTTTGAGATTTGGTTCCTAATCTACTTAAAATAAAAACAAAACAAATAAAACTATATTCAATGATCGACTTCCCTAACCTAGACCAATACCACTCGGAAATTACTAAGTGTAAAAACAGAAAATCCATTTCAACATGCTACAAAACTGTGCCCATCTTGAATGCATAGATAAGAGCTCAAATGAAAAGCCTCAGCGGATCAATCCATTTATCTGATTCGTTCTAATGTAGGCTTGGATCGGAAAAGTCCTTACCAAGCCTAATACTACTAATTTTCGAAAACACTCAGCGTACTCATACGTGCAAATTAACCATTACACATAGAATTTAACACGTAATTTCCAGAATCGTCTAACCATTGAACATGATTTTTACCACTTTTTAGAACTAATTGCTACTTGTTTAACTCAGCGCCTTAACAAATAACAATTACCCTTGGCAAATTAAGCAAACACACAAGAACTCTCACCATTATTCTAGCATGCAAACTTATGAACCTAACTCTGAAAATTACCTAAACACATAAAAGGGCACAAGATTGTAAAATGCATCATAAAAGAATTCTCGAAAATTAACTCAATAATAAACTGAAAATCTCAAAAATATTAATAAAAATATTCTGAAAATTTCATGTCTCCAATTACACAACTCGCAAATCCGAACACACAAAACCGAAACAAAAATTGTGAGTAGAGTCATAGTTACACTTTGAAGCTTTCCTCAGCGGCTTGGCAACAAGGTGATGAACTCGTCTCTGCTATGGTGGTGGAGCGTCCTTGACTCAGCGCCTAAGAACTTCGTAGATTGATGGATGGATGGTGGTCACGGTCTTGTAGGTGATGGAAGTTTAAGGAGTGAATTGGGCAGAGTCTTGGAATAGTTTTTGGCCAGGAAGTGATAGGCCCGGAAGTGATCTTGGCTAGGAAGTGATAGGCCGGGAAGTGATACCAATTCTATTCTGGACGTTGTCTATTTATAGGGGAGCATTGGTTGGCTTTTGTCGATCATACCCTTCATCATTGGACGGATGGGATTGCATCATAATTCCTTTAATTTTCCAACTGAAAACGTCTCCTTTATGGCCTTAACTTCTCTCATAATGGGGTCTTTTAACAGCTGAAACGTCTTTCTCCTTTATTTATTTTCCAATTGAAACATCTTTTTCCTTTATTCCCCAACTGAAAAACGTCTTTCTCCTTTATTCTCCAACTGAAAACGTCTTTCTCCTTTATTTCCCTTCTTCATTGCTTGGTCAAATGTCTTAAATGCTTTATTTTATGACTCCATCGTTGTTGTTTCCAAGAGTTCCACCAGCCAAGGTTTCCTACAACAAGCAGGAGAATATCAAAATTTTCTAGAGAAAATAAAGGGAATTAAAATGTAAAGACCACAAAAACGAGGAATCCTGATCCAGCTAGTATTTTTCATGAATTTATCTTTTTCCGCTTATTTCACGCCAAACACTCTACAATACTCTTAAAATGACTCGATGACTCAAAACACAAAACTTAAGGGAGAAACAAGGCTAAAATGGGGCATATACTCAATAATATCGTCGCACTTTATGCTCCTATCAAATACCCCACACTTAGCTTTTGCTAGTCCCTTAGCAAAACAAAACTACAAAACAAAACAAATACTCCACAAAAAGCAAGTAAATGACTCTACTACCCCCCCTAACTGTTATCTCAGAGACTCCAAACTCATGGCTTTCACGTTAAACACTTAATCAAAATCGCATAGATAATTCCAAGGTTAATAAACATGTGACACTCATATGACTAAGTAAGATGTGGAGAACTTAAGTTATACAGTGAATGATAGCATGTTTCGAACAAGTCCAATCCAAACTCACAAGGCATACTCTCAATTTTTCTCTCAGAAATGGCTATGCTTAAAAGCTTCACACTCAAGTATATGCAAGAGAACAAATTGTAAGGCAACAAACAGCTTGCATATTTCATCAATAAAAGCATTTTGTGAAGAATTTTTTAAATACCTCATGAAATGACTAAGTGCACAAATGGACCTAAACCATAAGCTCGACTGCATAACTGACTCCACTAACCAAAGACTGCCCATCTCAAGGATCAAGTCAGCACTTAAAACAGGTTGTAATAAGGCTAAGCTAGGGTTTTCGAAATGAAGATTAAGGATACAAAAATCCTAAGGACCTAGCAGAGCATATATGGACCACCTTATGTCACCATTTTTGTATGGGCCAATTATCATTATTTTGGACCCAACCTTCACTCTAACCAACATGGAAACGGACAAAGGCCTAATTTTCAACTTTGAGCCTTCTACAAATTTGAAAGTCCAAAACCACACTTAAACAATTTCCCAAGAGTTTTCTTTTCAATTTTTCTTTTCTTTTGCCGTTTTTTCTTTCTTTCTTTTTTTCCATTTTCTTTCATTTTTTACGGCTATTTTTTTTTCTTTCTTTCTCTTGGTTTTTCCCCACCCCACACTTGCCTTTCATCGTCACCCCTACACACTATGTCATGCTCTACTAAGTCCCTAAGACAAGGGTAGAGATATCCTGTACTAAGCTCATGGTAGGGTAGTGAGGGTGATGAAACAAATGCTTTAAACGTAGGCTCAAAGGGGTTCACTCTAAGGAGTCCCACGACGGGCACAATTGGGGACATATGCTTGTTTGGCTATGGTGGTTACCCTAATGCCTTCTATCCTATCCAGGATCAGGGCATATTATGGCATACAAGTTTTGACAGTCACACAAGTCGAGTTCTAGTATTCTCTAGTCCATTAAAATCTATGGCACATGATCATTGGATTTTCAAAGAATGATGAGGTTTTGCAAATACAGCCATGAAATTCTGGAATTATCAATTAAGCACTCGAAAAGAAAGTAGTTTAGCTCAAAAGCTCACTTAGGGTCAAATGAATTAGACTTAATCCTAGCATGCTTAATGAACCAAGTTACAATCCTATCTCAAATCTTCATACAAGTATCACACTGTCGATTAACCACAGAATTCAATTAAGTCCTATTTCGATTGTGAAAACCTTCAGCCATGAATTCAGAGACATGTTCATCCTAGACGTTAGGAGCATCCTAAGACTCAAACAAACAAAAAGACTATAAAACCAACATTTTAGAAAAAAAAAAAAAAAAAAAAACTAAAATAAAGGTGTAAACCCACCCCAGACTTAGAATCTACATTGTCCTCAATGTAGGCAAGAAATATGGTATATAGACCCTAAATATGGGGGGCTACGAAAATAAGGGAGAAGGGTAAAATAAGCAAACAAACAAAGACACAAGTACAATTCAACCTAAGCAAGTGAAGGGATAGAAATGTCAAACTCTCGTTGATGGCTCCTCCACAGCTTCGGTTGAAATGGGTTGCCTCCCATGCAGCGCTTAATATTTATAGTCCTTCAGCCTGGACTCTTCTCCTTGTTCACACGTGCTCATTCATTGGGTCAAGTGTTAGTAGCATATACAAGATTCGGATACAAACAGTATGCCTTAACTTTCTAAGATACATTTACATTTACATACTTAGATACTGGAACAGAGGATCCAATATACCTTAAGCATGCCACACAACAATAATTATTATTATTTTTATTTTATTATTTTTTTTTTTTTGAGTTTGTTATAAACATAGTTAATATCTCAATTGATCCCAAGTTGTAAGTCGAGCCCAATAGAAACCACTACTATTGGTGAGATACGATATAGGGATAGTCGCCTAGACATAAGTCTCTTTCCTTTGTTTCAGAAGGCTGGATGGCCAGATTAAGAGGTAAGTGAGAGGGAGGACTCATTTAGGTGATACTACGGAGGCTACTCCCTCATTGAGGTTTAGGCCCCTATCGGCTACTCCCACATAGTGGTTTACGCTCATTCTATAGTATCTCTGAGATCCAATTGAACCAATCACCCAGGGTCCCAACCTAAGACACCATCCGCATGCGCCCCTTACTCAGCTGGGAAATTAACTTATGTGTTAGACCGTTCTCCAAGTGCTAATAAAGGCCGCCCTCAACCTCAAGAGACCTTAGCAAGGTACTAATGAAGGGTTTAGGCCAATATTAACAAAAGGGCCCTTGTCTACTCATACGAGATTGTACACACTTACAACAATTAAGTATTTAACTAAATTCATGACTACCTAAGTATATTAATCTAACTGAAACACATACAATTTACAACATGCTAAAAAAAAATAACTTCTACAAATTGTACAAAAATTATAAAATACATGCTTAATTTTGTAACACTCATAAAACTTAAACTAAATCACAATTATAGCTTGGCCTAACATAAATCGCAATTTGTCACCATTCCACAAGTATAGTACAAAAATTGAGCATGCATTCTATATACAACAAAATTGATGACACTTTAAGGGCAAGGGATTTTAACAATCCCCGGCAACGGCGCCAAAAATTGATGCGGCTAAAATAGCCTCACAATTTAACCCTGCAAAATGTAGTTGTCAGTATAGGATAAGCAGGGATCGTTCAGTCCGGGGATTGTAGGGTACACCTACACAAAAAGGTCAATTAACAAATAAAAGAATAAAATGGGGGTTTTGAGATTTGGTTCCTAATCTACTTAAAATAAAAACAAAACAAATAAAACTATATTCAATGATCGACTTCCCTAACCTAGACCAATACCACTCGGAAATTACTAAGTGTAAAAACAGAAAATCCATTTCAACATGCTACAAAACTGTGCCCATCTTGAATGCATAGATAAGAGCTCAAATGAAAAGCCTCAGCGGATCAATCCATTTATCTGATTCGTTCTAATGTAGGCTTGGATCGGAAAAGTCCTTACCAAGCCTAATACTACTAATTTTCGAAAACACTCAGCGTACTCATACGTGCAAATTAACCATTACACATAGAATTTAACACGTAATTTCCAGAATCGTCTAACCATTGAACATGATTTTTACCACTTTTTAGAACTAATTGCTACTTGTTTAACTCAGCGCCTTAACAAATAACAATTACCCTTGGCAAATTAAGCAAACACACAAGAACTCTCACCATTATTCTAGCATGCAAACTTATGAACCTAACTCTGAAAATTACCTAAACACATAAAAGGGCACAAGATTGTAAAATGCATCATAAAAGAATTCTCGAAAATTAACTCAATAATAAACTGAAAATCTCAAAAATATTAATAAAAATATTCTGAAAATTTCATGTCTCCAATTACACAACTCGCAAATCCGAACACACAAAACCGAAACAAAAATTGTGAGTAGAGTCATAGTTACACTTTGAAGCTTTCCTCAGCGGCTTGGCAACAAGGTGATGAACTCGTCTCTGCTATGGTGGTGGAGCGTCCTTGACTCAGCGCCTAAGAACTTCGTAGATTGATGGATGGATGGTGGTCACGGTCTTGTAGGTGATGGAAGTTTAAGGAGTGAATTGGGCAGAGTCTTGGAATAGTTTTTGGCCAGGAAGTGATAGGCCCGGAAGTGATCTTGGCTAGGAAGTGATAGGCCGGGAAGTGATACCAATTCTATTCTGGACGTTGTCTATTTATAGGGGAGCATTGGTTGGCTTTTGTCGATCATACCCTTCATCATTGGACGGATGGGATTGCATCATAATTCCTTTAATTTTCCAACTGAAAACGTCTCCTTTATGGCCTTAACTTCTCTCATAATGGGGTCTTTTAACAGCTGAAACGTCTTTCTCCTTTATTTATTTTCCAATTGAAACATCTTTTTCCTTTATTCCCCAACTGAAAAACGTCTTTCTCCTTTATTCTCCAACTGAAAACGTCTTTCTCCTTTATTTCCCTTCTTCATTGCTTGGTCAAATGTCTTAAATGCTTTATTTTATGACTCCATCGTTGTTGTTTCCAAGAGTTCCACCAGCCAAGGTTTCCTACAACAAGCAGGAGAATATCAAAATTTTCTAGAGAAAATAAAGGGAATTAAAATGTAAAGACCACAAAAACGAGGAATCCTGATCCAGCTAGTATTTTTCATGAATTTATCTTTTTCCGCTTATTTCACGCCAAACACTCTACAATACTCTTAAAATGACTCGATGACTCAAAACACAAAACTTAAGGGAGAAACAAGGCTAAAATGGGGCATATACTCAATAATATCGTCGCACTTTATGCTCCTATCAAATCTCCGATAATAACCTGCCAAACCCAGAAAACTACGTACCTCAGTAACTGTAGTGGGTTGGCCCCAGTTCATCACTGCTTCCACCTTAGAAGGATCCACAGAGACTCCATCCTTCGAAACTACATGACCAAGGAACTTAACTTCTCTTTGCCAAAATTCGCACTTCTCGAATTTCGCAAACAACTCCTTTTCTCTCAAAATCTGTAGTACAATCCGCAGATGCCTATCATGATCTTCCAACGTCTTGGAATAAACCAAAATATCATCCACGAACACTACCACGAACTTATCCAAGTACGGACTGAACATACGGTTCATCAAGTCCATAAATGCAGCAGGTGCATTGGTTAGACCAAAAGGCATGACAACAAACTCAAAGTGTCCATACCTGGTCCTAAAAGCAGTCTTAGGAATATCCTCTTCCTTCACCCTCAACTGGTGATATCCAGATCTCAAATCAATCTTCGAGAATACAGTAGCTTTCTTAAGCTGGTCAAACAAGTCATCAATCCTAGGTAAAGGGTACCTATTCTTAATCGTCACCTTGTTCAACTGCCGATAATCCACACACAACCTTAGTGAACCATCCTTCTTCTTCGCAAACACCACAGGTGCACCCCAAGGAGAAGTACTAGGTCTAATGAACCCCTGCTCAAGTAAACCATCAATTTGCTCCTTCAACTCTCTAAGTTCAGCTGGTGCCATCCGAAATGGTGCCATAGATACAGGTGCAGTACCTGGTATCACATCGATAGCAAAGTCCACTACCCTCCTTGGAGGTAACCCTGGTATATCCTGAAATACATCACTGTACTCGGAAACCACAGAAATCTCTGTCATAACCGCAGCACAACTCACTGACTCCACGTGAGCTAAGAATCCTGCCCTCATAGCAGTATCTGACCTAAGACACCGATAACGAAACACTGGCTGTCCAGGTATATGAAATGACACTACCATTTCAAAGCAATCAATCATAGCATGATTTGGCCTCAGCCAATCAATACCCAAAATGACATCATACTTATGATCTGCTAACACAATCAAGGTCGCGGTAAACTCCTTACCACCAATCACAATTGGACATGCATCACAAAACATATCAAGCTCAAGGGAAACACCAAGTGGGGAAATAACACACAAGGGTCTAGCAAGAGGCCTAGGAGTCAAACCTAACATATCAACCACAGAACTAGATATGAAAGAGTGGGACGCTCCCGTATCAAATAACACCCTAGCAAAGAAATCAAATAAGGATAAGGTACCTTCCACTCCGGCATTCTGCTGACCAATAGCAAACACTCTAGCCTGCCCCTGAGGCAGTTGCCTTTGCTGATTCCCTTGTCCCCTACCCTGCTGGGTACAATCCCTTGAGAAGTGCCCCATCTGGCCACATGTGAAGCATGCCAAGTTCTTAGGTTTCGTGCAAACTCGAGCAACATGGCCCATCTCATTGCAATTGAAACACTTCGGGTTCGCCACCGGCCTATTAGGTGCAACCCTAGCAGGTGCAGCTGCAGCCCTAGCTGGCGCCTGCTGATTAGTCCTCTGTCTCTTCCAGAATCCACTTCGATTTCCAGATGCTTTACTGCTCCCCGCAATTGCCTTTCCCTTTCTTTGAAAATCCCTCTCAGCCGATTCCTGTTCCTGGAAAGTCAGGTTCTCCTGCTCAATGGCCATAGCCTTAGCGAAAATGAGTTCCACCGTCTTCAATTCCAGAACAGCGACATCGCGCCGGATTGAAGCATTCAGTCCCCACTGAAACTTCATAGCTAAGCTCTCAGCATCCATCTGCCTTACAAAGCGGTACAACCTTGAGAACTCAGCCTCATACTCCCTCACACTCTTAGTCCCTTGGACTAACGAGACAAAATCTCTTTCCAATTGCTCCCTCACAGAAGGCGGAAAGTACTTCCTCCTGAACAGTTCCACAAAACCGTCCCAGGTCATGGTGGACACATCCATCACCCTCTGTGTGCCGTTCCACCACACCCGTGCATCGCCTTGGAGCATAAATGTGGCAATCTTCCTCTTCTCAATGTCGTCGCAGACGACCATCTCGAAGTAGGTCTTCATGTTCTCGATCCATTGATCTGCCAACATGTGATCCGTACCTCCCTGAAATGGGACTCCTCCCAACCTCGATATCTCCTTTGCCAACTTTGACAAACGAATGGGATCTACAACATTTGCGGCCTCCACAACAGGTGGAACAGGCAGCTCAACATTCGATGCCTCAACGTCATTATCGAATACCTCTTCAACAGGAGGAGGAATCCTGCCCCTACCTCGGGCTCTACCCCTGCCTCTGGGTCTACCTCGACCCCTAGCTCTGCCTCCTTGAGAATCCATCACCTAAGGAGCATAGCAACATGTGGTTAATACCTGTATAACCCTCAAACACAAGTATAAGTCAACGCTATGACTCAATCAACCACGATACTACGTCAGAGGATACAATTCCATCCCCTACGTCAATCTTGAGTTAAAACTAAAGGTCATCATTCCTCAAAAGTCTTTAACTCATAGAAGCTACATCTAGCTCCTAACCTTCATCCACTGAGCCAACACTACCCTGACGACTCACATCCTAACGCTCACTACATACCCAATGACTATATCAATACGAAGAGCATCCGATGGGGATCCGCTGCAGACGGGCCATCACTCGAGGAGTATTGACTGTCACCAAATATGTACCTTACGCTCTGATACCAATCTGTCACGCCCCTGATTTTTAACAACAATAAAAATCGATATATATAATCCCATAATTATACATGCGTGAATGTTCAGTCATCAATACAAATACCTGGAACATCTTTCCCTTAAAACAAGTACTTACTGATACACTGAACCAACCAAGTTAATATACACTCGCTCCACAGAGTTATATATTACAAAAATTTACGAATTTAAATTGTCATCACAAAATAAAACGTAAATGCTCCTCAGAGCCTACTGCATAGCGGAAGTCATATATTGGCAAAGCCAACAAAAAATTGCTTCCTACCCGTTCTGCTGCCAACAAGCTCCTTCAGCTTCAGCCACGATTTTCCTGACCTGCAGGATTAGCCCCTACACCATTGAATGGTGCACCGGGGTTGCCAAACAACAAACCCGGTAAGCTTCTTCAAGCTCGTATGAGTAACTCATGAACATCAATCAACATCTCACGTCAATCTACTTAAGGAACATGCCACCATGATTTCCTTCTAACATTCCATATCCTTTCCATAGAAAGGACAACATGAGTCACCACTATGACCATGCCCTATTTGCTAACTTAACCATCAAGTAGCAATTCAAGTCTCATCTAGACAATTAAAGAAGAATGCCATCAGAACTCTCCTTTAAGCTGCATACCTATGAGTCTCAAGCAACCTCGACCGTTACTCCCATAAGCTATCATGACTGACAGACTAGAGCTCTATTGAAATCGTAATCACTCGTCCTACCAAGGACGTGATTACCAACTTCCTGCCTTGGTCACCATCTGCGACCTGTCACCATCTGTGACATATGATTTCAGACCCCGTCTGATCATGAAATCAAACATCAAGGTCGCCATCTGCAACCTGTCACCATCTGTGACCTATGACTTTCAGACCCTGTCCGGTCTCAAAGTCGAACGTTAAGTAAGTCACACCTGACCTAAAACGTTACTAACATCTAATCTCGGCTTTCCTTATCCCTGCTCACCATCTGTAACTCTTGGTACAAAGACCAATACATTTAAATGAGTCACGCTTGACTCAAAAATGTAACATCAAACATCAATACATTTCAACAATAGAAAACATCTTTTTCCACAATATTGTTTCCATGAAAAATCATATTCAACAATAATATAAGCATCATCATGCATATTATTCATCAAATACCATCCACATGAATATATATATTTCACGTAAATATATATATACGTAGTCATTCGCTCAGGAATGCCTACTAATACCAACTATAGTTTGCAGTTAAATAATTAACGCCAAAACAATAATGGTACTTCTGTTCATAAAGATCCTTGTGAGATTTACTCACCTTGAATTCCCGCTGCGTCTTCAACCAAGAACAAAACAGTCAATCCGCCAATTAACCGTCCAAATACTTCGTCAAGTACCTAATCACAACGGTATCCACTTAGTAACGATTCACATTTGATTTAAATCCGAAACCCCTGTTTTGGACTAAAATCCCCAAAGTGGCGCCAATCGAGGCAAAACCACATCCGAGACCTCCCAAGGTCACCGGAACACTTCCATGATCGATGTGTCCAAACCACAAGTCGATCGGATACTCAAATCCTCACGGATCGAATAAATTCATCGATATGAAACGATAAAAATCATAACAAATTCATTCGAACTCCAAAACTTGCATATTATATATCGAAACGCTCGTATCAACGAGTAGAAGACATATAATACCAGAAACTGTCTCATACATGGACGGAACACCGCCGGAACGCCGCCACAGACGGAGGCGCACCGCCGCCGACCAAAACTCAATATTTCACAAAACTCCCAACATCAAAAAGCTTCATCTAAGCATGCTTGTGCCAACACATAACTAGCTCGAAGTCAGAAAACAACCATAAGGGATCGAAAACTACCTCACAAGCCGTGAACAGTAATCCCAACTGAGTTGATCGAGTTTTCACGTGTATCCTTCCAAACAACCACCACAGCTCGCACAAGGAGGCTGCTGCGAACTCCCCAAGCCAAGGTTGAAGCGCCGCCGACGTCGGAGTTGCGTTTTCCGGTCGGGTTGAAAAACCACGAACTGCACCGCCTTGCAGCGCCGCCGTGGAGGAGAATCGTCGATAGAGACCACCACAGAGACGACCGGAGCAAGGAGGCGAACCTGTCTGGAAAGTTTCGTCGCCGGAGACCGCCGCAGTCCGCCGGAAAAGTCGGGTCGGGTCGGCCGGGTCCGGGTCGGGTCAGTCGAAGATTTTCGTTTCTGAAGGAGTCGACCGAGAGAGAAGAGAGAGAGAGGAGAAGGGTTTCCGGAAAAGGAAAGGGAAAAATGAAATAAAATTTCAGATTTTCCATATTTATACTAAAACGGAAACTTCTTCCGATAGCCATAACTTCCTCATACGAACTCCGATTCCCACATTCCGCATGTCCACGAACTCGTATCGACGCGCTCTACAACTTTCGTGAAGGAAGATTTCCGAGAATCCCAACATATAAAAAGTCAAACTTCACACGACCTCCTAAACTGTGAAATTCAAATATTTATACGTACGAAAACCATTCCACTTCACATACAATCTACGAATAAAGCACAATAATAATTATTCGCACAACTGGCCCATTATTAATTACCAAAATTAAATAACAGAAATCCAGGTCATCACAGTTTTAATTTTAATTGTTTAATTGTTTGATAATGACAGGTGTACCCTCAATCCCCGGAATAGAACGATCCCTATTTACTTTATACTACTAATGACATTTCAGGGTTAAATTATGCGCTTGCTTTTAGCGCATCAATTTTTGGCGCCGTTGCCGGGGATTGAAAAATCATTTGTCACTTTGTGAATATATTGTGTTGTTTATATTGTGACCGAAAAAAAAAAAAAAAAAATTACTTGTTAATTATTTTGTAATTGTCGAAAATTAGTTAATTAATTACTTAGGTTGTTATTTTTATTGTTGAACACGAGTTTAATTGTTAGTTGTAATAGGTGAAGTCGTGTTTATTAATATTGGCCTAAACCCCTTATTGGTACCTAGTTCAGGTCCCTTAAGGTTGAGGGCGGCCTTTATTAACATTCATTGAACTGTCTTCACACTTAGGACCTTTTACATCCAAGTAAGTATAGCCTACGTGGGGTGGTGTCTAGGAAGGGGACAACGTTCATAACGGGTTCTGGATTCAGAAGTGCTTACAAATGGGCGTAAACCACTATGTGGGAGTAGCCTATGCCAAAATGGATCCTACCTCTTGTGTTCGTCCTCCCCTACCTGGCCATTTCAGTAAGGTTGCCCAAAGGATGTAGGAGGGACTTAGTGTCTGGACGATTATACTTGGGCCGCACGTCCACTTGATTTACCGCTTGGAATTAAATTTGTTGATATTAGCCTTAACCCCTTATTAGTGTCTGATTCAGGTCTCTTAAGGTTGAGGGCGGCTTTTATTAACACTTGAAAAAAATGTCTTGCACTTATAACTTTTCTTATCTAAGTAAGTATAGCCTATGTGGGATGGTGTCTAGGAAGGGGACAACGTTCATGACAGGTTTTTTTTTCCAGAAGTGCATTCAAATGATCCAAAACCACTATGTGGGAGTAGCTCATGCCAAAATGGATTCTACCTCTCGTGATCGTCCTCCCCCACCTGGCCATTTCAGTAAGGTTGCCCAAAGGATTTGAAAGGAAATTTGTGTGTAGGCAAGGACTTGGGCCGCACGTCCAAAAGAATAGTTCATGATGTCTTGTTGAAGTCATATACTTAGACAATTTTCTAAAATAGTTGGGTTTGGTAAGAAGTTGTGAGTCATAATGACTAGGTGAAATATCCTCTTGTTAATACTTGTCAAAGTTTTCTTTATCAAGTAGGCGCACCTTATTAGCACAGGGTGTCTAGGTTGATTGGATACGAGAAGTGCTAGCAAAGGGTCTCGTCCCCTGCTAATCAAGTGAGCTGAGCTCCGCCAAAATCGTTCCTCTACCACCTGGCTCTGTGTGAAAAGAGTTACCAAAAGATAAAGGGAAGGGAGACTTGTATTAAAATTAGAATCTTTGGGCCGTGTGTCTATACCTTGATTCACGACTCCTTATTCCAGTTAACTACTTAAAGATTGTAAAAATTGTCAAACTTGTAAATATATACATAAAATTTCGTTGGTCTTGTATATAATCATACTTGTGCTGTTTGGTTGTGTGTGTACATTGGAATAAATGGAGGTACAAGTCTAGGCTGAAAGACTTTAAACATTAAGCGCTGCATGGGAGGCAACCCATTTCAACCGTAGCTGTGGAGGAGCCATCAACGCAGATTTGCTTTCTTGAACTCTTTCCTTCTCTTTTATTTTCGTAAATTTTGTTTTGTTTTTAGGTTCTTGCGTTATCTCTTATGCCATGTGTGATTGATGCTTTGCATGCTTTATAATTGTTTATACATTGAGGACAATGCATGATTTAAGTGTGGGGGAAGGGTTTAACGTTTCACTTTGTTTTTAGATAGCTAGTTTTGTGGTCTTAACGTTTCACTTCAAGCCTTCTCATTTTCCAACGCAAAACACATTGTTTTTCCATTTCTTTTTCATAGTTGCGTTGGAAACTTAGGGAAGTCTTCCTCCATTTCGTAGGATTTCCTGGTTGGACTAGGAAAGCTTCTTTTCTTCATTTCTGCTCATTTTTGTGGTCCATTGTTTCTCATTTTTGCTCCCCTTGACTTTCGCAAGCTCCTCTTTCCATTTGTGAGTTCATTTCCACTTTTTAGCTCGGAGGTCCTGAAAATAGAAACTAATAAGAAAAATAGAAACTTTCCTAAAATGAAAAATGGCAACTTTCCTAAACTGAAAATGGGAAACCTTCTAAAAATGAAAAATAGAAACTACCGAAAAATGGAAACTTACTAAAAATGATAAATAGAAACTAAAAAAATAGAAACTTTCTACAAATAGGAACTTTCCCAATCAAAGAATGGAAACTTTCCTAAACAGAGTTTTAATGAGGAAATAACGCAAGAAATGTAGGGAAAAGCAAGTAAAACGTCGCATTAAAATGCTCCTATCAGATTCCCCCACACTTAGCTTTTGCTAGTCCCTTAGCAAAATCACACTAAGACACATACTAAGACTCAACGAAAATTTAAAGACTCTACAAAAAATAATGACTCTATTGCCCTTCAACTTTTTGTCTCAGCAATCTCTTACTTTCACAACACCAAGATTAGCACTCAACCAAGAATTAATGTTCAAGCATTCAAGAGTTAATTAAAACATATAATCCGCACATACATAAGTAGGACTTGGTTGTAACAATGGTGATGGGGTTAAGCTCAGCATGCTTCAGACAAGTATGATTCAAATCTCACAGGTATATCCACTCTTTCTTCTCTCAGATCATGGCAATGCTTAAAAGCTTATAAACACTCAAGTATATGTGAGAGAACATATTTTAAGGCAATCAAATAGCTCACATATATAAGAAACGAAAAGCACTTTGTGAATATAATTTTCTTTCAAAAGATCTCATGAAGGATACCAACTACTTGCACGAATGGACTGCCATAGGTTCAACTCTTGTAACTCATCTCCACATCAAGGGCTGTCCCATCTTGAGGATCAAGAAGGTCTTCTAAAGGGTTGTAATGGGGCCAAGGCTCAAGGTTTAAAGAAACGAAAGGTAAGGATTTATCAAAGTGTCCTAAAAACCTAGCAGAGCTCATATAAATGTAGAGACCTCGAAATATTCCACCAAGGCATTGCAAAAACGTCACTTTCCCCTAGAGGTAACATAAAAGGGCCTAATGTCTTCATGTTGGGCCCAATCTTCATTGTAAACTTCCCTTGAACTCTAGTGAAATGGACAAAGGCCAAATTTTTCTGTAGTGGGCCTTCAATTCAAAGCAGACTCCAAAATCACTAAGTATGGGGGACTAAAATCCATATACATATATTTTTCTTTCTTTTCTTTCTTTTTAGCCTTACACATTTTTCTTTTCTTTTCATTTTTTCGGCTTTTTCATATTTTTTTCTTTATGGACAAGTCTACCCCCACACTTGAACTTTCACCTCTTCTCAATTTTCATCCTCAACGCCAAAACCATGTAGTATGTCTCAAAAGATAGCTCCACTAAGTTCTTAGAACAAAGGGTAAGGTTGTAACTATACTAAGCTTCATGGTTAGGGATTTTAAGGGTGATGAAAGAAAAGGCTTAACGTGGGCTCAAAGGGGCTTATCTAGGGGGGTCCCACGACGGGCACAAATAGGGACACAAGTTTATATGGCAATGGTGGAAATTCCTAGGGTGCCTCTATCCCTTCCAGAATCAGGGCCATGTATTGATATACGTCTCAACAAGCACAAGAGCGAATTCTAGCATTCTCTAGTCCATTAAACTTAATCTATGGCAAGCAGTCAATCAAGATGAAAGAATAATGAGATCATCAAAACATCGCCAAGAAATTAAGAATATATTTTTCATTTCACTCCAAGAAAAAGGGACATGGTTCAAATATCTCACATAGGCTTTATGAATCAAAACTCATCTTAACATGCTCATATTCTGTACCAAGGTCACGAGATCCATATCCACTACACATGCATACATTTTTCATATATCTCAATTAACCAAAGAATACCATGTTAAAATCATCTCAATATTGTGATCCTCTTTTAGCCATAATTTCAGAGATATAGAATCATCCTAGACAGTTGAAAGGGCATCCTATGACTCAAAACAAAAACAAAAGCAACGAAATTTTTTTTATTTTTTATTTTATGACATTTTTCGATTTTTTTGTATTTTTCAATATATGACTCAAAGTAAAAGACTCAAAAATATAAATCCCTTCCCCCACACTTAAATATTGCATTGTCCTCAATGTAATCAATCATAAGCATGCATTGAAACACTTAAGCAATAAGAGATGGAATTTACGAAAATAAAGTTCAAAGAAAAACAAAAGTTACAAAATAAAGTAGGGAAGAAGAAGAAAATCTGCGTTGAAGACTCCTCCACAGCTACTTCTGAATTGGGTTGCCTCCCAAGCAGCGCTTAATGTTTATAGTCTTTCAGCCTAGACTTGGTTTCCTCTCGTCCTTAGCTGGTTGGGCCTTCAAAGCCTCCTTTTGGGTTTGGAATTGTGTTGCTCGGAAGCCTACCAGTTTCATGAAACTTGGTCATGAAGTCCACCACTTGTCCCATCTGCTTCTTAAGGTCAGCAATGTCCTTGGTGTGGTTCTGTTGTCCTTGTAGCAAAGTCTGTGTGGCACTAGTCAATGCCTGAGTGGAATTAGTCAATGCCTCAATCGTCTTATCATAGTGGGAATTTGAATTCCCTACGTTCTGTTGAGGAGGCATGTAAGGCCTTTGATAGGGAGGTCCTTGAGGACGTTGGAAATTGCCACCAAGAGGGTTCTGAACATTTTCATTGTTGGTCCACTTGAAGTTGGGGTGGTCCCTCCATCCAGGGTTATAGGTATTCGAATATGGATCATACCTTGGACGTGGGGGACCTCCTTGATTTCCTTGATATCCTCCTATGGCATTCACAGACTCCCAACCACCATTCTCACTTAGTTGAGGACATTGATCCGTAGGATGTCCTTGGGTAAAGCATACCCCACAAGCAGAAGGTCCTCCTTGGACTTGAGTAGTCGCCACTTTGTTCACAAGAAGGGTGAGTTTGTTCAATTGATCCGCAATGGCAGGATTAGTGCTCACCTCATTGACCCTACGAGTGGTCTGTCTCACACCCTCATACTGTTGAGTGTTTAGGGCACGATTTTCAATAAGTTCCCTCCCAGCTGCAGGTGACTTGTCCACAAAAGCTCCTCCAGCTGCAGCATCAAGCATTTGCCTTTCTAAGGGTAAGAGTCCTTCGTAAAAGCAAGTAAGTAGGGTCTCATCCTTCATCTGATGTTGAGGGCATTGTGCAAGTAAGGCATTGAACCTCTCATAGTAGGCTCCATAGGACTCATCATGGGCTTGCTCAATGACACGCTTTTTGCAAGCGCATAATTTAACCCTGAAATATCGTTAGTAGTATAAGCAAATAGGGATCGTTCTATTCCGGGGATTGAGGGTACACCTGTCATTGTCAAACAATTAAACAATTAAAATTAAAACAAAGTATAATATTCACAAAGATATTCACAAGTATAAACATTATTTACGAAAAAGGGGGATTTTGTTTTTGGTTTTTTTTTTTCGAAAATAAAACTAAGTTAACAAAACAATTAAAATGCAAAAACATAAAAATACAAATGGAATGAGAGAACAAATATCAAAACCGAAATTATGATTAAAATTGATTGAAACCCTAACATTGTTCATCTAAGTCATGAGAAAGGAGTTGATCATGTGAAACATTCGAAAGCAAATGAATTCCCATTTTTTACTTTTCAATGCTAATTAATCTAAGCGAAAGCACCTAGATTAATCCTATCAAACATGCAATCAAACCCTAGAAAGCTAGTCAATCATGTCATGTTTAATGCATTACACATAAAGAAAGGCTATCAACTCAAGTGTACAACTTAGTATGGAAAAGTCCACCTGTGATGCCCCGGAATTTCGTATTTACTTTCCGAGGATTTTCCGGAATTTAAATTGTGGGTATCGGACGGTTTCGTGGCTCGTGGAAGGAGCGGAAGTGTTTCGGACGAATTTTATTCGTAAAGTGTGGAATTAGGGGGGTTTCAAGGTTGACTTTTGATACGTTGAGATTCTTGATAGGAGCATTTTAATGTGGTATTTTAATAGTTAATTCCTCACATTTTGCTTAGTTAATTCCTTAACGAATCGATTTTTAACTTAATTTCTATTTTTTTAGGTACATTGGAGTAGATGATGATGAAATGAGCATTAGGTCCATAATTACCTATAAATGATGGAGAAAAATGGAAATGTACTAAAAGGTCAATTTTACACATTTTCCTACTCCGGCTAGGAGAAACCAAGCCAAGCAAGGAAGAAGGAGCGGCCGCCTGACCAACTGAACTCGAAATGAGCTGAAACTTTCCAGATCCATTCTAGACATCCTAAGGATCGTTTCTTATGAAGAGTGCCAGAGCTAGAATTGAGTGGAAGGCCTTCAAACAGTCAGCCCAATTTCCTGCAGAAGCAAAACTGGAAAACTGGACCCGTAAGGAGTCCAGCAGAGATTCTGGCCCAAAGGTATGGAAATAAATTCTGAAATTTTACCAAAATGATCTACACTCATGGTAGATCATTTCATATGAAGAAGTCAAGAGCCAAAACTGAATTCCTGTTGGAGAAATAATTGAAGGAATAAAGGGGCAGAAACTGACCTAAAACCAGCTCAATATTCACATGTTCATGTTTCCTACCCACATGAAGAAAGCTAGATGCTTTTCTCTTTTTCCTTGGATATATTTTTCTGCTCCAATAGATCATCATCACTTCCATACTTCTGCACCTTCATGCCTTGCTTTCATTTCATCATTACTCCATCTTTTCCATATTTTACAAACCACTTTCATTATTTTTCTTCCTTTTATCATTTCACTCTTCTTTTTCTTCCCTATATAAACACCTTCTCCTCTCACTCTAAACACATTCCTTCATCCATTCCATCTTCTTTGTCTCTCCATTTCCTTTCCATTTTCCTTTCCATCCTCTAGTTTCAAGTTTAGTCATCTCCATGAGTTCAAGCAAGGCCAAAGAAGAAGAAGAGAAGCCGTGAGCACTTCCATCCATAGCCATCCTTGAAGCTTGCTTTCGAGTTTCAAGAATCCACAACGTGAATCATCCATCTCATCTTCATCCACGGTGTAATCCAATTCTCCTTTGTAACCTTTGCTTAGAATTTCGTTGGTTATGAACTAGTTGACATATATGTTTGAACAAAGTATTATTTCTGGAATTTTTATGATTAATTGAGAATTTTCAGATTCATATATTGCGATTCATTGTTGCTTTTGTGTGAAGTGTTTGATTAAATTTGCATGATAGATATCTTTTGTATTTTAATCTTAAATGGTTCGAAACTTTTAGGGTTTTTATATGATTGGTGCTACGAATTTAAGAACATGAATCAACTTTTTGGTTTTGTGTTCTTAAATCGAAAAGTAGTAAAGGTTTTGTGCAAAAATCGGATTTAATCAAAGAGAATTGCAATTAGGTGGACTTTTTCATACTAAGTTGCACACTTGAGTTGATAGCCTTTCTAGATGCTTATTGCGTTGAACATGTTATGATTGACTAGCTTTCTAGGGCTTGAATGCATGTTTGATAGGATTAGTCTTTGTGCTTTCACTTAGATTAATTAGCATTGAAAAGTAAAATATGGGAAATTGTTTGCTTTTAACGTTTCACATGATCAACTCCTCTTGCATGACTTTGATGAACAATGTTAGAGTTTGAATCGATTTTAATCATGATTTTCGGTTTTGATCTTTGTTTTCTCATTCCATTCGTTTACTTATGTTTTATTTGTTTTCTTAACTTAGTTTATTTTTCGAAAACCAAAACCAAAAAAAACTCCCCTTTGAATTCGTAAATAGTGATGTATATGTGTGAATATTATAATTTGTTTTAATTTTAATTGTTTAATTGTTTGACAATGACAGGTGTACCCTCAATCCCCGGAATAGAACGATCCCTATTTGCTTATACTACTAACGATGTTTTCAGGGTTAAATTATGCGCTTGCTTTGAGCGTATCAATTCTCCGAAAACTTCCTTCACGAAAGTAGTAGAGCACGTCGATACGAGTTCGTGGACATGCGGAACGCGAGAATCGGAGTTCGTATGAAGAAGTTATGGGCTTCGGAAAAACTTTCCATTTTGGTATAAAAGGACAAAAAAATCCGGAAATTGCAAAAGAGCCCAGATTTCCCGAAATGGAAACCCGAGCTCGGTCACTTCTCTCCCGAGCCTGCGTCGCACCCTCCACTTCGCCGGCTTCGTTCTTCCTCCTCCGGCCACCATAGGACTCGATCCAACGCGGGTTGCGTTCGCCTTGCTGCCCTCTACAGGTCTGTGGAAGCAATCGAGGGTGGGTCGAGCTGCAGCTCGTGCTACAACGTCGAGAAAAACCCGAGTAGAGGTCAGAATCGCCTCTATTCGCCGATCCTCGTTCTCCCAGCTCCGGCCACCTTTGGCGGTGGTTCCAAAAGGGATTCTGCACTTCAAGGGACGTAGATCATTTCCCCCAAGGTGGCTTGCATCGATTTCATTTGTGGAGATCGAATTGGAGCGAATTCAAAACTAGGGTTCATCGGATCCGTCGGCTTCTAAGGTAAAATTCGATCGATTGGTTCATATTTGGACGTTGTTGTAGTTATGAAAGTTGAAATTGGGGTTGAGATGAAGAACTTTGGTGTTGGGAGTTTTGTCAAATTCCGAGTTTGGTTTGGCGGCGGTGCCGCCACTGTGGTGGTGTTTTCCGGCGGTTTCCGGCCACCTCAGGGATAGTTTCTGTTCCTGAGTTCGATCTACTCGTCGATACGAGCATTTCGATATATTGTTTGTAATTTTTGGAGATCGTATGAGCATGTTGTGATTTTTACGGTTTCGGACCGTTCGATGTTTCGATCCGTGAGGATTCGAGCTTCCGATCGACTTGTGGTTTTGGCATATCGATCGTAGAAGTATTCCGGAGACTTTGGGAGGTCTCGGATGTGGTTTCGCCTTGATTGGCGCCACTTTGGGGATTTTAGTTCAAAACAGGGGTTTCGGACTTAAATCAAATGTGAATTGTTACTAAGTGGAAACCGTTTGTGATTAGGTACTTGACGAAGTATTTGGACGGTTATTTGGCGGATTGGCCGCTTTGTTCCTTGTTGAAGACGCAGCGGGAATTTGAGGTGAGTAATCTCACAAGGTTCATTATGAACGGAATTACCATTATTGTTTTGGCGTTAATTATTTAACTGCAAACTATAGTTGGTATTAGTAGGCATTCCTGAGCGAATGACTACGTATATATATATTTACGTGAAATATATATATATTCTTGTGGATGATGTGTGATTGATACGCTTATTGCAAGCGCATAATTTAACCCTAAAAATATCGTTAGTAGTATAAGCAAATAGGGATCGTTCTATTCCGGGGATTGAGGGTACACCTGTCATTGTCAAACAATTAAACAATTAAAATTAAAACAAAGTATAATATTCACAAAGATATTCACAAGTATAAACAATTATTTACGAAAAAGGGGAATTTTTGTTTTTGGTTTTTCGAAAATAAAACTAAGTTAACAAAACAATTAAAATGCAAAAACATAAAAATAAAGATGGAATGAGAGAACAAAGATCAAAAACCGAAACATATGATTAAAATCGATTCAAACCCTAATATTGTTCATCTAAGTCATGAGAAAGGAGTTGATCATGTGAAACGTTAAAAGCAAACAATTTCCCATATTTTACTTTTCAATGCTAATTAATCTAAGTGAAAGCACAAAGACTAATCCTATCAAACATGCATTCAAGCCCTAGAAAGCTAGTCAATCATGACATGTTCAACGCAATAAGCACCTAGAAAGGCTATCAACTCAAGTGTGCAACTTAGTATGGAAAAGTCCACCTAATTGCAATTCTCTTTAATTAAATTCGGTTTTTGTACAAAACCTTTACTACTTTTCGATTCAAGAACACAAAACCAAAAAGTTGATTCATGTTCTTAAATTGTAGCACCATTCATATCGAAACCCTAAGTGTTTGCAACCACATAAGATTAAAATACAAAAGTTATCTATAATGCAAATTTAATTAAACAAACCCACATAAGCAACTCTCGAAGAACAATAATATAATCTGAAAATTCTCATTCAACCATAAAATTCCAGAAATTAATTATTCATTCAAACATATATGTCAACTAGAGCAAAACCAACGAAATCAAAGCAAAGGTTACAAAGGAGAATCAGATTACAACGTGAGATGGAGATGGTGATGAACGATTGATGTGGTGGTCTCTTGAATCTCGAAAGCAAGCTTCAAGGATGGTGGTGGATGATGATGCTCACGGCAATTCTTCTTCTCCCATGGCCTTGCTTGAACTCGTGGCTTGCTCTAGAGGATGGAAGAACTCACGGCTATTCTAGAGAACTTTTCTGATTTTTTCTAAAGTGTAAATTGTATGGAAGAGGGGCCCCTCAACGTTGTGAATAAAGGAGTTTATATAGGAGCACGGCAAACTTGGTTCCCAAGCACGTATTTTCTGATTTATTTTCCAAGGAATTAAGTTAATAATTCCACATAGCTTCCACCAATGAGAAATTGCCAAATAAGCCCTAGTGTGTCATCCAACCAATCACAAAACTCCATGGAGATTCCCTAATATATTCTTGCCGAATTCCCTTGATTATTTTCTGATTTTCTTCTTGCAATTTCGGCCAAAATATACTTAGGGTTTCTAGGAATGAATCTAGACGCCTTTTGGTGCTTTTCTTGATGTCCACACTTTTTCTTTCCATAAAACTCTCCCTAGAATATCTTTTTGCCGAATTCTCTAGGGTTTCTTCATGAATATCACGGCAACTTCCTCCTTTTCCTCTTGGCTTGGACGGCAAGAGTCTCCTAGGGTTTATCTTTCCATTAAAATTACCCTAGAAAATCTCTTGCGTAATCTTCTTTTAATTTCTGATTTTCACGCCATCTCCCTTGTTTCTCTCTTTGGTTTTCACGGCAAAACATCTCTAGGGTTAGGGTTTTGCGTCACAAACCCTAATGTCATGGGCTATGATGGGCCTTGGTCCAATTTGCCGAAAATCCATAGAGTTCTTGGGCTTCGTTGCTTCATCTTCAAGCCTTCTTATTTTCCAACGCAAAACACTTCATTTCTTTCATTTCTTTTCATAGTTGCGTTGGAAACTTCATTGGTAAGCTCTCCTCCATTTCGCAGGGTTTCCTGGTTGCACTAGGAAAGCTTGTTTCTTCATTTCTGCTCAAATGTGTGGCCCGTTTTCTCCCATATTTGTTCGTCTTGATGTTCGCAAGCTCCTCTTTCCATTCGTGCGTTCATTTCCACTTTTTTAGCTCGGAAGTCCTGAAAATAGAAACTAGTATGAAAAATAGAAACTTACTAAAAATGAAAAATAGAAAGTTACTAAAAATGAAAAATAGAAACTTGCCAGAAATGAGAAATGAAAACTACAAAAATAGAAACTTCCTAAAAATGGAAAATAGAAACTAAGAAAAATGGAAACTTTCTACAAATAGGAACTTTCCCAATCAAAGAATGGAAACTTTCCTAAACAGAGTTTTACTAAGGAAATGACGCAAGAAATGTAAGGAAATGCAGTTAAAACGTCGCATTAAAATGCTCCTATCAGTGATGAATAATATGCATGATGGGTTCTTATTATTGTTGAATGCGACTTTTCATTGAAACAATATTGTGGAAAAAGATGTTTTCTATTGTTTGAAAAGTATTGAGTTTGATGTTACATTTTGGAGTCAAGCGTGACTCATTTTAAATGTATTGGTCCTTGTACCAAGAGTCACAGATGGTGAGCAGGGATGGGGAAAGCCGGAACTAGATGGTCGTAACGTTTTAGGTCAGGTATGACTTGCTTAACGTTGACTTGAGACCAGATGGGGTCTGAAAAGCATGGGTCGCAGATGGTGACCAACGGTTGGTTCTAAGACCAGACGGGGTATGAAGACCAAGAGTCACAGAAGGTGATAGGTTGCAGATGGTGACCAATGATTATCTGTGTTGATGTGTTGTGAGTCTAGGTTAGACTGATTTGTTGTTGGTGCCTCATGGGGTTAGTGGGGAGCTATCTGATGCTCATGAGTACGTGTTTTTAAAAGAGAGTTTCGGGGATTCTTTCTTTTAAATGTCCTGGGAGGACTTGTGAATCATATTCTATATGTCACAGATGGTGACAGGTCGCAGATGGTGACCAATGGTTGATTCCGAGATTTGATGGGGTCTGAAGATCATATGTCACAGATGGTGACAGGTCGCTGATGGTGACCAAGGCAAGAGATAAGGAATCGCGCAGTTAGCCGGGCGAGTGGTTACGATAAGCTAGAGCGCTAGTATGTCTGCCATGGTACCTCATGGATCTAAGTAGATTACTTATGACTCCTGGGTACGTATTTTGTCCAGGTTGGACTAAGAATCATATGCTATTTGTTAGGTTAACGATAGGTATGATTGATGTGCTTATGTGTTTCATCCAGTCTGGATCGATTAATCATATTTGAATTGTTAGGTTAACGATTTATATGATTTTGTCACGGTGTGACTTTTGTGATTTCCTTTTTGGGAAAAGAGCATTGTTTTGGGAAGCATGGTATGTTTCCTTATTCTCGAGTCGAAAGATGTTCCTCGTGTTTTTGGAGTGAGTTGTGCGGGCTTTTATCCCGTAATTTGGTGTGAGTTGTTTTGGGTTACTCATACGGGCTTGCAAAAGCTTACCGGGTTTGTTGTGTGACAACCCGGTGCACTATTCAAACGGTGTAGGGGTTAATCTTGCAGGTCAGGGAAATCGTGGCTGAAGCTGAGGTAGCTTGTTGGCAGCTGAACTGGTAGGAAGCAAATTTGATTGGCTTTGCCATTGTTATGACTTCCGCTTTGTAGTGAACTCTGAGGAGTATTTATGTTTTATTTTGTGATGGCAATTTAATTCGTAAACTTATGTAATATATAACTCATGTTAAGCGAGTGTATATTAACTTGGAATGGTTCAGGGCTGATGTATGTACTTGTTTTAAGGGAAAGATGTTCCAGGTATTTGTATTGATGACTGAACGTTCACGCATATATAATTATGGGGTTATATATATCGATTTTTATTTGCGTAAAAATCAGGGACGTGACACCACCTAATTGCAATCCTCGTTAATTAAATTTGATCTTTGCTCAAAACCTTTACTACTTTGATTCAAGTTTACACAAAACGAAAAGTCGATTTCATGTTCTTAAACCTAGCACCAATTATATCGAAACCCTAAGTGTTTGCAACCACATAAGATTAAAATACAAAAGTTATCTATAACGCAAATTTAATTAAACAAACCCACATAAGCAACTCTCGAATTACAATAATAGAATCTGAAAATTCTCATTTAATCATAAAAATTCAAGAAATAATAACTTTGTTCAATCATGAATGTCAACTAAAGCAAACCAACGAAATTCAAACCAAGGTTACAAAGTAGAGGTCGAATTACACCGTGGATGGAAGATGAGGATGGATGATTTTCGTTGTGATCCTTGAAGTTTGAAAGCAAGTCTTCAATGGTGGATGGTGGAGGAATAGTCACGGCTCCTTCTTCTCCCTTCGGCCTTGCTTGAACTCCGTTGCTTGCTTTAGAGGATGGAGAGAATGAGAGAAGCTCACGGCAACAATATAATTTTTCTTAATTTTTCTAAGGGATGTGGAAACTTTTTCAACGTCAAAGAGGTGGGTATATATAGGAGCACGGCTAGGGTTCACAAAGCAATCAGAAATTTCCACATAGCTTCCACCAATGAGAATTCGCCAAGTAAGCTTTGTGATGTAGTCCAACCAATCATAGAATGCCAAGTAATCCGTGTGATGTGTTCCAACCAATCAAAATTCTCTAAAATACCTCCCTAATATTTAATTGCCGAATTTCCTTGGAATTATTCTGATTTTCTTCATGAATTTCGGCCAATATTCCTTTAGGGAATTTAGGGATGCACCTAGACACGTTTTCAGCTTTTCTTGGTCTCCACCTTTTTCTCTTTCCTTTTATTTCTCCCTTGAATCTCTCTTGGCGTCATCTCCTTGATTATTTCTGATTTTCACGTTGGCAATCACACCAAATTATTTCTCCAACAATATTTCCTTCCCATAAAAGTCTCCCAAGAAAATCTCTCCTTGAATCCTCAATCAATCATCTTTAATTCCCATGTTGTCACCTTGTTTTTCTCCTTAAGTATTACACGGCAAATTTAATCCCCAAGGAAAATATATTTTCCTTTTTAAAAACTCTTCCTTGATTTCCTCTTGCTTTGGACGGCAAAACTCTTAAGTCTCCACATTTTTCTCTTGACGTCACAAAACCCTAGTTTACATGGGCTTTATCCACTTTTGCCGAAAGTCCATCTTGCTTGATAATTCTTGGGCCTTCTTGCGTCCTCTTCAAGCCTTGATGTCTCCAACGTCATGTCCATCATAATTTCGATCACACATCTCAATGGGCTTCAGAGTTTTGCTTCACACATTTTCCTCTTTCGAACAGGATTTCCTGGTTGGACCAGGAAAGCTTCATTTCTTCATTTCTGCTCAATTGTGTGGTCCTTTGCATCTCATTTTTGCTCCCCTTGGTGTTCGCAAGCTCCTCTTTCCATTTGTGAGTTCATTTCCACTTTTTAGCTCCGAGGTCCTGAAAATAGAAACTATCAATAAAAATAGAAACTTTCCTAAAATGAAAAATGGCAACTTTCCTAAATTGAAAATGGGAAACTTTCTAAAAATGAAAAATAAAAACTACCAAAAATGGAAACTTTCTACAAATAGGAACTTTCCCAATCGAAGAATGGAAACTTCCCTAAACAGAGTTTTATTAAGGGAATAATGCAAGAAATGTAAGGAAATGAAGTTAAAACGTCGCATTAAAATGCTCCTATCACTCAATTCCACTGAGCTTCTTCCTGACTGTTATTACCTTTGAAGCTGGGAAGTATTTTTCCAAGAAGGCCTTCATCATTGTGTCCCACGAAGTAATACGTCCAGCAGGGATCTCATATAGCCAATCTTTGGCTCTGTCAGCTAAGGAGAACGAAAATGCCTTCATTTTAAAAATGTTCTCATCTGCTCCCTGTGGTTGCATGTTTGCACACACAGCCTGGAATGCTCTGAGATGCTTGTTGGTGTCCTTCATATTAAGGCCATGGAAACGAGGGAGCTGGTGCAAGAATCCACTCTTCAGCTCAAACTCTGCATGTTTTCCTGCAGCAGGGGCAGTGTATACAATTCCCTTAGGGGGTCCTCCTTGGACAATTGCTGTGGAGAGTTCCCTAATGGATGCCATTCTCTCTTCCTTGACTTCTTCAGGTGGTGGTGAAAGTGGTGGTGAAGGGTTGGACGAAACCACAGGTGATGGTGAACGTGAAGGAGGAGATGGAATAGGAGTAGGTGGAGTAGACTCCTCAGAAGAGTAGATCCTCTTCCCTTGCTCGTTAAATGTGTACTCTTTGAATTGCAAGGAAGAAGGTCTTCTGTACTCAAGTATAGGAGGATTTGCCAAGCGAGCGAGCCTTTCTTCAATCTCTTTCTTGCTAGGGAGTTTAGAAGGCTCGGACATTCATGGAGATTTTGAACAACATTAAGATGTACAAAAGTTAGTAATTTACAAAAGACAAGAAATACAAGTTAATAATTTATACAAAAACGTCACTATTCACAAGCAACAAAAGAGACTTCCAATTTTTGTACAAGTAAGAGAAGTATAAAACAAACCAATTTACATGTGAAGGGTATGTACAAGTATTTTATTTTTACATGGAAATGTTATAAACATAGTTAATATCTCAATTGATTCCAAGTTGTAAGTCGAGCCCAATAGAAACCACTACTATTGGTGAGCTACGATATAGGGATAGTCACTTAGACATAAGTCACTTTCCTCTGTTTCAGAAGGCCAGATAGCCAGATTAAGAGGTAAGTGAGAGGGAGGACTCATTTTGGTGACACTACGGAGGCTACTCCCTCATTGAGGTTTACGCCCCTATTGGCTACTTCCACATTGTGGTTTACGCACAGTCTATAGTATCTCTGAGATCCAATTTGAACCCATCACCCAGGGTCTCAACCTAAGACACCATCTGTAATGCCCCTTACTCAGCTTGGAAATTAACTCATGTGTTAAACTGTTCTCCAAGTGCTAATAAAGGCCGCCCTCAACCTCATAAGACCTTAGAAAGGTACGAATGAAGGGTTAAGGCCAATATTAACAAAAGGGCCCTTGTCTACTCATACGATTTTACACACTCACAATAATTAAGTAATTAACAAAATTCATAACTCCATTTTTATTTTCTTTAATTCTATTTCTTTACAAATATAATTTAGACAAAACTTTCACACAAAACACAAGTACAAAACGTCACTATTCACATCTAATTAATTATTTAATCTTTTTTTTTTTTTAAATATATATATATATATATATATATATATATATTTTTTTTTTTTTCTTTTCTCTTTTTCTCCTTTTATTTTACAAATATTTTCAACACTTTGGTACGGGAACAGGGAATCTCGGAGTGCAATGGGCTGTAACAGCTACATTTCCAAGATTATGTTTAATCCAATATACCTTAATGTATCACAACACTTTATTACATTTTCTTTTGTCATAAATATTATTGATATCAAATCGAATTCCAAGCGGTAAATCAAGTGGACGTGCGGCCCAAGTATAATCGTCTAGACACTAAGTCCCTCCTACATCCTTTGGGCAACCTTACTGAAATAGCCAGGTAGGGGAGGGCGAACACAAGAGGTAGGATCCATTTTTGCATAGGCTACTCCCACATTGTGGTTTACGCCCATTTGTAAGCACTTCTGAATCCATAACCCGTTATGAACGTTGTCCCCTTCCTAGACACCATCTCACATAGGCTATACTTACTTAGATATAAAAGGTCCTAAGTGTGAAGACAGTTCAATGAATGTTAATAAAGGCCGCCCTCAACCTTAAGGGACCTGAACTAGGTACCAATAAGGGGTTTAGGCCAATATTAATAAACACGACTTCACCTATTCCTTCTTTAATTTACAACTAACAATTAAACTCGTGTTCAATAATATAAATAACAACCTAAGTAATTAAACTAAGTAAATTTCGACAATTACAAAATAATTAACAAGTAAATTTTTTTTTTTTTTTTTTTTTTTTTTTCGGTCACAATATAAACAAAACACAATATTCACAAAGTGACAAATGATTTTTCAATCCCCGGCAGCGGCGCCAAAAATTGATGCGCTCAAAGCAAGCGCATAATTTAACCCTGAAATATCATTAGTAGTATAAGCAAATAGGGATCGTTCTATTCCGGGGATTGAGGGTACACCTGTCATTGTCAAACAATTAAACAATTAAAATTAAAACAAAGTATAGTATTCACACATATATACACTATTTATGAAAAAGGGGGGATATTTTTGATTTTGGCTTTCTGAAAATAAAACTAAGTTAACAAAACAATTAAAATGCAAAAACATAAAAATACAAATGGAATGAGAAAACAAAGATCAAAACCAAAACATATGATTAAAATCGACTCAAGTTCTAACATTGTTCATCAAAGTCATGCAAGAGGAGTTGATCATGTAAATTGTTAGAAAGCAAACAATTCCCATTTTTTACTTTTCAATGCTAAATTAATCTAAGTGAAAGCACAAAGACTAATCCTATGAAACATGCATTCAAGCCCTAGAAAGCTAGTCAATCACACATGTTTAACTCAATAAACACCTAGAAAGGCTATCAACTCAAGTGTGCAACTTAGTATGAAAAAGTCCACCTAATTGCAATTCTCTTTGATTAAATCCGATTTTTGCACAAAACCTTTACTACTTTTCGATTTAAGAACACAAAACCAAAACGTTGATTCATGTTCTTAAATTCGTAGCACCAATTATATAAAAACCCTAAAAGTTTCGAACCAATTAGAATTAACATACAAAAGATATTTATCATGCAAATTTAATCAAACACTCACACAAAGCAACAATGAATCGCAATAAAAGAATCTGAAAATTCTTCAATTAATCATAAAATTTCAGAATCAATAACTTTGTTTAAACATATATGTCAACTTGTTCATAACCAACGAAATTCAAAGCAAAGGTTACAAAGGAGAATCGGATTACACCGTGGATGAAGATGAGATGGATGATTCACGTTGTGATTTCTTGAAACTCGAAAGCAAGCTTCAAGGATGGATATGGATGGTGATGTTCACGGCTTCTCTTCTTCTTCCTTAACGTTTCACTTTGTTTTTAGATAGCTAGTTTTGTGGTCTTAAAAAAAAAAAAAAAATTATTTCTTTTTATGTTTGCTTTTGTTTTTGTTTTGAGTCTTAGGATGCCCTTTTTAACTGTCTAGGATGAGCTTATATCTCTGAAATTAAGGCTAAAAGAGGATCACAAGATTGAGATAATGTTTGATGATATTCTTTGGTTAATTATGACTTATAAAAAGCATATGAATGTGTAGTAGATATGGTGTATGCGTAACTTTGGTACAGAATATGAACATGTGGAAGATAAGTTGTGATTCATAATAACCCTTGTGAGAATTTGAGCGATGTGCCCTTTCTTTGTGAGTGATTAATGAAAAATGAATTATACTCTTATTTTCTTGGCGATGATTTTGTTGATCTCTTTATTCTTTCATCTTGATTGATTACATGCCATAGATTAAGTTTAATGGACTAGAGAATGCTAGAATTCACTGTTATGCTTGTTGACACGTTTATGATCAATATATGTCCCTGATTCTGGAAAGGATAAAGGTACTTACTTAGGATTTTACCACCATTGCCAAATATATCTTGTGTCCCTATTTGTGCCCGTCGTGGGACCCCCCTAGTTTAACCATTTTGAGCCTACATTGAACCTTTTCTTTCATCACCCTCAAAATTCCTTAACCCTTAACCCTAGTATAGTTACATCCTTACTCTTTGTTCTAAAGACTTAGTGGAGCATATTTTCGAGACTTTGCTTGGAGTTTTGGAGTCAATGATGAATTTTGAAGACATGAAGAAGTTCAAGTGTGGGGGTAGACTTGTCCATATGAAAGAAATTGTATGTAATTGCCGAAAGAAAGAAGAAAAAAAAAGAATTGAAATGGTAAAAAAAAAAAAACAAGAATATGTTTTCGGCAATTAGATGAAAAAAATGTGTGTTATTGTTTTAAGTTTATGGATTTTAGTCCCCTATACTTAGTGGATTTGGAGTTTGCTTTAATTTGAAGGCCCATTGTTAAGAAATTTGGTCTTTGTCCAATTCACACTTGTTCAAAAGAAGGTTAGAATGAAGTTTGGGCCCAACATGATGACACTTGCCCTTTTATAAGCTCATATGGAGGACATGACGTTTACAATACATGGTGGATTCAAAAGTGGTCTCTCTACATCTGCAAGTGCTCTGCTAGGTTTTAGGATACTTTGTGATTTTCTTATCCCTTCGTTTCTTTAAACCTTAAGCCTTGGCCCCATTACAACCCTTAATTGTAAGATCTCTTTGATCCTTAAGATGGGACAACCTTTGATATGTGGAGATGAGTTATAACTGTTGAACTTATGGCTTGGGTTCATTCGTGCATGTGGTTGATATCTTTCATGAGATCTTTGAAAAAATATATATGTGCTTTCGTTTCTTATGTATGTGATCTACTTCATAATCTTTCACATATACTTGAGTGATAAGCTTTTAAGCATGAGCCTTGAATCTGAGAGAAGAAAGAGTGATATATTCATGTGAGGTTGAATCATGACTTATTTGAAATGTGTTGAGCTAAACCATCACCACTGTTTACCCCCAAGTCTTACATGCATATATGTGGATTATATTTTGTAATTAGCTCTCGAATATCTTGAAGATGTGATGCTTGGTTAAGTGCTAATCTTGGTGACTTGAAAGTATGAGATTTCTGAGACAATATGTTAAAGGGCTTAGAAGTCATTTTGTGAGTCAATGTTGGAGTCATTGTGTTTGTCAACGTTTTTGTTTTTGTTTTTGTCTAAGTGTTGTTGACGTTTTTCTTTTGTCCTTGAGTCTTTTTGTTTTCATTCTCTATACTTAGTTTATTTTCGTTAGTCTTTGTTTTGTGTCTGATAGGAGCATAAAGTGCGACGATATTATTGAGTATATGCCCAATTTTAGCCTTGTTTCTCCCTTAAGTTTCGTGTTTTGAGTGATCGAGTCATTTTAAGAGTCTTGTAGAGTGTTTGGCTTGAAATAAGCGGAAAAAGATAAATTCATGAAAAATCCTAGTTGGATCGGATTCCTCACTGTCGACTGTTTTTGCGGTCTTTACATTTTAATTCCCTTTATTTTCTCTAGAAAATTCTGATATTCTCCTGCTTGTTGTAGGAAACCTTGGCTGGTGGAACTCTTGGAAACAACAACGATGGAGTCATAAAATAAAGCGTTTAAAGACATTTGACCAAGCAAAGAAGAAGGGAAATAAAGGAGAAAGACGTTTTCAGTTGGATAATAAAGGAGAAAGACGTTTTTCAGTTGGGGAATAAAGGAAAAAGATGTTTCAACTGGAAAATAAATAAAGGAGAAAGACGTTTCAACTTGTTAAAAGACCCCATAATGAGATGAATTAATGCCATAAAAGGAACGTTTCAGTTGGAAAATTAAGTGAATTATGATGCAATCCCATCCGTCCAATGATGAAGGGTATGATCGACAAAAGCCAACCAATGCTCCCCTATAAATAAGCAACATCCAGAACAGAATTATCATCACTTCCTGGCCTATCACTTCCTGGCCAAAAACTTTTCCGAGACTCTGCCCAATTCACTCCTTACACTTCCATCACTCACAAGACCGTGACCACCATCCATCCATCATTCTACGAAGTTCTTAGGCGCTGAGTCAAGGACGCTCCACCACCATAGCAGAGACGAGTTCATCACCTTGTTGCCAAGCCGCTGAGGAAAGCTTCAAAGTGTAACTATGACTCTACTTACAATTTTTATTTTGGTTTTGTGTGTTTGGATTTGTGAGTTGTGTAATTGGAGACATGAAATTTTCAGAATATTTTTATTAATATTTTTGAGATATTCAGTTTATTATTGAGTTAATTTCGAGAATTCTTTTATGATGCATGTTACAATCTTGTGCCATTTTATGTGTTTAGGTAATTTTCAGAGTTAGGTTCATAAGTTTGCATGCAAGAATAATGGTGAGAGTTCTTGTGTGTTTGCTTAATTTGCCAAGAGTAATTATTATTTGTTAAGGCGCTGAGTTAAACAAGTAGCAATTAGTTCTAAAAAGTGGTAAAAATCATGATTTAATGATTAAACGATTCTGGAAATTACTTGTTAAATTCTATGTGTAATGGTTAATTTGCACGTGTGAGTTGATTCGAGGGTTAGATAATACTACTAGTTAAGAGAATTACGCTGAGTGTGTTCGAAAATTAGTAGTATTAGGCTTGGTAAGGACTTTTCCGATCCAAGCCTACATTAGAACGAATCAGATAAATGGATTGATCCGCTAAGGCTTTTCATTTGGGCTCTTATCTATGCATTCAAGATGGGAACAGTTTTGTAGCATGTTGAAATGAATTTCTGAGTGGTATTGGTCTAGGTTAGGGAAGTCGATCATTGTATATAGTTTTATTTGTTTTGTTTTTATTTTAAGTAGATTAGGAACCAAATCTCAAAACCCCCATTTTATTCTTTTATTTGTTAATTGACCTTTTGTGTAGGTGTACCCTACAATCCCCGGACTGAACGATCCCTGCTTATCCTATACTGACAACTACATTTTGCAGGGTTAAATTGTGAGGCTATTTTAGCACCATCAATTTTTGACGCCGTTGCCGGGGATTGTTAAAATCCCTAACACTTAAAGTGTCATCGATTTTGTTGTATATAGAACGCATGCTCAATTTTTGTACTACACTTGTGGAATGGTAACAAATTGCGATTTATGTTAGGCCAAGCTATAATTGTGATCTAGTTTAAGTTTTATGAGTGTTACGAAATTAAGCATGTCTTTTATAATTGTTGTACAATTTGTAGAAGTTTTTTTTTTTTTTTAAGCATGTTGTAAATTGTATGTGTTTCACTTAGATTAATATACTTAGGTAGTCATGAATTTAGTTAAATACTTAATTGTTGTCAGTGTGTAAAATCGTATGAGTAGACAAGGGCCCTTTTGTTAATATTGGACTAAACCCTTCATTAGTACCTTGCTAAGGTCTCTTGAGGTTGAGGGTGGCCTTTATTAGCACTTGGAGAACGGTCTAACACATAAGTTAATTTCCCAGCTGAGTAAGGGGCGCATACGGATGGTGTCTTAGGTTGGGCCCCTGGGTGATGGGTTCAATTGGATCTCAGAGATACTATAGAATGTGCGTAAACCACTATGTGGGAGTAGCCGATAGGGGCCTAAACCTCAATGAGGGAGTAGCCTCCGTAGTATCACCAAAATGAGTCCTCCCTCTCACTTAACTCTTAATCTGGCCATTCGGCCTTCTGAAACAAAGGAAAGAGACTTATGTCTAGGCGACTATCCCTATATCGTATCTCACCAATAGTAGTGGTTTCTATTGGGCTCGACTTACAACTTGGAATCAATTGAGATATTAACTAAGTTTATAAAAAAAAAATGTTGTGTGACATACTTAAGGTATATTGGATTAAACATGACCTTGTCGAGGGTAGCTGTTCTATAGTCCCATTGCACAAACGAGGTCCTCTGTTCCAGTACCTAAGTATGTAAATGTAAAAGTAACTTAGAAAGTAGGAAAGACATAATGTTTGTATTTCAAACCTTGTATATGTTACTAACACTTGATTTGGTCTTAAAGGTCCATGAATGTCCACTGTCTCTGATAAGACTAAGGAGCTCTTTGAGAAATTGGAACGTGCTAAGCAAAGGGCAGAACTCACTTTTTCAGACCGCCCTCCTCTAGAAAGGAGGGATTCTCAGGACTCTAGCTATTCAGGTTATAACTCCTCAACTAGATCAACCGAGGAGATCAACAAACCTGACCATTTTGAAGAAGGAGAAGAACAAGTCTTTGAAGACGAAGAAGAGGAGGTCACTGAAGAGGACGTTGCAGACACAGAAGAGGAAGAAGAGGAAGAGCACGCCCGTGTTGAGCAAGTACAAGCACCAATGGCTGAGACTATTAGGCAACTGTCTAATCCTACAGGTGGGGGTGCTGCGCCCTTATGCATTGCCTATCTGATACGTGCAAAAGCATCGTCAATTTAAACCCTGAAAAATATCATCATTAGTATAGAGTAAATAGGGTATCGTTCAAAACCGGGGATTGAGGGTGCTACATATGAGAAACATATAAAGAAAAGAATTTACAAGTTTTCGAAGTATTTACAAGTTCACACGAAATTAACAAGCTTACAAGAAAGAATTATGAAACAACAAAGAGTTAGAGAGCACACATACATGTTCACACGAAATTAGAGAGCAAGAATTATGAGAGAAACAAATATACAAGTCTACATATATATAGGATCCGAAAATTAGAGAGAACTAAGTTAGAAAAGGTTTTGGAAATCCCACTCCTATTTATACACAATTACAAATCCATATCACATAGGGAATCCATATACAACAAGGATACAAATTATTGACCAAGTCAAACAAGAAATCCTAAGTCAAAACTGTGATGCCCCGGAAATTCGTATTTATTTTCCGAGGATTTTCCGGAATTTAGATTGTGGTTATTGGACGGTTTCGTGGCTCGTGGATGGAGCGGAAGTGTTTCGGGCGAATAATTATTCGAAAAGTATGACTTTAGGGGGGTTGCTAAGGTTGACTTTTGATACGTTGGGATTCTCCGAAAACTTCCTTCACGAAAGTTGTAGAGCGCGTCGATACGAGTTCGTGGACATGTGGAACGTGAGAATCGGAGTTCGTATGAGAAAGTTATGGCCATTGGAAGGAATTTCCATCTTGGTATAAATAGAAGTTTCCAAAGTGGAAACTTACTATTTTCATTTGTTTCCTTTTCCGGAAACCATCTCTTCTCTCTCTCTCTTCTCTCTCGGCTGCACCTTCAGAGTCGAAGTATTTCGACTGACCCGACCCGAACCCGGTCGATCCGACCCGACTTTTCCGGCAAGCTCCGGCCATCTCCGGCGACGAGACTTTCCAGATCAGTTCTCCTCCTCCGTGCGCTCCTCCCTGTGGTGTTCTCTAGCGCCGATTCTCGGTGGTGACGGCGATAGAAGGCGGTGCAGATTGGAGTTTTCGGACCCGGTCGGAAATCCTTGTTCCGACGTCGGCAAGGCTTCGAGTTTTCTTGGTTGAGCTCAGAGCAGCCTCGCCGATCGATCCTTGGTGTTTGTTTGGATCGATTCACGTGAAACTTCGATCAACTCAGTTGGGATTACTGTTCACGGCTTGTGAGGTAGTTTTCGATCCCTTAAGCTTGTTTTCTGACTTCGAGCTAGTTATGAGAATCCACAAGCATGCTTAGATGAAGCTTTTTGATGTTGGGAGTTTTGTGAAATAATGAGTTTTGGCCGGTGGCGGTGCTCCACCGTCTGTGGTGGCGTTCTGGCGGTGTTCCGGCCACTTAAGGAACTGTTTGTGGTATTATATATGTTCTACTCGTTGATACGAGCGTTTCGATATATAATATGCAAATTTTGGAGTTCGTATGGAATTGTTATGATTTTTGCAGTTTCATACCGATCGATTTATTCGATCCGTGAGGATTCGAGCGTCCGGTCGACATGTGGTTTGGTCACATCGATCATGGACGTATTCCGGAGACTTTGGGAGGTCTCGGATGTGGTTTTGCCTCGATTGGCACCACTTTGGGGATTTTAGTTCAAAACAGGGGTTTCGGACTTAAATCGTTTGTGAATCGTTACTGATTTGAGGTCATTGGTGATTAGGTGCTTCTAAAGGTGAATTGGACGAGTTGTTGATGATAGTTTTGGTTCGGTTCTGTATAGAAGACGCAGCGGGAGTTTCGAGGTGAGTAATCTCACAAGGTTCATTTTGGAACGGAACACCTTATCGTTTTGTGAGTTATTGATTTAACTGCAAATTATATGTTTTAGTGGGTTGTGGATTTATGAAAACAATAGGCATGAATGATGCGTTTTATTGTTTTGGGTTGTGGCTTTTGGAAAACAAATGACTTGGAATTGTTGATTCGATTTGTTTTGAAAAGCGTTGAGATTTGTGTATGAAAACAATATGCATGAAATGATGCTTTTTATTGTTTTGTGGCTTTTCGGAAAACAATGATTTTGGAAATGTCGATTTCGATTGTTTTGAAAAGTGTAAGATATGTGTAATGCTTTTGAGTCTTGTGCGACTGTTTTAATGATTTGCTCCAAGGGACAGTGCGGCCCGAGGATCGAAGGTCTATGACCTTGGGCAGAATATCAGGTAATCACGTCTTTGGCCGGACGAGTGGTTACGTTCAGTTAGAGCTCTAGTCTGTCTGCCATCTAGGTAATTCATGGGGTAACGGGAATTGGTTATTGATAACTCATGACATTACGTGTTTTTAGGGAATAAAGTGTGAGTTGCTTCCTTATTAACGGTTTTTAAGGGGACAAGGTGCAAGTTGTTTTCCTTATTAACGACTTGGTACGTTTTGGTACGATTGATAGAAATCAAGGTGTGAGTTGCTTTCTATGTTATTTTGATAGAAATCAAGGTGTGAGTTGCTTTCTATGTTATTTTGATAGAAATCAAGGTGTGAGTTGCTTTCTATGTTATTTTGATAGAATTCAAGTGTGAGTTGTTTTGAGAACAATGTTTAAACTGAGATTGTTTGTTTTAATGTAATCTCCTGAACTAAATTCCTATGCAGGGATTACTATGATTTTATCGATTGTTTTAATGTAATCTCCTGAACTAAGTTATATGCAGGGATTACTATGATTTTATCGATTGCTTTAATGTAATCTCCTCAATTAAGTTATATGCAGGGATTACTGCTTTTTGGATTGTTGTTTTGATGTGATCTCCTGAACTAAGTTTAAATGCAGGGATTATTGATTTTACTTAACTTGATTTTTAAGTGTGGTTGTGGTTGTGATTTGGTGTGAGTTGTTTCGAGTTACTCATACGGGCTTGCAAAAGCTTACCGGGTTTGTTGTGTGACAACCCGGTGCACCATTTCAACGGTGTAGGGGTTAATCCTGCAGGTTAGGATAATCGTGCTAAAGCTGAGGTAGCGCCTTTGCAGCTTTACGGTAGGAAGCAAATTTTGTGACTTTATCGTTATTTGGACTTCCGTTGTAGTGAGCTCTGAGGAGCATTTACGTTTATCTTGTTGTTGACAATTTAATTCGTAAGCTTGTGTAATATATAACTCTTTAGAGTGAGTGTATATTAACTTTGAGGGTTCAGGGCATCAATATGTGTGTAAGATTAAGGGAAAAAGATTTCAGGTATTTTGTATTGATGACTGGGCGTTCACGCATATATAATTATGGGGTTATATATATCGATTTTCATGTGTGTAAAATCAGGGGCGTGACAGTTTGGTATCAGAGCGTAAGGTGCATATTTAGTGACAATCAATACTCCTCGAGTGATGGCCCGTCTGCAGCGGATCCCCATCTAATGCTCTTCGGTATTGATATAGTCATTGGGTATGCAGTGAGAGTTGGAATGTGAGTCTTCAGGGTAGTGTTGGCTCAGTGAACAAAGTGTAGGAGCTTAGAGTAGCTTCTAGGAGTTAGAATCTTTTGAGGATTGAGGACCTTTAGATTTAACTCTGGTTTGACATGAGGGATGGGATTGTTCCTCTGACGTGGTGTTGTGGTTGATTTAGTCATAGCGTTGACTTATACTTGCGTTTGGAGGTTTTGCAAGTATTAACCAAGTGTGCTATGCTCCTTGGGTGATGGATTACCAGGAGGCAGAGCTAGGGGTCAAGGTAGATCCAGAGGTAGGGGCAGGATTCTTCCTCATGTTGAGGAGATGTTTGAGAATGATGTCGAGGCATCGAATGTGGAGCTCCCTGTTCCACCTGTTGTGGAATCTGTTAATATTGTAGATTCCGCTCGTTTGTCGAAGTGGGCAAAGGAGATATTGAGGTTGGGAGGAGTCCCATTTCAGGGAGGTAACGGATCACAGATGGTGATCGATATTTAGTCACTGATGGTGACAGATCCAGGTAGGTGATTTAGACTGGGTCATAGATGGTGATTGGGATTAGGTCACAGATGGTGATCGTAATCGGTGCAACATTTTGAGTCTAGTATGCTTGTCTTAATGTGACTTCCTGAACTAAATTGCACGCAGGAGTTACTATGAATTGTTTTGCTTGTTTTGCTGTGACTTCCTGAACTAAATTGCACGCAGGAGTTACTATGAATTGTTTTGCTTGTTTTGCTGTGGCTTCCTGAACTAAATTGCACGCAGGAGTTACTATGAATTGTTTTGCTTGTTTTGCTGTGGCTTCCTGAACTAAATTGCACGCAGGAGTTACTATGAATTGTTTTGCTTGTTTTGCTGTGACTTCCTGAACTAAATTGCACGCAGGAGTTACTATGAATTGTTTTGCTTGTTTTGCTGTGGCTTCCTGAACTAAATTGCACGCAGGAGTTACTATGAATTGTTTTGCTTGTTTTGCTGTGGCTTCCTGAACTAAATTGCACGCAGGAGTTACTATGAATTGTTTTGCTTGTTTTGCTGTGACTTCCTGAACTAAATTGCACGCAGGGGTTACTATGATTTGTTTTGATTGATCTTTAAGGTCATAGTGATCACGATTCTACTCTGTGTGAGGATAGGAAGGTGATTTATTGTTTTCACCTTTGATGTCATGTTGATGACAAAGGCTCTTAGTGGGGAGGGAATGAGCGTGGTTTGGGATTCTCCGTAGGGCGTTAGAATGGCATCAAACATTGCTTGAGGAAGTCTTGTTTGATTTAATTTGTGTAATGGAACGCTAGTTGAGAATCTAAGCATGAGGCTGTAGTCACCAGTCGACTTATGTAGGCACGATATGGAAGATTATGGAATTGATGGCCGTAGGTGTGAGCTATGTGTATATCGTGTCAAGGTTGAGGTGACTGATCACAGATGGTGATATATTGAGTCACATATGGTGACTGATCACAGATGGTGATATATTGAGTCACATATGGTGACTGATCACAGATGGTGATATATTGAGTCACAGATGGTGACTGATCACAGATGGTGATATATTGATCACAGATGGTGATATATTGAGTCACATATGGTGACTGATCACGGATGGTGATATATTGAGTCACAGATGGTGACTGATCACGGATGGTGATATATTGAGTCACATATGGTGACTGATCACGGATGGTGATATATTGAGTCACAGATGGTGACTGATCACGGATGGTGATATATTGAGTCACAGATGGTGACTGATCACGGATGGTGATATATTGAGTCACAGATGGTGACTGATCACAGATGGTGATATATTGAGTCACAGATGGTGACTGATCACCGATGGTGATATATTGAGTCACAGATGGTGACTGATCACCGATGGTGATATATTGAGTCACATATGGTGACTGATCACGGATGGTGATATATTGAGTCACAGATGGTGACTGATCACGGATTGTGATATATTGAGTCACAGATGGTGACTGATCACGGATTGTGATATATTGAGTCACAGATGGTGACTGATCACAGATGGTGATATATTGAGTCACAGATGGTGACTGATCACAGATGGTGATATATTGAGTCACAGATAGTGACTGATCACAGATGGTGATGTATTGAGTCACAGATAGTGACTGATCACAGATGGTGATGTATTGAGTCACAGATAGTGACTGATCACAGATGGTGATGTATTGAGTCACAGACAGTGACTGATCACAGATGGTGATGTATTGAGTCACAGACAGTGACTGATCACAGATGGTGATGTATTGAGTCACAGACGGTGACTGATCACAGATGGTGATGTATTGAGTCATAGACGGTGACTGATCTCAGATGGTGATCGAGATTGAATCACAGATGGTCACAAATGGTGACAAAGGCACGTTATCGGTAATCACGTCCTTGGCCGGACGAGTGGTTACAATGTCAGTCAGAGTTCTTGTCTGTCTGCCATGATAGTTATGGGAGTAACGGTCTAGGTTGCTGGAGACTCATAGGTATGTAGTTTATAGGAGAATTCCGAGAGTATTCTTCCTTTATTGTCTGGATGAGACTTGAATTGCTACTTGATGGTTAAGTTAGCAAATAGAACATTGTCACCGCGGTGACTTATGTTGTCCTTTCGGTGGAAAGGATATGGAGAGTTAGAAGGTACCTTATCTATTTCTACTTGGGTTGCTAGAATGATGTGTGATAGTTGTGTACTTCTTTCCTTGTGTTGGGTTTTCCCTGTTGTCTAAAGTTAGACTTTGAGTGTGGTTTGTGGTGTGAGGCGTCCTTCATTGTTGTAGTAGTAGAGGTCACTTTGATTGTGATTACAATGACAGATGATGATGTGTGTGCGGGTTAGGCGAGGCCAGACCTTAGCTTGATTTTGTGTTCCCAGGTTGGGTAGACACTTATTAAGTTGTAATGCATAGTTCGAGGTGAGTTGAAATGAAGGTTTCATTTTCAATTCTTGTAATGCAAGGTTTGCATTATTGATGATATGATGCAGATACTGTTGTGATAACAGGATTCTGGACTCTTGTGTGGTCTGTGTGTAGCGCTGCAGTCACAGAGTCTTTGGTGGATAGTGTACGAGGATGAGATCCATGAAATGATTGGGTTACCACCGAGCGGTGTGGTAAAGATTCCTAGAATTGTGATACTAGGTAGGGTACCTGTATCCGTTATTGATCTAGGTATGTTGTACGAGGAGACAAGAACAGGTTGTTGAGGAATGAGAATTGGATGTGGGAATGATTTATCCGTACTTGTTGGAGTGGTACGTTTAAATTTCGGGACGAAATTTCTTTAAGGGGGGTAGAATGTGATGCCCCGGAAATTCGTATTTATTTTCCGAGGATTTTCCGGAATTTAGATTGTGGTTATTGGACGGTTTCGTGGCTCGTGGATGGAGCGGAAGTGTTTCGGGCGAATAATTATTCGAAAAGTATGACTTTAGGGGGGTTGCTAAGGTTGACTTTTGATACGTTGGGATTCTCCGAAAACTTCCTTCACGAAAGTTGTAGAGCGCGTCGATACGAGTTCGTGGACATGTGGAACGTGAGAATCGGAGTTCGTATGAGAAAGTTATGGCCATTGGAAGGAATTTCCATCTTGGTATAAATAGAAGTTTCCAAAGTGGAAACTTACTATTTTCATTTGTTTCCTTTTCCGGAAACCATCTCTTCTCTCTCTCTCTTCTCTCTCGGCTGCACCTTCAGAGTCGAAGTATTTCGACTGACCCGACCCGAACCCGGTCGATCCGACCCGACTTTTCCGGCAAGCTCCGGCCATCTCCGGCGACGAGACTTTCCAGATCAGTTCTCCTCCTCCGTGCGCTCCTCCCTGTGGTGTTCTCTAGCGCCGATTCTCGGTGGTGACGGCGATAGAAGGCGGTGCAGATTGGAGTTTTCGGACCCGGTCGGAAATCCTTGTTCCGACGTCGGCAAGGCTTCGAGTTTTCTTGGTTGAGCTCAGAGCAGCCTCGCCGATCGATCCTTGGTGTTTGTTTGGATCGATTCACGTGAAACTTCGATCAACTCAGTTGGGATTACTGTTCACGGCTTGTGAGGTAGTTTTCGATCCCTTAAGCTTGTTTTCTGACTTCGAGCTAGTTATGAGAATCCACAAGCATGCTTAGATGAAGCTTTTTGATGTTGGGAGTTTTGTGAAATAATGAGTTTTGGCCGGTGGCGGTGCTCCACCGTCTGTGGTGGCGTTCTGGCGGTGTTCCGGCCACTTAAGGAACTGTTTGTGGTATTATATATGTTCTACTCGTTGATACGAGCGTTTCGATATATAATATGCAAATTTTGGAGTTCGTATGGAATTGTTATGATTTTTGCAGTTTCATACCGATCGATTTATTCGATCCGTGAGGATTCGAGCGTCCGGTCGACATGTGGTTTGGTCACATCGATCATGGACGTATTCCGGAGACTTTGGGAGGTCTCGGATGTGGTTTTGCCTCGATTGGCACCACTTTGGGGATTTTAGTTCAAAACAGGGGTTTCGGACTTAAATCGTTTGTGAATCGTTACTGATTTGAGGTCATTGGTGATTAGGTGCTTCTAAAGGTGAATTGGACGAGTTGTTGATGATAGTTTTGGTTCGGTTCTGTATAGAAGACGCAGCGGGAGTTTCGAGGTGAGTAATCTCACAAGGTTCATTTTGGAACGGAACACCTTATCGTTTTGTGAGTTATTGATTTAACTGCAAATTATATGTTTTAGTGGGTTGTGGATTTATGAAAACAATAGGCATGAATGATGCGTTTTATTGTTTTGGGTTGTGGCTTTTGGAAAACAAATGACTTGGAATTGTTGATTCGATTTGTTTTGAAAAGCGTTGAGATTTGTGTATGAAAACAATATGCATGAAATGATGCTTTTTATTGTTTTGTGGCTTTTCGGAAAACAATGATTTTGGAAATGTCGATTTCGATTGTTTTGAAAAGTGTAAGATATGTGTAATGCTTTTGAGTCTTGTGCGACTGTTTTAATGATTTGCTCCAAGGGACAGTGCGGCCCGAGGATCGAAGGTCTATGACCTTGGGCAGAATATCAGGTAATCACGTCTTTGGCCGGACGAGTGGTTACGTTCAGTTAGAGCTCTAGTCTGTCTGCCATCTAGGTAATTCATGGGGTAACGGGAATTGGTTATTGATAACTCATGACATTACGTGTTTTTAGGGAATAAAGTGTGAGTTGCTTCCTTATTAACGGTTTTTAAGGGGACAAGGTGCAAGTTGTTTTCCTTATTAACGACTTGGTACGTTTTGGTACGATTGATAGAAATCAAGGTGTGAGTTGCTTTCTATGTTATTTTGATAGAAATCAAGGTGTGAGTTGCTTTCTATGTTATTTTGATAGAAATCAAGGTGTGAGTTGCTTTCTATGTTATTTTGATAGAATTCAAGTGTGAGTTGTTTTGAGAACAATGTTTAAACTGAGATTGTTTGTTTTAATGTAATCTCCTGAACTAAATTCCTATGCAGGGATTACTATGATTTTATCGATTGTTTTAATGTAATCTCCTGAACTAAGTTATATGCAGGGATTACTATGATTTTATCGATTGCTTTAATGTAATCTCCTCAATTAAGTTATATGCAGGGATTACTGCTTTTTGGATTGTTGTTTTGATGTGATCTCCTGAACTAAGTTTAAATGCAGGGATTATTGATTTTACTTAACTTGATTTTTAAGTGTGGTTGTGGTTGTGATTTGGTGTGAGTTGTTTCGAGTTACTCATACGGGCTTGCAAAAGCTTACCGGGTTTGTTGTGTGACAACCCGGTGCACCATTTCAACGGTGTAGGGGTTAATCCTGCAGGTTAGGATAATCGTGCTAAAGCTGAGGTAGCGCCTTTGCAGCTTTACGGTAGGAAGCAAATTTTGTGACTTTATCGTTATTTGGACTTCCGTTGTAGTGAGCTCTGAGGAGCATTTACGTTTATCTTGTTGTTGACAATTTAATTCGTAAGCTTGTGTAATATATAACTCTTTGGAGTGAGTGTATATTAACTTTGAGGGTTCAGGGCATCAATATGTGTGTAAGATTAAGGGAAAAAGATTTCAGGTATTTTGTATTGATGACTGGGCGTTCACGCATATATAATTATGGGGTTATATATATCGATTTTCATGTGTGTAAAATCAGGGGCGTGACAAAAACTAACTCTAACTACTTTTCCTAAAAAACACCAAAGCATCCCTAAAATTTAGGAATACCTAAAAAACACAAAACAAAATCCTAAAAAACACCAAATTAATTCCTAGAAAACACTAACACATATTTACTATTCACGGAGACACTATTCACGAAATTTTAAAAACATTTTTTTATTTATTTTATTTTATTATCTAAGTTAACATGCTACCTAAAAACTCTAAGTTAATTTTAATTATTTCACAAATATACAAAAACACATAACATAAAGATGGGCGGGGGGGATTTAAAGATTGAAAACATAAATTTTAGAAAACAAATAAAAAGTAAAAATCGTTTCTATACAAAGGTGGGAAAAGAAGAATTTTTGGAAAACAATTCATCAAGAACAATTCAAGAACAACATATTCATGCATCCCTTAATCTTGTTTATTATCAAGAACGCCATCAACCAAGACACAAAGATCAAAGCAACCAATGTCCCTTTTAACTTTCTTTCTTAAGTCAAATCGAAATAGCAAAGCACCAAATCAATTTTATTTTGAAAAGTCGATATCACACATACGTTGAAAATCCGTTTTCAAATCATTAAGTTCAAGAAAGAATTGATAAACATGCAAATCCAAGCACGTCACAACTTATCATCACATGCATAATCTGATTTCGACTCAAAGCAAGCCTTTACTACTTATTCGAATTAGGGTTACAAAGCATAAACCTAATTACTAGCAAATTACATGCAAGTCTTCCTATGTTTCGAACCACAAGAATGTTCCATGTAATGAAGCACAAAATCAGATTATCATTCCATATATTCGGCAATTAACAAAGATCAAGAACACATAAACACATTAAACATGAAAAAGCACATCAAAATTGAATCCAAAAATTGGTTTGTCACATCATAGTTTCGGTTTAAACAACAGAAATTCCAAAGCAGAAATTCTAACTACAAGAAAGCCACAACCGTGAAAATACATGAAAAGATGATGGTATGAACAACCCTTGATCACGTCCCAAGGTCCAAAGCAAATCCAAGATGATGCACAAGTGATGATCACGGCTAGGAAGGTGGATGGTCACGGCTATGCTCCTTGAAGATTGCGAAAACCTGAAAACTAGAGAGAACAAGTGAGAGTACGAAATTGTGGAGAATAATGTGTCAACCTTGAGACGTCAAATACACTAGGTATATATAGTAGAACGTCTCAAGGCACTCCCAATTCGTTTCTACTTGGTTTCTCCAAAGTTGTGTTGATCTAGGACTTGTTTGGCACAAAGCAGATTTTCGGCAGACTTGACCTCAGTGCACTAAAACAGCCATAACTTTCTCTAGCAAACTGATATCGATGAGCTGTAAAAATTTATGTAAACTATACATCTGTAGCTTTCCAACCATATAAAGATCATAATTTTCTGAGCTCTGAGCGATTAATGGCACTCCGTTGAAGTTAACTAATCTGCACAGGCAGTAATCCGAATCTGTAATGGTTTTGACTTTTAAAGCACAACTTTAGTCCAACTTGGTTTTCCTTCACATCACATGCCTCTCACATGTCTTCCATGCATTGTTGAAGAATGAATGTCAAGAACTCCCTAGAACCTTCAAGAATCTCACGGCAATTCCAATCCATACTCAACTAGAAATCCAAACTCCACATTGCTTTGAAATCCGAATTCCTTGTTGCTTTCTCTTCCATGTGCACGGCATATGATCATTCTTGAGACTTCTAGATACTTCATGAACGTTCCAAGGCTCTCCTAGTATGAGTGGAACTCCATATCCAAGTAGGTTTCCTAGTTGGATACTGCTTCCTTTTCCGAGATGCTTCTACACTCTTCCGGAACCTTTTTGAGTAATCCTTATCCAACAGGGACTCCTTGTCATACTAGTATTCCTTATCTGAGTAGAATTGGGTTTCCTTGTCCAAGTAGAACTCCTAGTCCAAGTCAGCTTCAGACTCCTACTCCAACTGGGATTCCTTCTCCTAGTCAAACTGGGAAAACTTCCATTTCTTCATTTCTTTCCATTTCTGCGCCACTTGTGCCTTCCTTAGCCATTTTTGGACTTTGAGACTCCATTTTACCTGTAAAAACACTAACTAAGTTAAATTGATCAAGATAAAGGAAATAACTTAGCAAAATATAGGGTTTAAACATTATAAACGTCACATTTTATGCTCCTATCACTATCCAGATGATGATTTTGAGTTAAAGAGTGGGTTTCTGCATCACCTACCCAAGTTTCATGGGATGAGTAGTGAAGACACCAACAAGCATCTCAAGGAGTTCGAGTTTGTCAGTGGGAGTATGTGCCCTAAAGGAGCTGATATCAATATCTTGAAGATGAAGGCATTCCCCTTTACTTTGGAGGACAAGGCCAAGACTTGGCTATTTGAGCTGCCTGCTGGGACTATCAACACTTGGGATAGGATGAAGGGCGAGTTCCTTACGAAGTACTTTCCTGCCTCAAAGGTCACTGTTTTGAGGAAGCAGATTAGTGGAATCACGCAAGGACATGAGGAGAATTTCTGCAATTATTGGGACAGGTTTAAGAGCCTTGTAGCATCATGCCCTAACCATGGGATGAGTGAGGGGTCCCTCCTTACCTATTTTTATGAAGGACTCATCGCTAATGAGCGTGGTCTGTTAGATGCTGCTGCTGGAGGGTCCTTTATGGATAAGACACCTGCTGATGCAAGGGAGCTACTTACTAATCGTGCACTAAACTATCAGCAATATGAGGGGGTGCTTTCCTCTCAACGGAGGGTACATGAGGTGTCCACTAACTCTGCTCTTGAAGACAAGGTCAACAAGATGTCTACTCTGCTGTCTCAAGTCTTAAACGGTAATGTGATAGGAGCATTTTAATGCGACGTTTTAACTGCATTTCTCTACATTTTTCTGCGCCATTTCCTTGAAAAATCCTTGTTTTGGAAAGTTTCCATTCTTTGATTGGGAAAGTTCCTTATTGTAGAAAGTTTCCATTTTTGTAGTTTTCATTTCTCATTTCTGGCAAGTTTCCATTTTCAGTTTAGGAAAGTTTGATAGGAGCATTTTAATGCGACGTTTTAACTGCATTTCTCTACATTTTTCTGCGCCATTTCCTTGAAAAATCCTTGTTTTGGAAAGTTTCCATTCTTTGATTGGGAAAGTTCCTATTTGTATAAAGTTTCTATTTTTGTAGTTTTCATTTCTCATTTCTGGCAAGTTTCCATTTTCAGTTTAGGAAAGTTTCTATTTTTCATTTTTTAGTAACTTTCTATTTTTCATTTTTAGTAAGTTTCTATTTTTCAAATTAGGTAAGTTTCTATTTTTCATACTAGTTTCTATTTTCAGGACCTCCGAGCTAAAAAGTGGAAATGAACTCATAAATGGAAAGAGGAGCTTGCGAACATCAAGGGGAACAAAAATGAAGGACATTGGACCACAGAAATGAGCAGAAATGAAGAAAAGAAGTTTTCCTAGTCCAACCAGGAAACCCTGCGAAATGGAGGAAGGCTTCCCTAGCAAGTTTCCAACGCAACCATGAAAAAGAAATGGAAAAATAATGTGTTTTGCATTGAAAAATGAGAAGGCTTGAAGATGAAGCAACGTGGCCCAAGAACTCTATGGATTTTCGGCAAAATGGATCATGGCCCATCAAGGCCCAAGGGATTAGGGTTTGTGACGCATGGAATAAACCCTAGGATGTTGTTGCCGTGAAATCCCAAGAGATAAACAAGGGAAAGTGGCGTGAGAATCAAGAAGAACCTAGAAGATTTCGGTTGAGATTTTCTAGGGCTATTTTTATGGGAAGAAATATACTTGGAGACTTACCCTAGAAGGTTTTTCCGTGAAGAATGAAGAGAGAAACAAGGGAGGCAACGTAAACCCTAGCTTTGGACGGCAAAGAGATATTCTCTAGAGAGTTTTAAGGAAAGCCAAAGTGTGGAGATCAAGAAACGGCCAAAAAGGAGTCTAGATTCATCCAATATTTTCTCTAAAGATATTGTTGCCGAAATTGGTGAAGAAAATCAGAAAATATCTCTATATTTCGGCAATAATATATTCAGGGAATTAATATTGGAATTTTGTGATTGGTTGGAACACATCATAGGGCTTATGTGGCAAGCAAGCATTGGAGGAAAATTATGGAGAATTAACAAGTAATTGCCGTGAGACTTTTGAGGAGTGCACGGCTTGGAGACCAAGTTTGCCGTGCTCCTATATATACTCCCCTCTTCTCAACATCAAGGGTCCCATTCTTTACGTTAGACACTTGAGAAAAAAATCAGAAAACTCTCTCTAGCCTAGCCGTGCTCCTCTCCATCCTCTAGGGCAACCACGAAGTGCAAGCAAGGCCAAGGAAGAAGAAGACAAGCCGTGAACACCATCCATCCTCCACCTTGAAGATTGCTTTCGAAATTCAAGAGACCACATCATCACTTCATTCATCTCACCTTCATCACGGTGTAATCCGATTCTCCTTGTAACTTTGCTTTGTATTTTCGTTGGTTTTGCCCTAGTTGACACACATGTTTGAACAAGTGTTGATTTCTGAAATTTTATGATTAATTGTTAATTTTCAGATTCATAGATTGCGATTTATGGTTGCTTTTGTGTGAGTGTTTGATTAAATTTGCATGATAGAAATCTTTTATATGGTAATCTTCAATGGTTCGAAACATTTAGGGTTTTTATGTGAATGTTGCTACGAATTTGAGAACATGGATCAACTTTTTGGTTTTGTGTTCTTGAATCAATAAGTAGTAAAGGTTTTGTACAAAAACCGAATTTAATCAAAGAAGATTGCAATTAGGTGGACTTTTTCATACTAAGTTGCACATTTGAGTTGATAGCCTTTCTAGGTGCTTATTGCGTTAAACATGTATTATTGACTAGCTTTCTAGGGCTTGAATGCATGTTTGATAGGATTAGTCTATGTGCTTTCACTTAGATTAATTAGCATTTAAAGTAAAATATGGGGAATTGTTTGCTTTTAACATTTCACATGATCAACTCCTCTTGCATGACTATGATGAACAATGATGAACTTGAATCAATTTTAATCATGAGTTTCGACTTTGATCCTTGTTCTCACATCCCATTGATGTTTTTTATGTTTTTGCGTTTTAATTATTTAGTTAACTTAGTATTTATTTTCGGAAGAAGAAAACCAAAAACAAAATCCCCCCTTAATTTCGTAAATAGTGTTTATAGTTGTAAATAATTCTTGTGAATTTTATACTTTGTTTTAATTTTAATTGTTTAATTGTTTGATAATGACAGGTGTACCCTCAATCCCCGGAATAGAACGATCCCTATTTACTTTATACTACTAATGACATTTCAGGGTTAAATTATGCGCTTGCTTTTAGCGCATCAATTTTTGGCGCCGTTGCCGGGGATTGAAAATTCATTTGTCACTTTGTGAATATATTGTGTTGTTTATATTGTGACCGAAAAAAAAAAAAAAAAATTACTTGTTAATTATTTTGTAATTGTCGCAAATTAGTTAATTAATTACTTAGGTTGTTATTTTTATTGTTGAACACGAGTTTAATTGTTAGTTGTAAATTAAAGAAGGAATAGGTGAAGTCGTGTTTATTAATATTGGCCTAAACCCCTTATTGGTACCTAGTTCAGGTCCCTTAAGGTTGAGGGCGGCCTTTATTAACATTCATTGAACTGTCTTCACACTTAGGACCTTTTACATCCAAGTAAGTATAGCCTACGTGGGGTGGTGTCTAGGAAGGGGACAACGTTCATAACGGGTTCTGGATTCAGAAGTGCTTACAAATGGGCGTAAACCACTATGTGGGAGTAGCCTATCCAAAATGGATCCTACCTCTTGTGTTCGTCCTCCCCTACCTGGCCATTTCAGTAAGGTTGCCCAAAGGATGTAGGAGGGACCTTGTGTCTAGACGATTATACTTGGGCCGCACGTCCACTTGGTTTACCGCTCGGAATTAAATTTGATATCAATAATATTTATAACAAAAGAAAATGTAATTAATTGTTGTGATACATTTAAGGTATATTGGATTAAACATAATCTTGGGAAGGGAGCTGTTACAGCCCATTGCACTCCGAGATTCCCTGTTCCCATACCTAAATGTCGAAATTATTTGTAAATAAAAGAGAAAAAGAAAAGAAAACGAAAAAAAAAAAAAAAAAAATTATTTAATTAATTAGATGTGAATAGTGACGTTTTGTACTTGTGTTTTGTGTGAAAGTTTTGTCTAATTATACATGTAAAGAAATAGAATTAAAGTTAATACAAATGGAGTTATGAATTTTGTTAAATACTTAATTGTTGTGAGTGTGTAAAATCGTCTGAGTAGACAAGGGCCCTTTTGTTAATATTGGCCTTAACCCTTCATTCGTACCTTTCTAAGGTCGTATGAGGTTGAGGGCGGCCTTTATTAGCACTTGGAGAACAGTTTAACACATGAGTTACTTTTCAAGCTGAGTAAGGGGTATTACAGATGGTGTCTTAGGTTGAGACCCTGGGTGACGGGTTCAAATTGGATCTCAGAGATACTATAGACTGTGCGTAAACCACAATGTGGAAGTAGCCAATAGGGGCGTAAACCTCAATGAGGGAGTAGCCTCCGTAGTATCACCAAAATGAGTCCTCCCTCTCACTTACCTCTTAATCTGGCTATCTGGCCTTCTGAAACAAATGAAAGTGATTTATGTCTAAGCGACTATCCCTATATCGTAGCTCACCAATAGTAGTGGTTTCTATTGGGCTCGACTTACAACTTGGAATCAATTGAGATATTAACTATGTTTATAACATTTCCATGTAAAAATAAAGTACTTGTACATACCCTTCACATGTAAATTGGGTTTGTTTTCTTACTTCTCTTACTTGTACAAACTTTGTAAGTCTCTTTTGTTGAATTGTGAATAGTGACGTTTTTGTATAAAATATTGACTTGTATTTCTTGTATTTTGTAATTTACTAACTTGTATAAATCTTAATGTTGTTCAGGATCTCCATGAATGTCCGAGTCTTCTAAAATCCCTACCAAACAAGAGATTGAAGAAAGACTTGCTCGTTTGAAGAATCCTCCACAACTTGAGTACAGAAGACCTTCTACCTTGCAATTCAAAGAGTACACATTTAACGAGCAAGGGAAGAGGATCTACTCTTCTGAGGAGTCTACTCCACCTACTCCTATTCCATCTCCTCCTTCACGTTCACCTTCACCTGTGGTTTCGTCCAACTCTACATGATACGCTAATTGCAAGCGCATAATTTAACCCTGAAATGTCGTTAGTAGTATAAAGTAAATAGGGATCGTTCTATTCCGGGGATTGAGGGTACACCTGTCATTGTCAAACAATTAAACAATTAAAATTAAAACAAAGTATAATATTCACACATATACATTATTTACGAAAAAGGGGGTGTTTTTGATTTTGGTTTTCTTCGAAAATAAAACTAAGTTAACAAAACAATTAAAATGCAAAAACATAAAAATAAAGATGGAATGAGAGAACAAAGATCAAAAACCGAAACATATGATTAAAATTGATTCAAACCCTAATATTGTTCATCTAAGTCATGAGAAAGGAGTTGATCATGTGAAACGTTAGAAAGCAAACAATTTCCCATATTTTACTTTTCAATGCTAATTAATCTAACTGAAAGCACAACGACTAATCCTATCAAACATGCATTCAAGCCCTAGAAAGCTAGTCAATCATGACATGTTCAACGCATAAAGCACATAGAAAGGCTATCAACTCAAGTGTACAACTTAGTATGGAAAAGTCCACCTAATTGCAATCCTCGTTAATTAAATTCGATTTTTGTACAAAACCTTTACTACTTTTCGATTCAAGAACACAAAACCAAAAAGTTGATTCATGTTCTTAAATTGTAGCACCATTCATATCGAAACCCTAAGTGTTTGCAACCACATAAGATTAAAATACAAAAGTTATCTATAACGCAAATTTAATTAAACAAACCCACATAAGCAACTTTCGAAGAACAATATATGAATCTGAAAATTTCTCAATTAATCATAAAATTCCAGAAATTAATAATTGTTCAAACACATATGTCAACTAGTTCATAACCAACGAAATTCAAAGCAAAGGTTACAAAGAAGAGGTCGAATTACAACGTGAGATGAAGATGGTGATGAACGAATGATGTGGTAGTCTCTTGAATCTCGAAAGCAAGCTTCAAGGATGGTGGTGGATGATGATGCTCACGGCAATTCTTCTTCTCCCTTGGCCTTGCTTGAATTCCGTGGAGATGACTAGAGGATGGAAGAACTCACGGCTATTCTAGAGAACTTTTCTGATTTTTTCTAAAGTGTAAATTGTATGGAAGAGAGGGGCCAGCAAAACGTCACAATGGAGAGGGAATATATAGGGGACGGCAAACTTGGTCTCCAAGCCGTGTATTTCTTCTTTATTTTCCATGGAATTAATCTGAAAATGCCACATAGTTTCCTCCAATGATAGCTTGCCAAATAAGCCCTATGATGTGGTCCAACCAATCATATAATTCCAATTTAATTCCCTAAATAATCTTGCCGAAATTCCATGGATATATTCTGATTTTATACTTTAAATTCGGCCAAAACTCCTTTAGGGAATATAGGGATGAACCTAGACACGTTTTGAACCTTTTCTTGATGTCCACACTTCTTCTTTCCTTAAAACTCTCCCTATTTCTTCTCCCAACGTTTTCTTCTTGATTTTTCTTGATTCTCACGTTGTTCTCTCTCTCTTTGCACGGCAAAGACTCTTAAGTCTCCCAAAAATATTTTCTTTCCATAAAAATTTGCCCTAGAAAATCTCAACCGAAATCTTCTTTTATTTTTCTGATTTTTCACGCCATTCCTTGTTTCTCTCTTGATATTCACGGCAAACTCTCCTAGGGTTTGTGACATGCGTCACAAACCCTAATTGCATGGGCTTTGTGGGCCTTGTATCCATTTTGCCGAAAATCCAATAAGTCTTGAGGGTTTTTGGGCCTTGTTGCTTCAACTTCAAGCCTTTATACATTCCAACGCCATAACACTTCATTCTTCCATTTCTCTTTCATGGTAACGTTGGAAACTTCAGTGGTAAGCTTTCCTCCCTTTCGCAGGGTTTCCTGGTTGAAGCAGGAAAACTTCTTTTCTTCATTTCTGCTCATTTCTGTGGTCCATTGTTCCTCATTTTTGCTCCCCTTAACGTTTGCAAGCTCCTCTTTCCATTTGTGAGTTCATTTCCACTTTTTAGCTCGGAGGTCCTGAAAATAGAAACTAGTAAGAAAAATAGAAACTTTCCTAAAATGAAAAATGGCAACTTTCCTAAACTGAAAATGGGAAACTTTCTAAAAATGAAAAATAGAAACTACCAAAATAGAAACTTTCTACAAATAGGAACTTTCCCAATCAAAGAATGGAAACTTTCCTAAACAGAGTTTTATTAAGGAAATAACGCAGAAAATGTAGGGAAATACAGTTAAAACGTCGCATTAAAATGCTCCTATCAAATTCCCCCACACTTACCTTTTGCTAGTCCCTTAGCAAAATCACACTAAGACACACACACAGACTCAACGAAAATTTAAAGACTCAAACACATACAATGACTCTATTGCCCTTCAACTTTTTGTCTCAGCAATCTCTTACTTTCACAACACCAAGATTAGCACTCAACCAAGAATCAATGTGAAGCATTCGAGAGTTAATTAAAGCATGTAATCCACACATACACAAGTAGGACTTGGTTGTAACAATGGTGATGGGTTTAAGCTTAGCATGCTTCAGACAAGTATGATTCAAATCTCACAAGTATATCCCTCTTTCTTCTCTCAGATTATGGCAATGCTTAAAAGCTTATTCACTCATGTATATGTGAAAGATAAACAAAGTGTATCACATATAAAGAAACGAAAGCACATAAATATTCTTTTAAAGATCTCATGAAGGATATCAACTACTTGCACGAATGGACTGCCATAGGTTCAACTCTTGTAACTCATCTCCACATCAAGGGCTGTCCCATCTTAAGGATCAAGAAGGTCCTCTCTCTCAAGGGTTGTAATGGGGCTCAGGCTCAAGGTTTAAAGAAACGAAAGGTAAGGATTTATCAAAGTGTCCTAAAAACCTAGTAGAGCTCATATGAATGTAGAGATCTCGAAAATTCCACCAAGGCATTTCAAAAACGTCACTTCCCCATATAGGTCACATAAAAGGGCCAAATGTCTTCATGTTGGGCCCAATCTTCAATGTAAACTTCCCTTGACTCTAGTGAAATGGACAAAGGCCAAATTTTTCTGTAGTGGGCCTTCAATTTAAAGCAGAACTCCAAAATCACTAAGTATAGGGGACTTAATCCATAAACATTTCTTTCTTTTCATTTCTTTTTAGCCGTATATATTTTTTTCTTTCTTTTCATTTTTCACGGCTTTCTCATATTTTTTTCTTTTCATGGACAAGTCTACCCCCACACTTGAACTTTCACCTCTTCTCAATCTTCATCTTTAACACCAAACCCATGTAATATGTCTCAAAAGTTAGCTCCACTAAGTTCTTAGAACAAAGGGTAGGGTTGTAACTATACTAAGCTTCATGGTTAAGGATTTTAAGGGTGATGAACGAAAAGGCTTAATGTAGGCTCAAAGGGGCTTATCTAGGGGGGTCCCACGACGGGCACAAATGGGGACACAAGTTTATTTGGCAATGGTGGTAATTCCTAGAGAACCTCTATCCCTTCCAGAATCAGGGCCATGTATTGATATTACGTCTTAACAAGCACAAGAGCGAATTCTAGCATTCTCTAGTCCATTAAACTTAATCTATGGCAAGCAGTCAATCAAGATGAAAGAATAATGAGATCATCAAAACATTGCCAAGAAATTAAGAATATATTTTCATTTCACTCCAAGAAAAAGGGACATGGCTCAAATATCTCACATGGGCTTTATGAATCACAACTCATCTTAACATGCTCATATTCTGTACCAAGGTCATGCAATCCATATCCACTACAAGGCACATATTTTTCACACATCTCAATTAACCAAAGAATACCATGTTAAAATCATCTCAATGTTGTGATCCTCTTTTAGCCATAATTTCAGAGATATAGAATCATCCTAGACAGTTGAAAGGCATCCTAAGACTCAAAACAAAAACAAAAGCAACGAATTTTTTTTTTATTTTTCTGACACTTTTCGATTTTTTTTTTTTGTATTTTTTTTCAATATATATGACTCAATTAAAAGACTCAAAAATGTAAATCCCTTCCCCCACACTTAAATATTACATTGTCCTCAATGTAATCAATTAAAAGCATGCAATGAAACACTTAAGCATATAGAGATGGAATTTACGAAAATAACTACTAAAACAAAGAGAAAATGGAGAAGTGAAAGGGGAAGAGAAAGCAAATCTGCGTTGATGACTCCTCCACAGCTACTTCTGAATTGGGTTGCCTCCCAAGCAGCGCTTAATGTTTATAGTCTTTCAGCCTAGACTTGTACCTCCATTTAATGATGCGCTTAGAGCAAGCGCATAATTTAACCCTGAAATATCGTTAGTAGTATAAGCAAATAGGGATCGTTCTATTCCGGGGATTGAGGGTACACCTGTCATTGTCAAACAATTAAACAATTAAAATTAAAACAAAGTATAATATTCACACATATGCACATTATTTACGAATTCAAAGGGGGTTTTTGATTTTGATTTTTCCGAAAATAAAACTAAGTTAACAAAATAATTAAAATGCTAAAACATAAAAATACAAATGGAATGCAAGAACAAAGATCAAAATCGAAACATATGATTAGAATTAATTCAAGTTCATCATTGTTCATCATAGTCATGCAAGAGGAGTTGATTATGTGAAACGTTAAAAGCAAACAATTCCCCATATTTTACTTTCAATGCTAATTAATCTAAGTGAAAGCACATAGACTAATCCTATCAAACATGCATTCAAGCCCTAGAAAGCTAGTCAATCATACATGTTTAACGCAATAAGCATCTAGAAAGGCTATCAACTCAAATGTGCAACTTAGTATGAAAAAGTCCACCTAATTGCAATCTTCTTTGATTAAACTCGGTTTTTGTACAAAACCTTTACTACTTATTGATTCAAGAACACAAAACCAAAAAGTTGATTCATGTTCTTAAATTCGTAGCAACATTCACATAAAAACCCTAAATGTTTCGAACCATTCAAGATTATCATACAAAAGATTTCTACCATGCAAATTTAATCAAACACTCACACAAAAGCAACCATGAATCGCAATATATGAATCTGAAAATTAACAATTAATCATAAAATTTCAGAAACCAAAACTTGTTCAAACATATGTGTCAACTAAGGCAAAACCAACGAAAATACAAACAAAGTTACAAGGAGAATCGGATTACACCGTGATGAAGGTGAGATGAATGAAGTGATGATGTGGTCTCTTGAATTTCGAAAGCAATCTTCAAGGTGGAGGATGGATGGTGTTCACGGCTTGTCTTCTTCTTCCTTGGCCTTGCTTGCACTTCGTGGTTGCCCTAGAGGGTGGAGAAGAGCACGGCTAGGCTAGGGAGTTTTCTGAATTTTTCTAAAGTTGTAAATTGTATGGAAGAGAGGAACCTTTGACGTTGAGAGAAGAGAGGAATATATAGGGGACGGCTTCTTGGTCTCCAAGGCCGTGTAAAACCCTAGAGAAACTCACGGCAATTCTTGTTAACTCCACATAATTCCCTCCAATGAAATCTTGCCAAGTAAGCCCTATGATGTGTCTCAACCAATCACATAATTTCCTAGAATATTTCCCTTGATTTTCTTGCCGAAATACCATGACAATAATCTGATTTTATCTCTTGTATTTCGGCCAAAACTCCTTTAGAGATTCTAGGAATGAATCTAGTCACCTTTTGGGAGCTTTTTGTGTTCAACACATCTTCTCTTTCCTTTTATTTCTCCCTCAAAAATCTTCATCGAAATCTCTTTTTATTTTCTGATTTTTCCCACGGCAAAACCCTAGTTTCTCTCTTCATTTTGGACGGCAACTCCTCTAGGGTTTCTCTTGACTTGGACGGCAATCTTCTAGGGTTTGTCTCCAAGTAAATCTCTTTCCATAAAAATAGCCCTAGAAAATCTCAACCGAAATCTTCTAGGTTGTTCTTGATTCTCACGCCATCTCCTTGTTTCTCTCTTCGGTTTTCACGGCAAAACATCTCTAGGGTTAGGGTTTTGCGTCACAAACCCTAATGTCATGGGCTTAGATGGGCCTTGGTCCATTTTGCCGAAAACCCATTTCATTCTTGAGAGTTCTTGGGCCACGTTGCTTCATCTTCAAGTCTTCATATTTTCAAACGCAAAACACTTCATTTCTTTCATTTCTTTTCATAGTTGCGTTGGAAACTTCATTGGTAAGCTCTCCTCCAGTTCGCAGGGTTTCCTGGTTGCACTAGGAAAGCTTGTTTCTTCATTTCTACTCAAATGTGTGGTCCAATGTTCTTCATTTTTGTTCCCCTTTGACGTTCGCAAGTTCTTCTTTCCATTCGTGTGTTCATTTCCACTTTTTAGCTCGGAGGTCCTGAAAATAGAAACTAGTAAGAAAAATAGAAACTTTCCTAATTTGAAAAATAGAAACTTACTAAAAATGAAAAATAGAAAGTTACTAAAAATGAGAAATAGAAACTTGCCAGAAATGAGAAATGAAAACTATAAGAATAGAAACTTTCTAAAAATGGAAAATAGAAACTAAGAAAAATGGAAACTTTCTACAAATAGGAACTTTCCCAATCAAAGAATGGAAACTTTCCTAAACAGAGTTTTACTAAGGAAATGGCGCAAGAAATGTAAGGAAATGCAGTTAAAACGTCGCATTAAAATGCTCCTATCAAATTCCCCCACACTTAGCTTTTGCTAGTCCCTTAGCAAAATCAAACAAAGACACACACTAAGACTCAACGAAAATTAAAGACTCAAACAAACAAAGACTCTATTGCCCTTCAACTATTTGTCTCAGCAATCTCTTACTTTCACAACACCAAGATTAGCACTTTACCAAGAATAAATGTTTAGGCATTCGAGAGTTAATTAAAACACATAATTCACATATACACAAGTAGGACTTGGTTGGAACAATGGTGATGGTTTCTGTTAAGCATGCTTCAAACAAGTTTGATTCAATTCCTCACAAGGTATATTCACTCTTTCTTCTCTCAGATCATGGCAATGCTTAAAAGCTTATACACTCAAGTATATGTGAAAGATAGCAAGTATATCACATAATGCAAGAAACGAAAGCACAAGTATAATTTTCTTTAAAGATCTCATGAAGGATATCAACTACTTGCACGAATGGACTGCCATAGGTTCAACTCTTGTAACTCATCTCCACATCAAGGGTTGTCCCATCTTAAGGATCAAGAAGGTCTTCTCAAGGTTTTTAATGGGGCCATGGCTCAAGGTTTAAAGAAACGAAGGGTAAGGAATTTAACAAAGTGTCCTAAAAACCTAGTAGAGCTCATATGAATGTAGAGATCTCGAAAAATCCACCAAGGCATTTCAAAAACGTCACTTCCCCATATAGGTCACATAAAAGGGCCAAATGTCTTCATGTTGGGCCCAATCTTCATTGTAAACTTCCCTTGAACTCTAGTGAAATGGACAAAGGCCAAATTTTTCTGTAGTGGGCCTTCAATTCAAAGCAAACTCCAAGATCACTAAGTATGGGGGACTAAAGTCCATAAACATATTCTCTTTTCTTTTTATTTCTTTTTAGCCGTATATATTTTTTCTTTCTTTTCATTTTTCACGGCTTTTTCATACATTTTTCATTCATGGACAAGTTTACCCCCACACTTGAACTTTCACGTCTTCTTATCCTTCAATATTGACGCCAAAAATCTTCAAGTAAAGTCTCAATTTAGCTCCACTAAGTCCTTAGGACAAAGGGTAGGGTTATAGCTATACTAAGGCTTAGGTTAAAGATTTTAAGGGTGATGAAAGAAAAGGCTTAACGTAGGCTCAAAGGGGGTTTATCTAGGGGAGTCCCACGACGGGCACAATTAGGGACACAGGTTCATTTGGCAATGGTGGTAATTCCTAGGGTGCCTCTATCCTTTCCAGAATCAGGGCCATGTATTGATATAACGTCTCAACAAGCACAAGAGCGAATTCTAGCATTCTCTAGTCCATCAAACTTAATCTATGGCAAGTAGTCAATCAAGATGAAAGAATAATGAGATCATCAAAACATCACCAAGAAATTAAGAATATATTTTTCATTTCACTCCAAGAAAAAGGAACATGGTTCAATTATCTCACATGGGTTTATATGAATCAAAACTCATCTTAACATGCTTATATTCTGTACCAAAGTTTCGAAATCCATATCCACTACAAGGCATATATTTTTCATATATCTCAATTAACCAAAGAATACCATTTTAAGTCATCTCAATTTTTGTGATCCTCTTTTAGTCATGATTTCAGAGATATAGAATCATCCTAGACAGTTGAAAGGGCATCCTAAGACTCAAAACAAAAACAAAAGCAACGAAATTTTTATTTTTGATAGGAGCATTTTAATGCGACGTTTTACTTGTTTTTCCCTACATTTTCTGCGCCATTTCCTTGAAAAATCCTTGTTTAGGAAAGTTTCCATTCTTTGATTGGGAAAGTTCCTATTTGTGTAAAGTTTCTATTTTCGTAGTTTTCATTTCTCATTTCTGGCAAGTTTCCATTTTCAGTTTAGGAAAGTTTCTATTTTTCATTTTTAGTAACTTTCTATTTTTCATTTTTAGTAAGTTTCTATTTTTCAAATTAGGAAAGTTTCTATTTTTCTTACTAGTTTCTATTTTCAGGACCTCCGAGCTAAAAAGTGGAAATGAACACACGAATGGAAAGAGGAGCTTGCGAACGTCAAGGGGAACAAAAATGAAGAACATTGGACCACACATTTGAGCAGAAATGAAGAAACAAGCTTTCCTAGTGCAACCAGGAAACCCTGCGAACTGGAGGAGAGCTTACCAATGAAGTTTCCAACGCAACTATGAAAAGAAATGAAAGAAATGAAGTGTTTTGCGTTGGAACATATGAAGACTTGAAGATGAAGCAACGTGGCCCAAGAACTCTCAAGAATGAAGTGGATTTTCGGCAAAATGGATCATGGCCCATCAAGGTCCAAGGGATTAGGGTTTGTGACGCATGTGAGAAACCCTAGAGGAGTTTTGCCGTCCAAAATGAAGAGAGAAACAAGGAAGTGGCGTCCAAAAATCAGAAATTAAAAGGAGATTTTCTAGGGAGATTTTCTAGGGCTATTTTTATGGAAATACATCAAGAGATAAACCCTAGAATATCTTTTGCCGTCCAAGCCAAGAGGAAAAGAAGGAATGAGCCGTGAATTAAAGAAGAAACCCTAGAGATTTCGGCAAGATGTTATTCTCTAGAGAGTTTTAAGGAAAGAAAATATGTGTGGAGACCAAGAAAAGGGCTACATGGCGTCTAGATACATTCCTAGAATCTCTAAGGGAGTTTTGGCCGAAATAAAAGAAAGAAAAATCAGAAATTATCTCAAGGATTTTGACCAAGATTATTTAGGGAATTAATATTGGAATTTTGTGATTGGTTGAACCACCTCATAGGGCTTATGTGGCAAGCAAGCATTGGAGGAAATTATGTGGAGCAAGCATCACATGCCGTGAGGTTTCTTAGGGTTTTACACGGCCTTGGAGACCAAGAAGCCGTCCCCTATATAGTCTCCCCTCTTCTCAACGTCAAGGGGCTCCTTCCCACTTTTGCGTTTTACAACTTTAGAAAAAATCAGAAAACTCTCTCTAGCTTAGCCGTGTTCTTCTCCATCCTCTAGGGCAACCACGAAGTTCAAGCAAGGCCAAGGAAGAAGAGGACAAGCCGTGCACATCATCCATCACCATCCTTGAAGATTGCTTTCGAAATTCAAGAGACCATTCATCCCATCTCCATCTCTTGGTGTAATCTGATTCTCCTTGTAACCTTTGCTTTGTAATTTTCGTTGGTTATGCCCTAGTTGACACATGTGTTTGAACAAGTTTCGAATTCTGAAATTCTATGATTAATTGTTAATTTTCAGATTCATGTTTTGCGATTTATGGTTGCTTATGTGTGAGTGTTTGATTAAATTTGCATGATAGATAACTTTTGTATTTTAATCTTATGTGGTTGCAAACACCTAGGGTTTTTATATAATTGGTGCTACGAATTTAAGAACATGAATCAACTTTTTGGTTTTGTGTTCTTGAATCAATAAGTAGTAAAGGTTTTGCACAAAAACCGAATTTAATCAAAGAAGATTGCAATTAGGTGGACTTTTTCATACTAAGTTGCACATTTGAATTGATAGCCTTTCTAGATGCTTAATGCGTTAGACATGTATGATTGACTAGCTTTCTAGGGCTTGAATGCATGTTTGATAGGATTAGTCTATGTGCTTTCACTTAGATTAATTAGCGTTGAAAGTAAAATATGGGAAAATTGTTTGCTTTGAACGTTTCACATGATCAATTCCTCTTGCATGACTATGATGAACAATGATGAACTTGAATCAACTTTAATCATGGGTTTCGAATTTGATCTTTGTTCTTGCATTCCATTTATATTTTTATGTTTTAGCATTTTAATTATTTTCTTTACTTAGTTTAATTTTAGAAAATCAAAATCAAAAAAAACCCCCTTTTAATTCGTAAATAATGTGCATATGTGTGAATATTATACTTTGTTTTAATTTTAATTGTTTAATTGTTTGACAATGACAGGTGTACCCTCAATCCCCGGAATAGAACGATCCCTACTTACTTATACTACTAATGACATTTCAGGGTTAAATTATGCGCTTGCTTTGAGCGCATCAATTTTTATGACATTTTTTCGATTTTTTTGTATTTTCCAATATATATATGACTCAAAACAAAAATGTAAATCCCTGCCCCCACACTTAAATATTGCATTGTCCTCAATGTAATCAATCATAAGCATGCAATGAAACACTTAAGCATATAGGGATGAAATTTACGAAAAGAAAGTTCAAAGAAAAACAAAAAGCATATAATAAAGAAGTAGGGAGGAAAAAGAGCAAATCTGCGTTGAAGGCTCCTCCACAGCTACTTCTGAATTGGGTTGCCTCCCAAGCAGCGCTTAATGTTTATAGTCTTTCAGCCTAGACTTGTACCTCCATTTAATCCTCAAGAGGTGGAACGTTTTGGAGGGGTACTTCCTCCACTTCGTGTTCCACAAACGCCTCATAGTAAGGCTTCAAGCGATGGCCATTCACTTTGAACTCGTTACCTGTTTGTTCACTTGATAGGAGCATTTTAATGCTACGTTTTAACTGCTATTTTCCTACATTTCCTGCGTTATTTCCTTAATAAAACTCTGTTTAGGAAAGTTTTCATTCTTTGATTGGGAAAGTTCCTAATTGTAGAAAGTTTCCGTTTTGTAGTTTCTATTTTCCATTTTTAGAAAGTTTCCATTTTAGTTTAGGAAAGTTTCCATTTCTTATTTTAGAAAGCTTCTATTTTCAGGTCTTTGGAATAAATAAGCTGAATTGAGTTCATAAATGGAAAGAGAAGCTTCATGAAGATGACATGGCAAGGAAATGACGTGGAAAATCAGAAAATATAATGCCAAGAGGAAATCAAGGAAGAGTTTTTAAAAAGGAAAATATATTTTCCTTGGGGATTAAATTTGCCGTGTAATACTTAAGGAAAAATGATGCGGCTAAAATAGCCTCACAATTTAACCCTGCAAAATGTAGTTGTCAGTATAGGATAAGCAGGGATCGTTCAGTCCGGGGATTGTAGGGTACACCTACACAAAAAGGTCAATTAACAAATAAAAGAATAAAATGGGGGTTTGGAATTTGGTTCCTAATCTACTTAAAATAAAAACAAAACAAATAAAACTATATACAATGATCGACTTCCCTAACCTAGACCAATACCACTCAGAAATTCATTTCAACATGCTACAAAAATGTGCCCATCTTAAACGCTTAGATAAGAGCCCAAATGAAAAGCCTCAGCGGATCAATCCATTTATCTGATTCGTTCTAATGTAGGCTTGGATCGGAAAAGTCCTTACCAAGCCTAATACTACTAATTTTTGAAAACACTCAGCGTAGTCCTCTTAAGTAGTAGTATTATCTAACCCTCGAATCAACTCACACGTGCAAATTAACCATTACACATAGAATTTAACACGTAATTTCCAGAATCGTTTAATCATTAAAGCATGATTTTTACCACCTTTTAGAACTAATTGCTACTTGTTTAACTCAGCGCCTTAACAAATTACAATTACCCTTGGCAAATTAAGCAAACACACTAGAACTCTCACCGTGATTCTAGCATGCAAACTTATGAACCTAACTCTGAAAATTACCTAAACACATAAAAGGGCACAAGATTGTAACATGCATCATAAAAGAATTCTCGAAATTAACTCAATAATAAATTGAAAATCTCAAAAATATTAATAAAAATATTCTGAAAATTTCATGTCTCCAATTACACAACTCGCAAATCCGAACACACAAAACCGAAACAAAAATTGTGAGTAGAGTCATAGTTACACTTTGAAGCTTTCCTCAGCGGCTTGGCAACAAGGTGATGAACTCGTCTCTGCTATGGTGGTGGAGCGTCCTTGACTCAGCGCCTAAGAACTTCGTAGATTGATGGATGGATGGTGGTCACGGTCTTGTAGGTGTTGGAGATTTGAGGAGTGAATTGGGCAGAGTCTCGGAAAAGTTTTTGGCCAGGAAGTGATAGACAAGGAACTGATCTTGGTCAGGAAGTGATGGAAATTCTGTTCTGGACGTTTCCTATTTATAGGGGAGCATTGGTTGGCTTTTGTCGATCATACCCTTCACCATTGGACGGATGGGATTGCATCATAATTCCTTTAATTTTCCAACTGAAAACGTCTCCTTTATTTATTTTCCAGCTGAAACGTCTTTCTCCTTTATTTCCCTTCTTCATTGCTTGGTCAAACGTCTTAAATTTCCTACAAAAAGGTGGAGAATATCAGATTTTTTTAAGAGAAAATAAAGGGAATTAATGTAAAGACCGCAAAAAACGTCGACGGTAAGGAATCCTGATCCCGTTAGGATTTTTTTCATAAATTTCGCATTTTTCCGCCTATTTTACGCCAAACACTGTACAAGACTCTTAAACTGACTCGATGACTCAAAACACGAAACTTAAGGGAGAAACAAGTCTAAAACGGGGCATATACTCAATAATATCGTCGCACTTTATGCTCCTATCAAATACCCCACACTTAGCTTTTGCTAGTCCCTTAGCAAAACAGAAATACAAAACAAAATAGAGACTCGACTAAAAGCAAGTAAATGACTCTACTACCCCTAACTGTTGTCTCAGAGACTCCAAACTCATGGCTTTCACGTTAAACACTTAATCAAAATCGCATAGATAATTCCATGGTTAATAAACATGTAACGCTCATATGACTAAGTAAGATGTGGAGAACTTAAGTTATACAGTGAATGATAGCATGTTTCGAACAAGTCCAATCCAAACTCACAAGGCATACTCTCGATTTTTCTCTCAGAAATGGCTATGCTTAAAAGCTTCACACTCAAGTATATGCAAGAGAACAAATTGTAAGGCAACAAACAGCTTGCATATTTCATCAATAAACGCATTTTGTGAATAATTATTAAAGACCTCAAGAAATGACTAAGTGCACAAATGGACCTAAACCATAAGCTCGACTGCGTACCTGACTCCACTAACCAAAGACTGCCCATCTCAAGGATCAAGTCAGCACTTAAAATAGGTTGTAATGGGGCTAAGCTAGGGTTTTCGAAATGAAGATTAAGGATACAAAAATCCTAAGGACCTAGCAGAGCATATATGGACCACTTTATGTCATCATTTTTGTAGACCAAATATCATTGTTTTGGGCCAAACCTTCACTCTAACCAACATGGGAATGGACAAAGGCATAATTTTCAACTTTGAGCCTTCTACAAATTTGAAAGTCCAAAACCACACTTCAACAATTTCCCAAGAGCTTTCTTTTCAATTTTTCTTCTCTTTTGCCACTTTTCTTTCTTTCTTTCTTTTTCATTTTCATTTTCTTTCAATTTTTTTTTATGGCAAATTTTTTTTTCTCTTCTTTTTTTTTCTTGGATTTTCCCCACCCCACACTTGTCTTTCATCGTCACCCCTACACATTATGTCATGCTCTACTAAGTCCCTAGGACAAGGGTAGAGATATCCTGTACTAAGCTCATGGTAGGGTAGTGAGGGTGATGAAACAAAGGTTTTCAACGTAGGCTCAAAGGGGTTCATTCTAAGGAGTCCCACGACGGGCACAATTGGGGACACATGCTTGTTTGGCTATGGTGGTTACCCTAATGCCTTCTATCCTATCCAGGATCAGTGCATATTATGGCATACAAGTTTTGACAGTCACAACAGCCGAGTTCTAGTACTCTCTAGTCCATTAAAATCTATGGCACATGATCATTGGATTTTCAAAGAATGATGAGGTTTTGCAAATACAGCCACGAAATTCTAGAATTATCAATTAAGCACTCGAAAAGAAAGTATTTTAGCTCAAAAGCTCACTTAGGGTCAAATGAATCAGACTTAATCCTAGCATGCTTAATGAACCAAGTTACAATCCTATCTCAAATCTTCATACAAGTATCACAACGTCGATTAACCACAGAATTCAATTAAGTCCTATTTCGATTGTGAAAACCTTCAGCCATGAATTCAGAGACATGTTCATCCTAGACGTTAGGAGCATCCTAAGACTCAAACAAACAAAAAGACTATAAAACCAACAAAATAATTATTATTATTTTTATTTTTTTTTAAACTGAAAAAATTCTGAAAATAAAGGTGTAAACCCACCCCATACTTAGAATCTACATTGTCCTCAATGTAGGCAAAAAAAAAAAAATAATAATAATAATAATAAAATATGGTATATAGACCCTAAATATGGGAAGGGTAAAATAAACAAACAAACAAACAAAGACACAAGTACAATTCAACCTAAGCAAGTGAAGTGATAGAAATGTCAAACTCTCGTTGATGGCTCCTCCACAGCTTCTGTTGAAATGGGTTGCCTCCCATGCAGCGCTTAATATTTATAGTCCTTCAGCCGGGACTCTTCTCCTTGTTCACACGTCATGGGGTGCCTCCTGGAGGGGTATCTCTTCCAATGTGTGCCCCACGAAGGACTCATAGTAGGGCTTGAGACGATGCCCATTTACCTTGAACTCCTTCCCCGTCTGCTCACTCTTGATCTCTACAGCACCATGAGCAAACACATTTGTAACTATAAATGGGCCAACCCAACGAGAACGAAGTTTACCTGGGAATAGCTTAAGTCTGGAATGGAATAACAGAACTTTCTGGCCCACTTGGAAGCTTTTTCCGCGGATCATTTTGTCATGGTAGGCCTTTGTCTTCTCCTTGTAGCTCCATGAAGCATCGTAGGCCTCATTCCTTATCTCCTCAAGCTCATTTAGCTGTAGCTTCCTATGTAGGCCCGCTTCATCATAATCCATGTTGAACTTCTGGACAGCCCACCAAGCCTTGTGCTCTAGCTCCACTGGAAGGTGGCATGCCTTTCCGTAGGCCAACCTAAAGGGAGACATCCCAATAGGCGTCTTGTAGGCTGTTCTGTAGGCCCACAATGCATCATCTAATCTCTGGCTCCAATCCTTCCTTGTTGGGCCCACTGTCTTTTCGAGTATCCTCTTGATCTCCCTGTTGGACACCTCTGCTTGGCCACTGGTCTGAGGGTGGTAGGGCGTGGACACCTTATGGGTTACCCCATACTTCTTCAGCAAAGCCTCGATTGTCCGGTTGCAAAAATGAGAACCTCCATCACTGATCAGCACACGTGGCACACCAAACCTGGAAAATATGTTAGTTTTCAAGAAACCTGCAACCACTTTTGAATCGTTAGTCCTGGTGGCTTTTGCTTCCACCCACTTTGATACATAGTCCACAGCCAATAGTATATATAAACAGCCATTAGACGAAGGAAATGGGCCCATAAAGTCAATGCCCCAAACATCGAAAATTTCTACAGTTATTATTGGGCTCATGGGCATTTGATCTTTTGGGCCAAGATTACCAGTCCGTTGGCATCTATCACAAGAAATACAAAACAAGTTTGCATCCTTGAAGATAGTGGGCCAATAAAATCCACAGTCTAAGACCTTCAAGGCCGTTCTACGAGGCCCAAAGTGGCCTCCACAAGCCTCACTATGGCAAAATGACAGAATTGACCTATGCTCAGACTCTGGGACACATCTCCTAATGACTTGGTCACTACAATGTTTCCATAAATAGGGCTCATCCCAAATAAAGTGCCTAGCCATTTTCTTCAATTTATCCTTACTAGCTTTGGAAAGTGTGTCAGGAAATGTCCTAGTGACTAAATAGTTAACTATATCCGCATACCAGGGCACACTAACCTCTATCCCAAAGAGCTGCTCATCTGGGAAAGTTTCCTGTAGGGGCTGGATGTCCTCCTCATGTACTATCCTGCTCAAATGGTCCGCCACCACATTCTCGCTTCCCTTCTTGTCCTTGATCTCTAGGTCAAACTCCTGCAGCAGCAAGATCCATCTAATCAATCTGGGCTTGGCCTCCTTCTTGATCATCAGATATCTCAAGGCTGCATGGTCAGAGTAAACAATTACTTTAGAGTGCAATAAATAAGAACGAAACTTATCTAAAGCAAAGACTACAGCCAAGAGTTCTTTTTCAGTGGTGGAGTAGTTGAGCTGGGCGTCGTTGAGGGTCCGAGAAGCATAGTAAATAGCATAGGGCTTCTTATCCTTCCTCTGGCCCAACACAGCTCCAACAGCATAGTCTGATGCATCACACATAAGCTCGAAGGGTAGACTCCAATCCGGTGGGCACATGATGGGGGCCGTGGTCAACAACTCCTTGAGCTTTTCAAACGCCTTCTTGCAATCCTCATTGAACACAAAGGGCACGTCCTTTTGCAATAGGGCACACATAGGTCTCGCCACCTTGGAGAAGTCTTTGATGAACCGCCTGTAAAATCCTGCATGGCCAAGAAAAGAGCGTACCTCCCTCACAGTTGTGGGGGAGGGTAAGTGACGTACAAGATCAACCTTAGCCTTATCTACCTCAATGCCCCTAGCAGATATTATGTGTCCTAACACTATCCCTTGTGTCACCATGAAGTGACACTTCTCCCAATTCAGCACAAGGTTAGTTTCTACACACCTCTCAAGTATCAATCCTAGATTCTCTAAACAAGTATCAAAATCTTTACCGAAGACACTAAAGTCGTCCATAAAGACTTCAATAATATTTTCAATGTATTCTGAGAAAATGGAAAGCATACATCTTTGGAAAGTACCTGGTGCGTTCCATAAGCCGAAGGGCATGCGCCTATAAGCAAAGGTCCCAAAGGGGCACGTGAAGGTCGTCTTCTCCTGATCCTCGTGGGCTATGCAGATCTGGTTGTACCCACTATATCCGTCCAAGAAGCAATAGTAGGAATGGCCCGCTAAGCGCTCCAACATCTGGTCAATAAAAGGCAAGGGCATATGATCCTTCCTCGTTGTGGCATTCAGCTTCCGGTAGTCGATACATACCCTATGACCAGTCACTAATCTCTGGGGCACTAGCTCATTATCCTCGTTCTGTACCACTGTCACCCCAGACTTCTTGGGCACCACTTGCACTGGAGAGACCCACTTACTATCAGAAATGGGGTAGATCACCCCACAATCTAGCAACTTGATCACCTCGTCTTGGACCACCTTCATCATGGGCGGATGTAGACGCCTTTGGGCTTCTCTTGTGGGCTTGGCGCCATCTTCTAACAGGATCCGGTGGACACACGTGGTTGGGCTGATCCCCTTGATATCTGCTAGAGTCCAACCAATGGCAGTCTTGTGCTTCTTCAACACGTCCACCAACTTCCTTTCTTGCTCTACCTCCAGCGTTGACGATATGATCACTGGGAGGGTCTCCTTTTCTCCTAGGTACGCGTACTTCAAATGCTCAGGGAGTACCTTCAATTCCAACTTGGGTGCCTGAACAATAGAGCGTAGCATTTTATTAGTAGAAACCGGAATTGACAAATAGGAAATTGACCTCTTTATAGGCTGAGCCTCCAGTGAGGCCACAGTCTTGATCACTCTAGGCTCCTCAACGTCCCACTCAACCTTGGGGATAGGTTCCCCATTTGCATCATATCCGACAACCTCCTCTAGGGTCAGAGCCAATTCATCCTCAACCATTACTTCAGAGAAAACCTGCGCGAGTGAATCAACTACATCAATAGCAAAGCAAGGTTTCAAGTCAGAAACAGGGTACCTCATGGCTTCAAGAATGTTGAAGCGTATAACATCACCATCAAACTCCATGGTGAGAGTCCCTTTGTACACGTCGATCTTCGTTCTTGCAGTCCTCATAAAGGGACGCCCTAAAAGTAATGGAGTGGTATTTAGGGGTGATTCCTCCATGTCCAATACGTAGAAATCCGCAGGGAATATCAGATGGTTTACCTGCACAAGAACATCCTCAACATACCCTTGAGGGTATTTGTTAGACCTATCAGCAAGTTGAATGACAACATTATCCCTTTTAAGAGGGCCTAGACCTAGGGACACATACAAATTATAAGGCATAACATTTATGGATGCCCCTAAGTCTAACATCACATTTTCAAACCTGGTGTCACCAATGATACAGGGAACAGAAAAACTCCCTGGGTCCTTCAACTTTGGGGGTAGTTTCCTCTGGATAACGGCTGATACCGTCTCGCTCATTTTCACCACCTCCTTCAATCTTGTCTGCCTCCTTGTGGTGCAAAGCTCCTTCAAGAACTTGGCGTATTTAGGCACTTGTTTGATGCACTCAATCAGGGGCATATTCACTTGAACCTTCTTGAAGATTTCCAAGATCTCTTGATCAGATTTATCTTTCTTCGTCTTGGCAAACCTGCTTGGGAAAGGTATAGAAACAACTGGGTTAGTCTTAATTAAACCACTAGAGTTAGGAATTGTACCTTTGGGTGCCTCAGCTTGGGGCACGTTAACTTCCATCCTTGATGTAGCTAGGTCCTTCTCAACATCCTCCTTAGACACCTCCACAACGTCTTCTTCTTCATTATGGGCCGCTTGGGTCTTCTTGTGGGCTCTGGGAGGGTCAACTAGTACACGTCCACTCCTAGTGATGATGGCTTGGGCGTGCTCATTCCTTGGGTTAGGCACTGTGTTGCTTGGTAGCTTCCCTGTTTCAGCAATTCGACCCATGAAATCCACCACTTGGCCCATTTGATTCTTGAGCTCTGCAATATCCTTTGAATGGGTCGCCTGTCCTACAACCAAAGCTTGAGTAGCCGTGTTAAGTTGTTGTTGCCCCGCAGCAAGGGACTTCAACAGTTCATCATAATTAGGGGCACTCAAAGTATTAGAAACAGGAGGTGGAGGGACAGAATTGGGAATACCAAAAGTTTGAGGTACCTGAGGCCTCAAAAACAAACCTGGTGGGCGCTGAGAATTCTGACCTGGGCCTTGAGGTGGTCTCAAGGTGTTATCATTGTTGGCCCAACGAAAGTTGGGGTGATCTCTGAGCCCAGGATTGTACGTATTGGAGTAAGGGTTGTACCTCGGGCCGCCTTGACCTCCATGATACCCTAGGGCGTTAACAGATTCCCATCCTTCTGGAGAGGCAAGCTGGGGACATTTATCAGTGGGGTGCCCTTGAGTCGAGCACATCCCACACACTTGAGCCATTGCTCCTCCTCCATTACCGTTTAAGACTTGAGACAGCAGAGTAGACATCTTGTTGACCTTGTCTTCAAGAGCAGAGTTAGTGGACACCTCATGTACCCTCCGTTGAGTGGAAAGCACCCCCTCATATTGCTGATAGTTTAGTGCACGATTAGTAAGTAGCTCCCTTGCATCAGCAGGTGTCTTATCCATAAAGGACCCTCCAGCAGCAGCATCTAACAGACCACGCTCATTAGCGGTGAGTCCTTCATAAAAATAGGTAAGGAGGGACCCCTCACTCATCCCATGGTTAGGGCATGATGCTACAAGGCTCTTAAACCTGTCCCAATAATTGCAGAAATTCTCCTCATGTCCTTGCGTGATTCCACTAATCTGCTTCCTCAAAACAGTGACCTTTGAGGCAGGAAAGTACTTCGTAAGGAACTCGCCCTTCATCCTATCCCAAGTGTTGATAGTCCCAGCAGGCAGCTCAAATAGCCAAGTCTTGGCCTTGTCCTCCAAAGTAAAGGGGAATGCCTTCATCTTCAAGATATTGATATCAGCTCCTTTAGGGCACATACTCCCACAGACAAACTCGAACTCCTTGAGATGCTTATTGGTGTCTTCACTACTCATCCCATGAAACTTGGGTAGGTGATGCAGAAACCCACTCTTTAACTCAAAATCATCATTAAGCCCCTCTCCTGGTTCTGGATAGGCAATGCATAAGGGCGCAGCACCCCCACCTGTAGGATTAGACAGTTGCCTAATAGTCTCAGCCATTGGTGCTTGTACTTGCTCAACACGGGCGTGGTCTTCCTCTTCTTCCTCTTCTGTGTCTGCAACGTCCTCTTCAGTGACCTCCTCTTCTTCCTCTTCAAAGACTTGTTCTTCTCCTTCTTCAGAATGGTCAGGTTTGTTGATCTCCTCGGTTGATCTAGTTGAGGAGTTATAACCTGAATAGTTAGAGTCCTGAGAATCCCTCCTTTCTAGAAGAGGGCGGTCTGAAAAAGTGAGTTCTGCCCTTTGCTTAGCACGTTCCAATTTCTCAAAGAGCTCCTTAGTCTTATCAGAGACAGTGGACATTCATGGACCTTTAAGACCAAATCAAGTGTTAGTAACATATACAAGGTTCGAAATACAAACATTATGTCTTTCCTACTTTCTAAGTTACTTTTACATTTACATACTTAGGTACTGGAACAGAGGACCTCGTTTGTGCAATGGGACTATAGAACAGCTACCCTCGACAAGGTCATGTTTAATCCAATATACCTTAAGCATGTCACATAACATTTTTTATTTTTTTTTATCTTTTTTTTTTTTTTAAGTTTAAGTTTGTTATAAACTTAGTTAATATCTCAATTGATTTCAAGTTGTAAGTCGAGCCCAATAGAAACCACTACTATTGGTGAGATACGATATAGGGATAGTCGCCTAGACATAAGTCTCTTTCCGTGGTTTCAGAAGGCCAGATAGCCAGATTAAGAGGTAAGTGAGAGGGAGGACTCATTTTGGTGATACTACGGAGGCTACTCCCTCATTGAGGTTTACGCCCCTATTGGCTACTTCCACATTGTGGTTTACGCACAGTCTATAGTATCTCTGAGATCCAATTTGAACCCATCACCCAGGGTCTCAACCTAAGACACCATCTGTAATGCCCCTTACTCAGTTTGGAAACTAACTCATGTGTTAGACTGTTCTCCAAATGCTAATAAAGGCCGCCCTCAACCTCAAGAGACCTTAGAAAGGTACTAATGAAGGGTTTAGGCCAATATTAACAAAAGGGCCCTTGTCTACTCATACGATTTTACACACTTACAACAATTAAGTATTTAACTAAATTCATGACAACATACAATTTACAACAATTAAGTATATTAATCTAAGTGAAACACATACAATTTACAACATGCTTTAAAAAAAACTCATTCTACAATTTACAATATGCTTAAAAACTTCTACAAATTGTACAACAATTATAAAAGACATGCTTAATTTCGTAACACTCATAAAACTTAAACTAAATCACAATTATAGCTTGGCCAAACATAAATCGCAATTTGTCACCATTCCACAAGTGTAGTACAAAAATTTAGCATGCATTCTATATACAACAAAATCGATGACACTTTATATGTTAGGGATTTTAACAATCCCCGGCAACGGCGCCAAAAATTGATGCGGCTAAAATAGCCTCACAATTTAACCCTGCAAAATGTAGTTGTCAGTATAGGATAAGCAGGGATCGTTCAGTCCGGGGATTGTAGGGTACACCTACACAAAAAGGTCAATTAACAAATAAAAGAATAAAATGGGGGTTTGGAATTTGGTTCCTAATCTACTTAAAATAAAAACAAAACAAATAAAACTATATACAATGATCGACTTCCCTAACCTAGACCAATACCACTCAGAAATTCATTTCAACATGCTACAAAAATGTGCCCATCTTAAACGCTTAGATAAGAGCCCAAATGAAAAGCCTCAGCGGATCAATCCATTTATCTGATTCGTTCTAATGTAGGCTTGGATCGGAAAAGTCCTTACCAAGCCTAATACTACTAATTTTTGAAAACACTCAGCGTAGTCCTCTTAAGTAGTAGTATTATCTAACCCTCGAATCAACTCACACGTGCAAATTAACCATTACACATAGAATTTAACACGTAATTTCCAGAATCGTTTAATCATTAAAGCATGATTTTTACCACCTTTTAGAACTAATTGCTACTTGTTTAACTCAGCGCCTTAACAAATTACAATTACCCTTGGCAAATTAAGCAAACACACTAGAACTCTCACCGTGATTCTAGCATGCAAACTTATGAACCTAACTCTGAAAATTACCTAAACACATAAAAGGGCACAAGATTGTAACATGCATCATAAAAGAATTCTCGAAATTAACTCAATAATAAATTGAAAATCTCAAAAATATTAATAAAAATATTCTGAAAATTTCATGTCTCCAATTACACAACTCGCAAATCCGAACACACAAAACCGAAACAAAAATTGTGAGTAGAGTCATAGTTACACTTTGAAGCTTTCCTCAGCGGCTTGGCAACAAGGTGATGAACTCGTCTCTGCTATGGTGGTGGAGCGTCCTTGACTCAGCGCCTAAGAACTTCGTAGATTGATGGATGGATGGTGGTCACGGTCTTGTAGGTGTTGGAGATTTGAGGAGTGAATTGGGCAGAGTCTCGGAAAAGTTTTTGGCCAGGAAGTGATAGACAAGGAACTGATCTTGGTCAGGAAGTGATGGAAATTCTGTTCTGGACGTTTCCTATTTATAGGGGAGCATTGGTTGGCTTTTGTCGATCATACCCTTCACCATTGGACGGATGGGATTGCATCATAATTCCTTTAATTTTCCAACTGAAAACGTCTCCTTTATTTATTTTCCAGCTGAAACGTCTTTCTCCTTTATTTCCCTTCTTCATTGCTTGGTCAAACGTCTTAAATTTCCTACAAAAAGGTGGAGAATATCAGATTTTTTTAAGAGAAAATAAAGGGAATTAATGTAAAGACCGCAAAAAACGTCGACGGTAAGGAATCCTGATCCCGTTAGGATTTTTTTCATAAATTTCGCATTTTTCCGCCTATTTTACGCCAAACACTGTACAAGACTCTTAAACTGACTCGATGACTCAAAACACGAAACTTAAGGGAGAAACAAGTCTAAAACGGGGCATATACTCAATAATATCGTCGCACTTTATGCTCCTATCAAAAAACAAGGTGACAACATGGGAATTAAAGATGATTGATTGAGGATTTCAAGGAGAGATTTTCTTGGGAGACAAAAATGGGAAGGAAATATTGTTGGAGGAATAATTTGGTGTGATTGCCAACGTGAAAATCAGAAATAATCAAGGAGATGATGCCAAGAGAGATTCAAGGGAGAAATAAAAGGAAAGAGAAAAAGGTGGAGACCAAGAAAAGCTGAAAACGTGTCTAGGTGCATCCCTAAATTCCCTAAAGGAATATTAGCCGAAATTCATGAAGAAAATCAGAATAATTTCAAGGAAATTCGGCAATTAAATATTAGGGAGGTATTTTAGAGAATTTTGATTGGTTGGACTACATCACAAAGCTTACTTGGCGAATTCTCATTGGTGGAAGCTATGTGGAAATTTGTGATTGCTTTGTGAACCCTAGCCGTGCTCCTATATATACCCACCTCTTTGACGTTGAAAAGAGTTCCATATCCCTTAGAAAAATTCAGAAAAATTATATTGTTGCCGTGAGCTTCTCCCATTTTCTCTCCATCCTCTAAAGCAAGCCACGGAGTTCAAGCAAGGCCGAAGGGAGAAGAAGGAGCCGTGACTATTCCTCCACCATCCACCATTGAAGACTTGCTTTCAAGCTTCAAGGATCACAACGAAAATCATTCATCCTCATCTTCCATCCACGGTGTAATTCGACCTCTACTTTGTAACCTTTGTTTGAATTTCGTTGGTTTGTTTTAGTTGACATTCATGATTGAACAAAGTTATTAATTTCTGGAATTTTATATGATTGAATGAAATTTTCAGATTCATATTATTGTTCTTCGAGAGTTGCTTATGTGGGTTTGTTTAATTAAATTTGCGTTATAGATAACTTTTGTATTTTAATCTTATGTGGTTGCAAACACTTAGGGTTTCGATATAATTGGTGCTAGGTTTAAGAACATGAAATCGACTTTTCGTTTTGTGTAAACTTGAATCAAAGTAGTAAAGGTTTTGTACAAAGATCGAATTTAATTAACGAGGATTGCAATTAGGTGGACTTTTCCATACTAAGTTGTACACTTGAGTTGATAGCCTTTCTCTATGTGTAATGTGTTAAACATGACATGATTGACTAGCTTTCTAGGGTTTGATTGCATGTTTGATAGGATTAATCTAGGTGCTTTCGCTTAGGTTAATTAGCATTGAAAAGTAAAAAATGGGAATTCATTTGCTTTCGAATGTTTCACATGATCAACTCCTTTCTCATGACTTAGATGAACAATATTAGGGTTTGAATCAATTTTAATCATAAGTTTCGGTTTTGATCTTTGTTCTCTCATTCCATTCGTATTTTTATGTTTTTGCATTTTAATTGTTTTGTTAACCTAGTTTTATTTTCGAAAAACCAAAAACAAAATCCCCCCTTTTCGTGTAAAATGTTTATAGTTGTGAATATATTTGTGAAAATTATACTTTGTTTTAATTTTAATTGTTTAATTGTTTGACAATGACAGGTGTACCCTCAATCCCCGGAATAGAACGATCCCTATTTGCTTATACTACTAACGATATTTCAGGGTTAAATTGCGCGCTTGCTTTTAGTGTGTCAATTTTTGGCGCCGTTGCCGGGGATTGAAAAATCACTTGTTAATTTTGTGAATATTTGTTTTGTATATTGTGATCGTAAAAAAAAAAAAAAAAAAATTACTTGTTAATTGTTTGTAATTCTAGAAATTAATTAATTACTTAGGTTGTTTTTTATATTGTTGAACACGAGTTTAATTGTGAGTTGTAAATTAAAGAAGGAATAGGTGAAGTCGTGTTTATTAATATTGGCCTAAACCCCTTATTGATACCTAATTCGGGTCCTTTAAGGTTGAGGGCGGCCTTTATTAACATTCATTGAACTGGCTTCACACTTAGGACCTTTTACATCCTAGTAAGAATATCCTATGTGAGATGGTGTCTAGAAAGGGGACAACGTTCATAACGGGTTTTGGATCCAGAAGTGCTTACAAATGGGCGTAAACCTCAATGAGGGAGTAGCCTATGCCAAAATGGATCCTACCTCTTGTGTTCGCCCTCCCCTACCTGGCCATCTCAGTAAGGTTGCCCAACGGATGTAGGAGGGACTTTGTGTCTAGGCGACTATACTTGGGCCGCACGTCCACTTGATTTACCGCTTGGAATTAGATTTGATATCAATAATATTTATGACAAAAGAAAATGTAACAAAATGTTGTGATGCACTAAGGTAAAAAAAAAAACATTTGTGTAAATATTTTTCATGTTTTTTTTTTTACTCACTTGTGTACCTAACTTGTGTCTTGTGTACAATGTACTTGTTAATTGTTTGTAGTTTGTAATTCATAGTTAAACTTGTTTGTATATTTTGTATTTCTTAGTTAATTATAGTCACTAACTTTATTTAATGGAGGTACCTGTAATACCCCGGAAAATCCAAATTAAATTCCGTGGATTTTTAGAAATGATTTCACGATAGTGGGAGCGAGTACGAGGCTCGGAGAAGTTGTGGAATTAGTTCGAACGATTTTATTTTCGAAAACGAACGTTTTTAGGGGGTCAACAAAGTTGACTTTTTATACGTTCAAAATTTGGGAAAACTTCCTTCATGAAAGTTGTAGAGCTCGTCGATACGAGTTCGTGGACATGTGGAACGCAATATTCGGAGTTCGTATGATTAAGTTATGAATTTTTGAAAATTGGGAATTTTCTATAAATAGGAAAATTCTGATTTTATTTTTCATTCAAGGACAAAAAATTCCTTTTTTTGCGGAATAGTCCCCCCCCCCTCTCTCTCTCTCTCGCGCAAAGCCCTCCCCACGCTTGCCGACCCGCCGACCCGACCCGACGCCAGCGGCGCCGGCGCTCGTCCTCCGGCCACGACCCGGCCCTCCCCGAGGTCGCCTCGAGCCGCCCAGCCGCTCCCTGCCACCGCCTTGCCCCGCCGCTGCCCCCAGATGGAGATCGAAGCCCCCCCCGAAGCTAGAACCCGACCCGACCGGAAAACCACTTTTCCGGCGTTGCACGGGCCGATCCTCCCCATTTTCGTGATCTCCTCCTCCCCCTGATTATCCCCATGTAAGCCTTTCATCACGATTTTGTGTATAGAACGCTAGATCATGGTTTGACTTTTTCGACGTCCCTGATTTAATCTGAATCTGATCAGACGCACGAGATTAATCCAACTTCAACGCTTGATCTAGGACGATCTAGGCCAAACCAGACTTAGCTCCAGGTATGGAAGTCGATCACCCTTTCATTTTGAACCAGTTTGTAGTTGGTCACTTTGCCATCTGAGGTGGTTGACCGGCGTTGACCGCCGCGTTGACCGCCCACTGACCACCGCTTGTGGCGGCGCATCAGACCATATTTCGAGTTTTCATTATCTAGGCGATGATCTATGCATCCATACGAGCGTTTTGATATATAACATGGTCATGTTAGAAAAAGTTGATAAATAGTGGATTTTCGTTTTGACGTTACTATTTAACGTTTTTACGTTTATCTTCGGTTTACGATCTGTGAAGATCTGACCATCGGTTTTGCTTCAATTTTGGATATGTTGATCGTATGACTGTCCCGGTGACTTTGTGAGGTCACGGGCGAAGATCCGACCGTTGGATCTTCGTATAATTGAGAAATAGTGATTCGGAAGGCGATTCGTGAGAATCTGACCGTCGGATTTTCATATAATTTTGTGGAGATGTTAGTAAAGGCGATTCAGGAAGATCTGACCGTTGGATCTTCGTGATAATTTTGGAGGATGATCCTAAAGGCGATCCGTGAGGATCCGACCGTTGGATCATCATTAAATTCAGATCCGACCGTTGGATCATCGTTTAATTTGAATCTGAGCGTTGGATCGTCGTTTAATTACATATTTGAGTTGTTGGCTAAGTCAAGATCATTATTGGACTAGGTGATTGACGGTTTGAGTTGGTGGACGATTGTGGATCGTATTTTGAGCTGAATTGAAGACGCAGCGGGATTATCGAGGTGAGTAAACCTCACGTGGTTCATATTACGAACCCAATACAATTAATTGCTTTATTTTGTTGCAATCATATGAACTATTGTTGGTGTTACTAGACATTCCTGTGTGAATGTCTGTATATATATTATTACGTGAAATAATATGTATTGTTGGAGTTGTGTTGAGTTATTGTTGAGAAACAATATATTGTGAGAGATATTGAGTTTATTGTTGAGAAACAATATATTGTGAGAGGTGTTGAGTTTTATTGTTGAGGAACAATAAATTGTTGTGATCTGTGGAGATCACTAGGTCACGAGGTGACCATGGCATCTATTAGTGAATCACGCTCTCGTACCGGGCTGGTGGTTATTAATAGTATTAAATCGTAATCACGTCTGTGGCCGGACGAGTGGTTACGTTCAGTTAGAGCTCTAGTCTGTCTGCCAAATGTGGAGTGACCTTATGAGTGAAATTGAGAGTAACTCATAAGTGTCAATATATATATGGTAACCTTATGAGGGAAATTGAGAGTAACTCATAAGGGTCTATATATATATATGAGTCTGTCTACCAAATGTTGGGAAATCTTATGAGCGAATTTGAGAGTAACTCATAAGTGTCTATATATATATATGAGAGTGAGGGATCTTATGAGCTAAATTGAGAGTAACTCATAAGTGTCTACATATATATATGAGAGTGAGTGATCTTATGAGCTAAATTGAGAGTAACTCATAAGTGTCTATATATATATATGAGAGTGAGAAAGTAACGTGGGTTTGTGGTAGTCTTGAAATCTAATAAATCAACAGTTCTTTCTTGTTTACTCATACTGGCTGTAAAAAGCTTACCGGGTTTTGTGTTGTTGCAACTCCCGGTACACTATTCAAATTGTGTAGCGGGTAATCCTACAGGACAGGAGAACCAGGACGGTGATCGTGCGGTTAGAGCAATTGTTAGAGTTTTACAACAATTGTAAGTTGTGAGGTGTGTTATGCTCATTTGAGCTTTATAATATATTGTGAGAGTGAATTGTAATAATGAACTCGAAGTTTCGAGATTTGGTTTTTTTGTAATTGTAATTATTCAGGTTTCGGATTTGAATTTATCATTCAAAATCCGGGGCGTGACAGTTTGGTATCAGAGCGTAAGGTGCATATTTGGTGATGTGTCAATACCTTCCGAGTGATGGCCCGTCTGCAGCGGATCCCCATCGTGTGCTCTTTGGTATTGGCTAAGTCATTGGGTATGCGTGAGTGTTGGGAGTTGTTTAGGCCGCTAGGTCGTTTAGGGAACGTGAATACATTCCCTATAGTATTGACTTGGTTAATATGAATTTGTATTTGACTTATACTGTGTTTTAAGTGTTATACATGTATTAGCCAAGCATACTATACTCCTTAGGTGATGGAGATTCGAAGGGGTTGTACTTAGAACCTTACAGTTGTCTTGTAGGTTCGTATTGGAATAAGTTCAGTGGCCGCGAGTTACAATCCTTGAGGAATAGGAACCTCTTGATTCAACTCTGTTAAGTCAACGAGGATTGTTGTATGGAAGTGAGGTTCTTTTGGATGTTGAAGTGTTTGGTTGAAGGCATGATGTGGACCTATGCACGTACCTAGTGTGGATACGAGTATTAATGGATAGAAAGTTGCCTTCTTAAGTTGGACGTACATATGTTTTTGGATGAGATGTACATGTCAAATAATAGATATCTTGTTTTGTAATGAGATGTCCTTGTGGAGTTTGTTAGTAGGGTTGAGGTTAGGGAAGAAATTATTGTGGTTACTTCTTCCTTGTGCTTGTAAGTTGTTAAGCAGGGTTTAAGGTGCGAGACAAGAATTTTATTTTGTGCTCGATGGTTAGAGATGAGAGACCATTGTTTTGGGTTGTCGTTGAGTACTATAATTCCTTCAGAATCAGGATTGTTGGTAGAATTGGAATTAGTAGTAGTTTTGGTGATTCTGAATTTGAATTGAGTTCGCGAGATGTGTCTTATATACGTGGTTGATGTTACTTGCATCATTTTGGAACGATACGTTACGATTCACAAGGAAAACTGGATTTGAAATTTATTCATTTGAACACCATGGGTTGATGACCTGACCGTGACTTGTGAATATAGTTTTGTTCAAGTGAATGAAATTGAATTTTGTGGCCTTTGTGTGGTGAACTAGTTTTCTTAAGTTTTGGATCGTAGTATGGAGATGGGCTGCAGTGAATTTGAAGTTGTTGTGTGTTTTAAGTTTAAGTAGGCGGGACACTTAAAGTTTTGCAATGGAGTTGATTTTGGTGTAATTAATTGGGAGAGTTAGAATCAGTTCTTGTGAATGATGTTGGATGAGAGTGTGTGCCTTTGGTGATTGATTTTAGGTGTTATAGTTAAACGCAATTTCGGATATTGATTTTAGTGATTTTGTTAGGTATCCATAGTGGTTCAAGTGAATTACTATGTGATATGGAGTTTGATTTGATTTCTGAATCGCTAAATGTTAGGGATTGAATTGTGGTGAGTTTTTGTTGAAACAATTGATAGATGGAATTATCGAGATTCTATAAGAGTTGTAAGAGTAACTCTAAAAACGTGGGTTTTTCCTAGCTAACTCAGGATGTGTTTAGCTTTATAAATCCCTAATCCTATCGATGAAATTGTTGTGTTTGGTTTGACTCAGAGGATACTAGCTAGACCTCGATGCGACTTAATTGATTGTTGGATTCTTTTTGAGTGATTGTTTTTATTGCATCATTATGAAAGATGTGTGCAGTAGAGTTGTTTATGGTTTTGAAAACAGTATTGGGTGACCAAGGTTCGATCCTTGGTGTTGTTGTTGGTTAAACAAACAGGAAAGAAAACATGCACACCATCTTATTGAGTTTATATTACAAAAAAAAAAAAAAAAAAAAAAAAAAAAAAAAAAAAAAGCGAGGACTATGCTATACTAAGCCTAGTCAGCAGCTCCGGATGGGTTGAGGCTGAGCTCAAGAGAAACGTTTGAGCCACTGTGGTAACCGCCTGAGCCACCAGAATAGTAACCAAAAGCGCTACCTTCCTCGGAAGTAGCCTTCAGGTTACCAAAGACGTCCTCGCCGTGCACGGGGAACAGAGGAAGAGTTTGAACCTCCTGGTGATCTCCTCCTCGTTGTTGCAGGGATGTTTGTCCTCCTGTTGTGCCAAAAGAGTTGTACTAGTATTAGTGTTGAAGTGTGAGGAAGAATATGAAACAAAAATTTAAGTAAATAAATCCTTCATTACCAGTAGAATAGGTGGAACCAAAGTTGAGATCAATGGATCTACCATCATCAGTAGAACTAGTGGACCCAAAATTGATGTCAATGGATCCACCAGCTGGCCCAAAATTGATGTCGATGGATCCACCAGCACCAGTAGAACCAGTGGACCCAAAATTGAGATCAATGGATCTACCAGTACCAAGAGAACTAGTTCTCATGGGCACTGGAGCAGCCTGATTACACCTATTCATCTGCTTCTCTCGAGCCCTGACGTTCTGGAACCAAAAGTAAATGTTCTTACCCTCAACATACCCATACTGGTTCAGCTGGAGACAGATCTCGTGAATCTGCTCTGTAGTTGGGCACTTAAATCCCTTGACATAGTAAAGATCCTTGAGGATTCTTATTTGTTCTGGAGTAGGAATCCACCTGGTACGGCTTCGCCAGAAATCCATGTTGGCACTACTTCCAGCTGCTTGGGTGTTTCCTCCCTCCTCTGTTGGTTGCTGTTGTTGTGGTTCCATTTGTTGCGGGGTTTGGAGCTCCATTAGTTGCAGAGTTCGTGGCTCTTGGGTCATGGGGTGAGAGGATGTGGAAATCGAGGAATACATGGTTTAGTGTTTGAGGGAGATTTTGTTAGAAGGATTGGAGTTGTTGAACTGGTGATTGGAGATCTGAGATTCTCAGAGGAAAGATGAGATCGAATCTTCAAATGGAAGAAAAGATCTGAGAAAGAAGGATTGAAGATTTGGAGGAAAATATTGAAGATCTGAAAGTTCAGAGGAAAGATGGGATTGAATCAACTAGATGGGAGAGAAGATCAGAAGAGAAGGATTGAAATTGATGAAGAAAGGATTTGAGAAGAGAAAGGCTGAAGAGTTGAGAGAGAAAGACTTGAGCTCGGAAGAAAATTTCTTTCTTTTGGAGTGAACAGTTTTTCTCCAGAATGCACCTATTTATAGAGCGAGGTGAGCAGATCTCCACCGTTGGATGAACGATTCCTGTGATTCATTCTACGCGTTGGATTAAAGTCGCCCCGAAACCCGGAAAAGCTGTTGGCGCGTGTTGAGCGTGTAAGGGGACAGGCCGAACCTCGAGACGCTGTGGCAGACAGCTTTAGCCGAAAGTGATTTGCTTTCCGTAAATCACGGAAGAGACGTGTCGTGGCACGTGGAGTGTACCGACAGTTTGTTGTTATTCTATCGCTTATGATAGAATAAATAAAAGAAGTTGCATGGATAGTAACGAGAGCAGCTGGTGCTCTAGTGGTTGAAGAGCAAGGCTCATGTACAAGAGGTCAGAGGTTCGAACCTTGCCTCTCGTTTATTTTTATTATGTTCGCTTATGACATAATAAGTAAAACATTTGTACACATTATATTAAGCACAGCTTGTGCTCCAGTGGTTGGTGGGCAAAGCCCTTGTGCAGCAGGTTAAGGTTTCGAACCTTGCCTCCCCCGTTATTTTATTTATGTCGCTTATGACATAATAAATATAACACGTGAGCATATATTAATGAAGGCAGCTCTTGCTTCAGTGGTTGGGAGCAAAACCTTCGTGTTTGAGGTCGGGAGTTCGAACCTTACCTCTTACAAATATTTTTGGATCTCGTATATGCTTGATATACGACGTATATACGGTATGTACGGTATACATACGTATATACGGTCTGTACGGTATGCATATGAATATACAGTTGTACGGTATGCATACGTATATACGATCTGTACGGTATGCATACGTATATACGGTATGTACAATTTCATACCGTAGCCGAGCTGGAAGTTGGTGGGCCGATTGGTAGGCCCAAATAGTAAGCCCAAATAGTAAGCCCAAATAGTAAGCCCGAATGGTAGGCCCAAATGGTAGGCCCAAATGGTAAGCCCAATTGTTCGGCCCGAATAGTAGGCCCAAATGTTAAACCCAAAGTGGTTTGGGCCGGTTCGAAATGTGGATGGTCCGATTTCTTCAGGCCCAATTGGCCAGCCCTAGTGCTTAGTCCAAGGATTGAGCAAGCCCAAGTCATCATCATTGGGTGACATAATTTATTGGCGTGCTTTTGGGGATGATTTGTTTTGAGTGATGCATCTCTATGGTTGTGAAGAGTGGTGCATGCTTAAGTTTTACTATGGAGATTTACCGTGATGCTAATTGAGTAGCGAAACACTTTGTGGGAGTGTTTACTGTGCTTGTATGCCAGTACAGAGTGATGATCTATGTGAAGATCTATGTGATGATCTATGTGAAGATCTATGTGAGGATCTATGAGATGATCCATGTGACGATTTTGTGTATGTGATGTGGAGTGTTGTTGAGCAGTTGTTGTGTGAGTTTACGTTTGTGATGAAAGGATTTAGTGGCCATAGGAATGTATTTTTATACAAAGGATTGTGGCTCTGTAGATTACTACAGATTTGGAAGAGATGGAGATTCTATGGTTAGGTCAACCTTAATCGAGAGGAATTGACTTACGCTCAAATTTCGGGACGAAATTTCTTTAAGGAGGGTAGACTGTAATACCCCGGAAAATCCAAATTAAATTCCGTGGATTTTTAGAAATGATTTCACGATAGTGGGAGCGAGTACGAGGCTCGGAGAAGTTGTGGAATTAGTTCGAACGATTTTATTTTCGAAAACGAACGTTTTTAGGGGGTCAACAAAGTTGACTTTTTATACGTTCAAAATTTGGGAAAACTTCCTTCATGAAAGTTGTAGAGCTCGTCGATACGAGTTCGTGGACATGTGGAACGCAATATTCGGAGTTCGTATGATTAAGTTATGAATTTTTGAAAATTGGGAATTTTCTATAAATAGGAAAATTCTGATTTTATTTTTCATTCAAGGACAAAAAATTCCTTTTTTTGCGGAATAGTCCCCCCCCCTCTCTCTCTCTCTCTCGCGCAAAGCCCTCCCCACGCTTGCCGACCCGCCGACCCGACCCGACGCCAGCGGCGCCGTCGCTCGTCCTCCGGCCACGACCCGGCCCTCCCCGAGGTCGCCTCGAGCCGCCCAGCCGCTCCCTGCCACCGCCTTGCCCCGCCGCTGCCCCCAGATGGAGATCGAAGCCCCCCCCGAAGCTAGAACCCGACCCGACCGGAAAACCACTTTTCCGGCGTTGCACGGGCCGATCCTCCCCATTTTCGTGATCTCCTCCTCCCCCTGATTATCCCCATGTAAGCCTTTCATCACGATTTTGTGTATAGAACGCTAGATCATGGTTTGACTTTTTCGACGTCCCTGATTTAATCTGAATCTGATCAGACGCACGAGATTAATCCAACTTCAACGCTTGATCTAGGACGATCTAGGCCAAACCAGACTTAGCTCCAGGTATGGAAGTCGATCACCCTTTCATTTTGAACCAGTTTGTAGTTGGTCACTTTGCCATCTGAGGTGGTTGACCGGCGTTGACCGCCGCGTTGACCGCCCACTGACCACCGCTTGTGGCGGCGCATCAGACCATATTTCGAGTTTTCATTATCTAGGCGATGATCTATGCATCCATACGAGCGTTTTGATATATAACATGGTCATGTTAGAAAAAGTTGATAAATAGTGGATTTTCGTTTTGACGTTACTATTTAACGTTTTTACGTTTATCTTCGGTTTACGATCTGTGAAGATCTGACCATCGGTTTTGCTTCAATTTTGGATATGTTGATCGTATGACTGTCCCGGTGACTTTGTGAGGTCACGGGCGAAGATCCGACCGTTGGATCTTCGTATAATTGAGAAATAGTGATTCGGAAGGCGATTCGTGAGAATCTGACCGTCGGATTTTCATATAATTTTGTGGAGATGTTAGTAAAGGCGATTCAGGAAGATCTGACCGTTGGATCTTCGTGATAATTTTGGAGGATGATCCTAAAGGCGATCCGTGAGGATCCGACCGTTGGATCATCATTAAATTCAGATCCGACCGTTGGATCATCGTTTAATTTGAATCTGAGCGTTGGATCGTCGTTTAATTACATATTTGAGTTGTTGGCTAAGTCAAGATCATTATTGGACTAGGTGATTGACGGTTTGAGTTGGTGGACGATTGTGGATCGTATTTTGAGCTGAATTGAAGACGCAGCGGGATTATCGAGGTGAGTAAACCTCACGTGGTTCATATTACGAATCCAATACAATTAATTGCTTTATTTTGTTGCAATCATATGAACTATTGTTGGTGTTACTAGACATTCCTGTGTGAATGTCTGTATATATATTATTACGTGAAATAATATGTATTGTTGGAGTTGTGTTGAGTTATTGTTGAGAAACAATATATTGTGAGAGATATTGAGTTTATTGTTGAGAAACAATATATTGTGAGAGGTGTTGAGTTTTATTGTTGAGGAACAATAAATTGTTGTGATCTGTGGAGATCACTAGGTCACGAGGTGACCATGGCATCTATTAGTGAATCACGCTCTCGTACCGGGCTGGTGGTTATTAATAGTATTAAATCGTAATCACGTCTGTGGCCGGACGAGTGGTTACGTTCAGTTAGAGCTCTAGTCTGTCTGCCAAATGTGGAGTGACCTTATGAGTGAAATTGAGAGTAACTCATAAGTGTCAATATATATATGGTAACCTTATGAGGGAAATTGAGAGTAACTCATAAGGGTCTATATATATATATGAGTCTGTCTACCAAATGTTGGGAAATCTTATGAGCGAATTTGAGAGTAACTCATAAGTGTCTATATATATATATGAGAGTGAGGGATCTTATGAGCTAAATTGAGAGTAACTCATAAGTGTCTACATATATATATGAGAGTGAGTGATCTTAGGGCAACTCCAACCATGGGATTCATTTGGGGGTGCTATTCTCATTTTAGCACCCCCTTGTTGCACTATTTATTGAAGACTCAATTCTCATCTCCAACCATGGGGGGTGCTATTTTCACTATTCTTGACTAAAATATAATATGAGTATAATTTTGATGAATATTATATTAAAAATATGTTAATTTAATTAAATAAGGTAAAAAAAATAATTTAACATTTTATCATAATATTTAAAAATTATGATAATTTATTTAATGAGCATTTTTTTTTGTTTTGTGCTTTCAATAAGTGGCCATGTTGTCATGATAAGTGGTCATGGCCTACTTTGGTTGTATTGTTGTGTGGTATGCTTTTACTTTGTGTTGTGTGCTTTTTATTTGTGTGGTTTGCTTTTATTTATAGAATTTCCTATAATTCACTGTTCCAACGGGTATATTTTTTCCCCCAATTTTCTGGTAATTTTTTTTATTTTTTTTGGAACAAAAAGGAAATAATAACTCTTCAATTAATAAGAGCCGTTCATCACTTTTTTTCCAAATAATCTGAACCATTGGATCTTGAATAGATCCGTTACAGTCAAAAAAAAAAAAAAAAAAGAGGTAACATCGGACCGTCCAAATTGATTTCTGCAACATCTGGACCGTGCATTTCATGACCGTTGGGGGTTCCAACGGTCACCAGGGGACAGCTGCGCAGGCGAGGGGCCCACGGTTGCAGACGGAAAGCTCGGAATCTTCTCTCTCCAGCGCGCGTTCCGAGCGTGCTCTCTCTTCCTTCTCCCTTTGGCGCGCGTTTCCTTCAATTTCTTCGTTCCGCGCGTTGGTTCGGCATGTGGGCTGAGACAGCAAGTGGGCTGGCCCCCATGCACAGTAATCAGTTCTGGTCTTGGAAAAGTCTCATATTTGAGACTACAAATGAGTCCAAGTCCTATATTTATAGGACCAGACCCCCCAAAAACAAAGGGTTGGAGATCAAAAGTCTCAAAATGGCCCAAAAATAGGTTTGGCACCCCAAGGTTGGAGTTGCCCTTATGAGCTAAATTGAGAGTAACTCATAAGTGTCTATATATATATATGAGAGTGAGAAAGTAACGTGGGTTTGTGGTAGTCTTGAAATCTAATAAATCAACAGTTCTTTCTTGTTTACTCATACTGGCTGTAAAAAGCTTACCGGGTTTTGTGTTGTTGCAACTCCCGGTACACTATTCAAATTGTGTAGCGGGTAATCCTACAGGACAGGAGAACCAGGACGGTGATCGTGCGGTTAGAGCAATTGTTAGAGTTTTACAACAATTGTAAGTTGTGAGGTGTGTTATGCTCATTTGAGCTTTATAATATATTGTGAGAGTGAATTGTAATAATGAACTCGAAGTTTCGAGATTTGGTTTTTTTGTAATTGTAATTATTCAGGTTTCGGATTTGAATTTATCATTCAAAATCCGGGGCGTGACAGTACCGTCTGGCTGAAAGACGTTAAATTCAAGCGCTGCTTGGGAGGCAACCCAATTCAGAAGTAGCTGTGAATGAGTCTACCTACACAGATTTGCTTTCTCTTTCCCTATTTCTTTTTATTTTTCAATTTTTTCTCTTTTGTTTTTATTTTAGGATTTGTTTTCATAAATGCCTTCTATCTATGCTTACTTGTTTCATTGCATGCTTATGATTGATTACATTGAGGACAATGCAATATTTAAGTGTGGGGGAAGGGATTTATACTTTTATCTTGAGTCATATATATTGAAAAATACAAAAAAATTGAAAGATGTCAAAAATTAAAAAATTTAGTTGCTTTTGTTTTTGTTTTGAGTCTTAGGATGCCCCTTCAACTGTCTAGGATGATTCTATATCTCTGAAATTATGGCTAAAAGAGGATCACAATGTTGAGATGATTTTAACATGGTATTCTTTGGTTAATTGAGATATATGAAAAATGTATGCATGTGTAGTGGATATGGATTTCGTGACCTTTGATAGGAGCATTTTAATGCGACGTTTTACTTGTTTTTCCCTACATTTTCTGCGCCATTTCCTTGAAAAATCCTTGTTTAGGAAAGTTTCCATTCTTTGATTGGGAAAGTTCCTATTTGTGTAAAGTTTCTATTTTCGTAGTTTTCATTTCTCATTTCTGGCAAGTTTCCATTTTCAGTTTAGGAAAGTTTCTATTTTTCATTTTTAGTAACTTTCTATTTTTCATTTTTAGTAAGTTTCTATTTTTCAAATTAGGAAAGTTTCTATTTTTCTTACTAGTTTCTATTTTCAGGACCTCCGAGCTAAAAAGTGGAAATGAACACACGAATGGAAAGAGGAGCTTGCGAACGTCAAGGGGAACAAAAATGAAGAACATTGGACCACACATTTGAGCAGAAATGAAGAAACAAGCTTTCCTAGTGCAACCAGGAAACCCTGCGAACTGGAGGAGAGCTTACCAATGAAGTTTCCAACGCAACTATGAAAAGAAATGAAAGAAATGAAGTGTTTTGCGTTGGAACATATGAAGACTTGAAGATGAAGCAACGTGGCCCAAGAACTCTCAAGAATGAAGTGGATTTTCGGCAAAATGGATCATGGCCCATCAAGGTCCAAGGGATTAGGGTTTGTGACGCATGTGAGAAACCCTAGAGGAGTTTTGCCGTCCAAAATGAAGAGAGAAACAAGGAAGTGGCGTCCAAAAATCAGAAATTAAAAGGAGATTTTCTAGGGAGATTTTCTAGGGCTATTTTTATGGAAATACATCAAGAGATAAACCCTAGAATATCTTTTGCCGTCCAAGCCAAGAGGAAAAGAAGGAATGAGCCGTGAATTAAAGAAGAAACCCTAGAGATTTCGGCAAGATGTTATTCTCTAGAGAGTTTTAAGGAAAGAAAATATGTGTGGAGACCAAGAAAAGGGCTACATGGCGTCTAGATACATTCCTAGAATCTCTAAGGGAGTTTTGGCCGAAATAAAAGAAAGAAAAATCAGAAATTATCTCAAGGATTTTGACCAAGATTATTTAGGGAATTAATATTGGAATTTTGTGATTGGTTGAACCACCTCATAGGGCTTATGTGGCAAGCAAGCATTGGAGGAAATTATGTGGAGCAAGCATCACATGCCGTGAGGTTTCTTAGGGTTTTACACGGCCTTGGAGACCAAGAAGCCGTCCCCTATATAGTCTCCCCTCTTCTCAACGTCAAAAGTTCCCACTTTTGCGTTTTACAACTTTAGAAAAAAATTCAGAAAAGCTCTCTAGCCTAGCCGTGCTCTTCTCCATCCTCTAAGGCAACCACGAAGTGCAAGCAAGGCCAAGGAAGAAGAAGACAAGCCGTGAACACCATCCATCCTCCACCTTGAAGATTGCTTTCGAAATTCAAGAGATCACATCACCTTTTGGTTCATCACCATCTCCATCTCTTGGTGTAATTCGATTCTTCCTTGTAACTTTGTTTGTATTTTCGTTGGTTATGCCTTAGTTGACACATATGTTTGAACAAGTATTGTTTTCTGAAATTTTATGATTAATAGTTAATTTTCAGATTCATACTTTGCGAATTATGGTTGCTTATGTGTGAGTGTTTGATTAAATTTGCATGATAGAAATCTTTTGTATGTTAATCTTAAAGGGTTCGAAACTTTTAGGGTTTTTATATAATTGGTGCTACGAATTTAAGAACATGAATCAACTTTTTGGTTTTGTGTTCTTGAATCAATAAGTAGTAAAGGTTTTGTACAAAAACCGAATTTAATCAAAGAAGATTGCAATTAGGTGGACTTTTTCATACTAAGTTGCACATTTGAATTGATAGCCTTTCTAGATGCTTAATGCGTTTAACATGTATGATTGACTAGCTTTCTAGGGCTTGAATGCATGTTTGATAGGATTAGTCTATGTGCTTTCACTTAGATTAATTAGCGTTGAAAGTAAAATATGGGAAATTGTTTGCTTTGAACGTTTCACATGATCAATTCCTCTTGCATGACTATGATGAACGATGATGAACTTGAATTAATTTTAATCATATGTTTCGATTTTGATCTTTGTTCTTGCATTCCATTTGTATTTTTTATGTTTTAGCATTTTAATTATTTTGTTAACTTAGTTTTATTTTCAGAAAAACCAAAATCAAAAACCCCCTTTTAATTCGTAAATAATGTGCATATATGTAAATATTATACTTTGTTTTAATTTTAATTGTCTAATTGTTTGACAATGACAGGTGTACCCTCAATCCCCGGAATAGAACGATCCCTACTTACTTATACTACTAATGACATTTCAGGGTTAAATTATGCGCTTGCTTTTAGCGTATCAATTTTTGGCGCCGTTGCCGGGGATTGAAAAATCATTTGTCATATTGTGAATATATTGTTTTGTTTATATTGTTATCGTAAAAAAAAAAAAAAAAAAAAAAAAAACAAAAACAAAAAACAAAAACAAAAAAAAAAAAAAAAATTTCGGAAAAAGCACTTGTTTATATTTGTACGAAATTTAGTTAGTTAATTACTTAGTTAATTAATTATTTAGGTTGTGATTTATATTGTTGAATACTAGTTTAATTGTGAGTTGTAAATTAAAGAAGGAATAGGTGAAGTCGTGTTTATTAATAATGGCCTAAACCCCTTATTGGTACCTAGTTCAGGTCCCTTAAGGTTGAGGGCGGCCTTTATTAACATTCATTGAACTGTCTTCACACTTAGGACCTTTTATATCCAAGTAAGTATAGCCTATGTGGGGTGGTGTCTAGGCTGGGGACAACGTTCATGACGGGTTCTGGATTCAGAAGTGCTACAAATGGGCGTAAACCTCAATGAGGGAGTAGCCTATGCCAAAATGGATCCTACCTCTTGTGTTCGCCCTCCCCTACCTGGCCATTTCAGTAAGGTTGCCCAACGGATGTAGGAGGGACTTTGTGTCTAGACGATTATACTTGGGCCGCACGTCCACTTGATTTACCGCTTGGAATTAAATTTGATATCAATAGTATTTATAACAAAAAGAAAATGTAAGAAATTGTTGTGGCACTTAAGGTATATTGGATTAAACATAATCTTGGAAGGGTAGCTGTTTCAGCCCCATTGCACAACGAGATTCCCTGTTCCCGTACCTAAGTGTTGAAAATAATTGTAAATAAAAGATTCAAAAAAAAAAAAAAAAAAAAAAAAAAAAAAAAAATTGTGAATAGTGACGTTTTGTATTTGTTTGGTTTGAAAGTTTTGTCTAATTTTACTTGTAAAGAAGAGGAAAACAATGAAAATTGAATTATGAATATTGTTATTTAATTGTTGTGAGTGTGTAAAATCGTATGAGTAGACAAGGGCCCTTTTGTTAATATTGGCCTTAACCCTTCATTTGTACCTTTCTAAGGTCTTATGAGGTTGAGGGCGGCCTTTATTAGCATTTGGAGAACAGTCTAACACATGAGTACTTTCCAAACTGAGTAAGGGGCATTACAGATGGTGTCTTAGGTTGAGACCCTGGGTGATGGGTTCAATTGGATCTCAGAGATACTATAGACTGTGCGTAAACCACAATGTGGAAGTAGCCAATAGGGGCGTAAACCTCAATGAGGGAGTAGCCTCCGTAGTATCACCAAAATGAGTCCTCCCTCTCACTTACCTCTTAATCTGGCTATCTGGCCTTCTGAAACCACGGAAAGAGACTTATGTCTAGGCGACTATCCCTATATCGTAGCTCACCAATAGTAGTGGTTTCTATTGGGCTCGACTTACAACTTGGAATCAATTGAGTTATTAACTATGTTTATAAGTTCTAAAAAAAATAAAATACTTGTACATACCCTTCACTTGTAAATTGGTTTGTTTCATACTTCTCTTACTTGTACAAACTTTGTAAGTCTCTTTTGTTGCATTGTGAATAGTGACGTTTTTGTATGAAAATATTAACTTGTATTTTGTTTGTTTTCGTAAGTCACTCACTTTTGTACATCTTAATGTTGTTTAGGAATTCCATGAATGTCCGAGTCCTCTAAACTCCCTACCATACGAGAGATTGAAGAAAGGCTCGCTCGTTTGAAAAATCCTCCTACACTTGAGTACAGAAGACCTTCTTCCTTGCAATTCAAAGAGTACAAGTTTAACGAGCAAGGGAAGAGAATCTATCCTTCTGAGGAATCTACATCACCTACACCTACCCCATCTCCTCCTTCACGTTCACCTTCACCTGTGATTTCGTCTAACTCTACACCACCACCTACACCACCACCTGAAGAAGTTCAAGAAGAGAGAATGGCATCCATTAGGGAACTATCCACAGCAACAGTTGAGGGAGGACCCCCTATAGGTATTGTGTACCCTGCCCCTGCTGCAGGAAGAAATGCAGAGTTTGAGCTGAAGAGTGGATTATTGCACCAACTCCCTAAGTTTCATGGGCTTCCTATGGAGGACGCCAACAAGCATCTTAGGGCATTTCAGGTTGTGTGTTCTAATATGCAACCACAAGGAGCAGATGAGAACATTCTAAGGATGAAAGCATTTCCATTTTCCTTAGCTGACAGAGCCAAAGATTGGCTATATGAGATTCCTGCTGGACGTATCACCTCTTGGGACACTATGAGGAAGGCCTTCTTGGAAAGATACTTCCCAGCTTCCAAGGTCATCACACTCAGGAAGAAGCTTAGTGGAATTGAACAAGCTCCAGATGAATCCTATTCTGCCTATTATGAGAGGTTCAATTCCTTACTTGCTCAATGTCCTCAACATCAGATGAAGGATGAGACCCTACTGACATGCTTCTATGAGGGACTCTTACCCTTAGAGAGGCAAATGCTTGATGCTGCAGCTGGAGGAGCTTTTGTGGACAAGTCGCCTGCAGAGGGAAAGGAACTTATTGAGAATCGTGCCCTCAACAGTCAACAATACGAGGGTGTAGGGCACTCCATTCGAAAGGTACATGAAGTGGGTAGGAACAATGCCATTGAGGATCAACTGAATAAGCTCACCTTGCTCATGAACCAAGTCATAAGTTCCAAAGGACCTAGTGCATCCATAGCTTGTGGGGTATGCTCTATGCAAGGGCATGTTACTGATCAATGCCCTCAACTCAATGAAAATGGAGGATGGGAATCTGCCAATGCTATTGGAGGATACCAAGGGGGATTTCAAGGAGGATATCAGGGAGGACCTCAACGTCCTAGACATGACCCTTATTCCAATACTTATAACCCAGGATGGAGGGACCATCCCAACTTCAAGTGGACCAACAATGACAATGTTCAGAATCCTCTTGGTGGGAACTTTCAACGTCCTCAAGGGCCTACTTTTCAACGTCCTCAAGCTCCTTACATGCCTCCTCCTCAACAGAACTCTGGGAATTCCAATTCCCATTATGATAAGACGTTGGAAGCCTTGACTACTTCTACACAAGCCTTGACAAACTCTACTCAGGCTTTGATCCAAGGACAACAGACCCATACTAAGGACATTGCAGAACTCAAGAAGCAGATGGGCCAAGTTGTGGATTTCATGAGCAAGATTCATGAGAATGGGAAGCTCCCTAGTATCACAATACCTAATCCTAAGGGTAATGTGGAGAATGCATCAGTTGTGACTACAAGGAGTGGAAGGCCATTTGTGGATCAACCCAAGCCACCCAAGAAAGCCCAAGTAAGCATAGAGATTGAGGAAGACCATGAACCCACAAAGTTGGGTATTGAAAAGGACCCTGCAACGTCCAAGGAAGAAGTCAAGGCGTCCTCACCACAAAAGGCCAAACCGGATATTCAAGGTATTAATTCTAACTTATCCAATTCGGTTATTACTAACCCTTCTTCTTCTTGCATGCCCTTTCCACGCAGATTTGCTAAATCCAAGAAGGATGAAAGTGACCAAGCTATCTTGGAAACTTTCAAGAAGGTACAAGTAAACTTACCCCTCCTAGAGGCCATCAAACAAGTCCCTAAGTATGCCAAGTTCCTTAAAGAGCTTTGCACTACTAGGAGAGTGAACCGTGAAAAGGAGGTGGTAAAGTGATAGGAGCATTTTAATGCGACGTTTTAACTGCATTTCCCTACATTTTCTGCGTTATTTCCTTAATAAAACTCTGTTTAGGAAAGTTTCCATTCTTTGATTGGGAAAGTTCCTATTTGTAGAAAGTTTCTATTTTTGTAGTTTCTATTTATCATTTTTAGTAAGTTTCCATTTTCAGTAGTTTCTATTTTTCATTTTTAGAAAGTTTCCCATTTTCAGTTTAGGAAAGTTGCCATTTTTCATTTTAGGAAAGTTTCTATTTTTCTTACTAGTTTCTATTTTCAGGACCTCCGAGCTAAAAAGTGGAAATGAACTCATAAATGGAAAGAGGAGCTTGCGAACGTCAAGGGGAGCAAAAATGAGGAACAATGGACCACTGAAATGAGCAGAAATGAAGAAAAGAAGTTCTCCTGCTTCAACCAGGAAACCCTGCGAAAGGGAGGAAAGCTTACCAATGAAGTTTCCAACGTTACCATGAAAAAGAAATGGAAGAATGAAGTGTTATGGCGTTGGAATGTATAAAGGCTTGAAGTTGAAGCAACAAGGCCCAAAAACTCTCAAGACTTATTGGATTTTCGGCAAAATGGATACAAGGCCCACAAAGCCCATGCAATTAGGGTTTGTGACGCATGGAACAAACCCTAGGAGAGTTTGCCGTGAAAATCAAGAGAGAAACAAGGAGTTTGCCGTGAGAAAAATCAGAAAATAAAAGAAGATTTCGGTTGAGATTTTCTAGGGCAAATTTTTATGGAAAGAAAATATTTTTGGGACACTTAAGAGTCTTTGCCGTGCAAAGAGAGAGAGAACAACGTGAGAATCAAGAAAAATCAAGAAGAAAACGTTGGGAGAAGAAATAGGGAGAGTTTTAAGGAAAGAAGAAGTGTGGACATCAAGAAAAGGTTCAAAACGTGTCTAGGTTCATCCCTATATTCCCTAAAGGAGTTTTGGCCGAATTTAAAGTATAAAATCAGAATATATCCATGGAATTTCGGCAAGATTATTTAGGGAATTAAATTGGAATTATATGATTGGTTGGACCACATCATAGGGCTTATTTGGCAAGCTATCATTGGAGGAAACTATGTGGCATTTTCAGATTAATTCCATGGAAAATAAAGAAGAAATACACGGCTTGGAGACCAAGTTTGCCGTCCCCTATATATTCCCTCTCCATTGTGACGTTTTAGCTCCTCTCCATACAATTTACAACTCAGAAAAATCAGAAAATCCCTCTAGCATAGCCGTGAGTTCTTCCATCCTCTAGAGCAAGCCACGAGTTCAAGCAAGGCCAAGGGAGAAGAAGAATTGCCGTGAGCATCATCATCCACCATCCACCATTGAAGACTTGCTTTCAAGCTTCAAGAGACCACAACGTTTATCATCCATCTTCATCATCATCCACGGTGTAATCCGATTCTCCTTTGTAACCTTTGCTTTGTATTTCGTTGGTTTTGTTCTAGTTGACATATGTGTTTGAATGATTATTAAATTCTGGAATTTTTTATGATTAATTGTTAATTTTCAGATTCATGTTTTGCGATTTATGGTTGCTTATGTGTGAGTGTTTGATTAAATTTGCATGATAGATAACTTTTGTATTTTAATCTTATGTGGTTGCAAACACCTAGGGTTTTTATATAATTGGTGCTACGAATTTAAGAACATGAATCAACTTTTTGGTTTTGTGTTCTTGAATCAATAAGTAGTAAAGGTTTTGTACAAAAACCGAATTTAATCAAAGAAGATTGCAATTAGGTGGACTTTTTCATACTAAGTTGCACATTTGAATTGATAGCCTTTCTAGATGCTTAATGCGTTAGACATGTATGATTGACTAGCTTTCTAGGGCTTGAATGCATGTTTGATAGGATTAGTCTATGTGCTTTCGCTTAGATTAATTAGCGTTGAAAGTAAAATATGGGAAATTGTTTGCTTTCTAACGTTTCACATGATCAATTCCTCTTGCATGACTATGATGAACAATGATGAACTTGAATTAATTTTAATCATATGTTTCGATTTTGATCTTTGTTCTTGCATTCCATTTATAATTTTATGTTTTTGCATTTTAATTGTTTTATTAACTTAGTTTTAATTTCAGAAAAACCAAAAATCAAAAACCCCCTTTTAATTCGTAAATAATGTGCATATGTGTGAATATTATACTTTGTTTTGATTTTAATTGTTTAATTGTTTGACAATGACAGGTGTACCCTCAATCCCCGGAATAGAACGATCCCTATTTATTCTATACTACTAATGACATTTCAGGGTTAAATTATGCGCTTGCTCATAGCGTATCAATTTTTGGCGCCGTTGCCGGGGATTGAAAAATCATTTGTCATATTGTGAATATATTGTTTTGTTTATATTGTTATCGTAGAAAAAAAAAAAAAAAAATTTCGGAAAAAGCACTTGTTTATATTTGAACGAAATTTAGTTAGTTAATTACTTAGTTAATTAATTATTTAGGTTGTTATTTATATTGTTGAATACTAGTTTAATTGTGAGTTGTAAATTAAAGAAGGAATAGGTGAAGTCGTGTTTATTAATATTGGCCTAAACCCCTTATTGGTACCTAGTTCAGGTCCCTTAAGGTTGAGGGCGGCCTTTATTAACATTCATTGAACTGTCTAACACACTTAGGACCTTTTACATCCTAGTAAGAATATCCTATGTGAGATGGTGTCTAGGCTGGGGACAACGTTCATGACGGGTTCTGGATTCAGAAGTGCTACAAATGGGCGTAAACCTCAATGAGGGAGTAGCCTATGCCAAAATGGATCCTACCTCTTGTGTTCGCCCTCCCCTACCTGGCCATTTCAGTAAGGTTGCCCAACGGATGTAGGAGGGACTTTGTGTCTAGACGATTATACTTGGGCCGCACGTCCACTTGATTTACCGCTTGGAATTAAATTTGATATCAATAGTATTTATAACAAAAGAAAACAAAAGAAAATGTTGTGACACTTAAGGTATATTGGATTAAACATAATCTTGGAAGGGTAGCTGTTTCAGCCCCATTGCACAACGAGATTCCCTGTTCCCGTACCTAAGTGTTGAAAATAATTGTAAATTAAAAAAAAAAAAAAAAAAAAGGAAAAAAAAAAAAAAAAAAAAAATAATTGTGAATAGTGACGATTTGTATCTGTTTGGTTTGAAAGTTTTGTCTAATTTTACTTGTAAAGGAAAAAGAAGAGGAAAACAATGAAAATTGAATTATGAATGTTGTTAATTATTTGATTGTTATAAGTGTGTAAAATCGTATGAGTAGACAAGGGCCCTTTTGTTAATATTGGCCTTAACCCTTCATTGGTACCTTTCTAAGGTCTTATGAGGTTGAGGGCGGCCTTTATTAGCATTTGGAGAACAGTCTTACACATGAGTACTTTCCAAACTGAGTAAGGGGCATTACAGATGGTGTCTTAGGTTGAGACCCTGGGTGATGGGTTCAAATTGGATCTCAGAGATACTATAGACTGTGCGTAAACCACAATGTGGAAGTAGCCAATAGGGGCGTAAACCTCAATGAGGGAGTAGCCTCCGTAGTATCACCAAAGTGAGTCCTCCCTCTCACTTACCTCTTAATCTGGCTATCTGGCCTTCTGAAACCACGGAAAGAGACTTATGTCTAGGCGACTATCCCTATATCGTAGCTCACCAATAGTAGTGGTTTCTATTGGGCTCGACTTACAACTTGGAATCAATTGAGTTATTAACTGTGTTTATAAGTTCTAAAAAAAAAAAAAAAAAAAAAAAAAAAAAAAAATATATACTTGTACATACCCTTTACTTGTAAATTGGTTTGTTTCATACTTCTCTTACTTGTACAAACTTTGTAAGTCTCTTTTGTTGCCTTGTGAATAGTGACGTTTTCTTGTATATAATATTAACTTGTATTTCTTGTACTTTGCAATTTACTAACTTACTATGAGGCGTTTGTGGAGCATGAAGTGGAGGATGTACCCCTCCAAAACGCCCCACAACCAGAGGATTAAATGGAGGTACAAGTCTAGGCTGAAAGACTATAAACATTAAGCGCTGCTTGGGAGGCAACCCAATTCAGAAGTAGCTGTGGAGGAGTCATCAACGCAGATTTGCTTTCTCTTCCCCTTTTACTTCTCCATTTTCTCTTTGTTTTAGTAGTTATTTTCGTAAATTTCATCCCTATATGCTTAAATGTTTCATTGCATGCTTATTCTTGATTACATTGAGGACAATGCAATATTTAAGTGTGGGGGAAGGGATTTATATTTTTGAGTCATATATTGAAAAAAAAATACAAAAAAAAAAAAAAAAAAAAAAAAAAAATCGAAAAGTGTCAGAAAAATAAAAAAAAATAAAAAAATTTCGTTGCTTTTGTTTTTGGTTTTGAGTCTTAGGATGCCTTTCAACTGTCTGGGATGATTCTATATCTCTGAAATCATGACTAAAAGCGGATCACAACATTGAGATGATTTTAACATGGTATTCTTTGGTTAATTGAGATGTGTGAAAAATATGTGCCTTGTAGTGGATATGGATTGCATGACCTTGGTACAGAATATGAGCATGTTAAGATGAGTTGTGATTCATAAAGCCCATGTGAGATAATTGAGCCATGTCCCTTTTTCTTGGAGTGAAATGAAAATATATTCTTAATTTCTTGGCGATGTTTTGATGATCTCATTATTCTTTCATCTTGATTGACTGCTTGCCATAGATTAAGTTTAATGGACTAGAGAATGCTAGAATTCGCTCTTGTGCTTGTTGAGACGTAATATCAATACATGGCCCTGATTCTGGAAGGGATAGAGGTTCTCTAGGAATTACCACCATTGCCAAATAAACTTGTGTCCCCATTTGTACCCGTCGTGGGACCCCCCTAGATAAGCCCCTTTGAGCCTACATTAAGCCTTTTCGTTCATCACCTTTAAATCCTTAACCATGAAGCTTAGTATAGTTACAACTCTACCCTTTGTTCTAAGAACTTAGTGGAGCTATCTTTTGAGACATACTACATGGGTTTGGTGCTAAAGATGAAGATTGAGAAGAGGTGAAAGTTCAAGTGTGGGGGTAAAAGTGTCCATAAAGAAAAGATATGTGAAAGCCGTGAAAAATGAAAAGAAAGAAAGAAAAATGTGTACGGCTAAAAAAGAAATAAAAAGAAAAATATATGGACTTTAATCCCCCATACTTAGTGATTTTGGAGTTTATTTTGAATTGAAGGCCCACTACAGAAAAATTTGGCCTTTGTCCATTTCACTAGAGTCAAGGGAAGTTTACATTGAAGATTGGGCCCAACATGATGATATTTGGCCCTCTTATATTACCTCTATGGGGTAGTGACGTTTTTTTTGCAATGCCTTGGTGGAATATTTCGAGATCTCTACATTCATATGAGCTCTACTAGGTTTTTAGGACACTTTGATAAATCCTTACCTTTCGTTTCTTTAAACCTTGAGCCTGAGCCCCATTACAACCCTTGAGAGAGGACTTTCTTGATCCTTAAGATGGGACAGCCCTTGATGTGGAGATGAGTTACAAGAGTTGAACCTATGGCAGTCCATTCGTGCAAGTAGTTGATATCCTTCATGAGATTTTTAAAAGAATATTTATGTGTTTTCGTTTCTTTATATGTGATACACTTTGTTTATCTTTCACATATACATGAGTGAATAAGCTTTTAAGCATTGCCATAATCTGAGAGAAGAAAGAGGGATATACTTGTGAGATTTGAATCATACTTGTCTGAAGCATGCTAAGCTTGAACCCATCACCATTGTTACAACCAAGTCCTACTTGTGTATGTGTGGATTACATGTTTTAATTAACTCTCGAATGCCTAAACATTAATTCTTGGTTGAGTGCTAATCTTGGTGTTGTGAAAGTAAGAGACTGCTGAGAAAAAAAAAAAAAAAGTTGAAGGGCAATAGAGTCATTGTATCTGTTTGAGTCTTTAAATTTTCGTTGAGTCTTAGTGTGTGTCTTAGTGTGATTTTGCTAAGGGACTAGCAAAAGCTAAGTGTGGGGGAATTTGATAGGAGCATTTTAATGCGACGTTTTAACTGCATTTCCCTACATTTTCTGCGTTATTTCCTTAATAAAACTCTGTTTAGGAAAGTTTCCATTCTTTGATTGGGAAAGTTCCTATTTGTAGAAAGTTTCTATTTTTGTAGTTTCTATTTATCATTTTTAGTAAGTTTCCATTTTCAGTAGTTTCTATTTTTCATTTTTAGAAAGTTTCCCATTTTCAGTTTAGGAAAGTTGCCATTTTTCATTTTAGGAAAGTTTCTATTTTTCTTACTAGTTTCTATTTTCAGGACCTCCGAGCTAAAAAGTGGAAATGAACTCATAAATGGAAAGAGGAGCTTGCGAACGTCAAGGGGAGCAAAAATGAGGAACAATGGACCACTGAAATGAGCAGAAATGAAGAAAAGAAGTTCTCCTGCTTCAACCAGGAAACCCTGCGAAAGGGAGGAAAGCTTACCAATGAAGTTTCCAACGTTACCATGAAAAAGAAATGGAAGAATGAAGTGTTATGGCGTTGGAATGTATAAAGGCTTGAAGTTGAAGCAACAAGGCCCAAAAACTCTCAAGACTTATTGGATTTTCGGCAAAATGGATACAAGGCCCACAAAGCCCATGCAATTAGGGTTTGTGACGCATGGAACAAACCCTAGGAGAGTTTGCCGTGAAAATCAAGAGAGAAACAAGGAGTTTGCCGTGAGAAAAATCAGAAAATAAAAGAAGATTTCGGTTGAGATTTTCTAGGGCAAATTTTTATGGAAAGAAAATATTTTTGGGACACTTAAGAGTCTTTGCCGTGCAAAGAGAGAGAGAACAACGTGAGAATCAAGAAAAATCAAGAAGAAAACGTTGGGAGAAGAAATAGGGAGAGTTTTAAGGAAAGAAGAAGTGTGGACATCAAGAAAAGGTTCAAAACGTGTCTAGGTTCATCCCTATATTCCCTAAAGGAGTTTTGGCCGAATTTAAAGTATAAAATCAGAATATATCCATGGAATTTCGGCAAGATTATTTAGGGAATTAAATTGGAATTATATGATTGGTTGGACCACATCATAGGGCTTATTTGGCAAGCTATCATTGGAGGAAACTATGTGGCATTTTCAGATTAATTCCATGGAAAATAAAGAAGAAATACACGGCTTGGAGACCAAGTTTGCCGTCCCCTATATATTCCCTCTCCATTGTGACGTTTTAGCTCCTCTCCATACAATTTACAACTCAGAAAAATCAGAAAATCCCTCTAGCATAGCCGTGAGTTCTTCCATCCTCTAGAGCAAGCCACGAGTTCAAGCAAGGCCAAGGGAGAAGAAGAATTGCCGTGAGCATCATCATCCACCATCCACCATTGAAGACTTGCTTTCAAGCTTCAAGAGACCACAACGTTTATCATCCATCTTCATCATCATCCACGGTGTAATCCGATTCTCCTTTGTAACCTTTGCTTTGTATTTCGTTGGTTTTGTTCTAGTTGACATATGTGTTTGAATGATTATTAAATTCTGGAATTTTTTATGATTAATTGTTAATTTTCAGATTCATGTTTTGCGATTTATGGTTGCTTATGTGTGAGTGTTTGATTAAATTTGCATGATAGATAACTTTTGTATTTTAATCTTATGTGGTTGCAAACACCTAGGGTTTTTATATAATTGGTGCTACGAATTTAAGAACATGAATCAACTTTTTGGTTTTGTGTTCTTGAATCAATAAGTAGTAAAGGTTTTGTACAAAAACCGAATTTAATCAAAGAAGATTGCAATTAGGTGGACTTTTTCATACTAAGTTGCACATTTGAATTGATAGCCTTTCTAGATGCTTAATGCGTTAGACATGTATGATTGACTAGCTTTCTAGGGCTTGAATGCATGTTTGATAGGATTAGTCTATGTGCTTTCGCTTAGATTAATTAGCGTTGAAAGTAAAATATGGGAAATTGTTTGCTTTCTAACGTTTCACATGATCAATTCCTCTTGCATGACTATGATGAACAATGATGAACTTGAATTAATTTTAATCATATGTTTCGATTTTGATCTTTGTTCTTGCATTCCATTTATAATTTTATGTTTTTGCATTTTAATTGTTTTATTAACTTAGTTTTAATTTCAGAAAAACCAAAAATCAAAAACCCCCTTTTAATTCGTAAATAATGTGCATATGTGTGAATATTATACTTTGTTTTGATTTTAATTGTTTAATTGTTTGACAATGACAGGTGTACCCTCAATCCCCGGAATAGAACGATCCCTATTTATTCTATACTACTAATGACATTTCAGGGTTAAATTATGCGCTTGCTTTGAGCGCATCATAAAGGTAAGTGAGAACGTTTCTGCCTTGATTCAGAGGAAGATTCCTCCAAAGTGTAAGGATCCTGGAAGCTTTACTATTCCATGTACTATTGGTAACTCCAGATTTAAGAATGCCATGCTAGATCTAGGTGCATCTGTTAATGTTATGCCCTACTCTGTTTATGAAACCCTAGGTCTAGGGGAACTTAAATCTGATAATGTTATCATTCAGTTAGCTGACAGATCCAATGCATACCCTAGAGGTTTGTTGGAGGATGTGCTTGTGCAGGTTAACCATCTTATCTTTCCAGCTGATTTTTATGTGTTGGAAATGGAGGACTCCCCTGTGAGTTCCACTCCTTTGCTTTTGGGACGTCCTTTCTTAAGGACAGCTAGGACAAAGATAGATGTGTATGCAGGTTCTCTCACCATGGAGTTTGATGGTGACGTTATTGGCTTCAACATTTTTGAAGCCATGAGGTATCCTCTTGATATAAATGACTGTTATTCTATTGATATTTTGGATGACCTTGCCCAGAAAATGTTTGAGGCCATGAATGAGGATACCCTAGCCACAACCCTCGAACAAGGAGTAGGGTACACAAAAGGTGGTGTGATACGTGCAAAAGCATCGCCAATTTAAACCCTGAAAAATATCATCGTTAGTATAGAGCAAATAGGGTATCGTTCAAAACCGGGGATTGAGGGTGCTAACATGTGAGAAACATATTAAAGAGAAAGAATATACACATTTACGAAATTGAAAGAACACTTTACAAGTTTTACAAAAATTAGAATTTACAAGTTACAAGCATGCTTAGAATTAGAACAACAAGAGTTAGAGAGAGAGCACTTACATTTAACATACGAAATTAGAAGACAACAATGAACAAAGAAAGCAACGAAATCACATATATATACTCACACAAATCGAAGCAAACAAAGAAAACCAAGTTAGAATGGGTTTTGGAAATCCTACTCCTATTTATACACAATTTACAAGTCCATATCACATAGGGAATCCATATACAACAAGGAAACAAAAATCCCTAAAGAACACCACCAAAAATCCCTAAGAAACACAATTCCTAAAAAACACCAAAGAAATCCCTATTTTTTAGCAATCCCTAAAAAACACAAAACAATTTCCTAAAAACCACTAAATTAATTCCTAGAAAACACTAACACATATTTACTATTCACGGAGTTACTATTCACGAATTTAAAAACATTTTGTTTTATTTTATTTATTATTTATATGAACATGCTACCTAAAAACTCTAAGTTAGTTTTAATTATTTACACAAACAAGAAAACATAACAAACGAAACAAGGGGGGGTTTTTGAAGATTTAAACTATAATTTTCGAAAACAAATAAAAGATTAAAAACATTTTATTTACATAGGTGGGAAAAGAAGAATTTTTGGAAAACAATTTATCAAGAACCTTTCAAGAACAACATATTCATGCATCCCTTAATCTTGTTAATTACCATGGAAAGATATCAACCAAGAAACAAAGTTACAAGCGCCCAATGTCCCTTATATGACTTCCCTTTACGCAATTGATCGACGAAGCGCCAAACCAACATATTTCAAATGCAAGTATCACACAATCGAAGCGACTCATAATCTCATGCATTCAAATCATTAAGAGCAAGTGAAAGTTTAGTCAATAAACATGCAAATTCAAGTACTCGAAGCGAATCTTTTCATTACATGCATAATCTGATCTCGACCTTTGTACAAAGCCTTTACTACTATATCGAATTAGGGTCCCGAAGCGTTTTACCTAATTACTAGCTCCAATTACATGCAATCATCCTAAGTTTCGAACCAAAGAACAAGAACATGCAAAAGTTATCTATAAAGCAAAACCAGATTATCAATCCATATTTCGGCAATTAATCAAGATCAAGAACACATAAACACATCAAACATAGAAAAGCATATCAAAATTGCATCCAAAAATCAGAAAGTTAACTCATGGTTTCGGTTTTACACATAAAGAAATCAAAACAGAAAAATACAAATACAAGAACACTAAACCGTAAAGAAAACATAGGGAAGATGGTATGAACAACCCTTGACTACGTCCCAAGGTCCAAAGCAGATCCAAGGCAGCAACACAAGGTAGAATTCACGGCTAGGAACTTGTAGATGCAAAAACCTGAAACTCAAGAGCAAACCGGTGAGAAACGAAATTGTGGAGAATAAATTGTTCCCCTTGAACGTCTAATACACAAGGTATATATAGTAGAACGTCCTAAGGCACTCCCAATTCGTTTCTACTTGGTTTCTCCAAAGTTGTGTTGATTTAGGACTTGTTTGGCACAAAGTAGATTTCCGGCAGTCTTGACCTCAGTGTACTAAAACGGCCATAACTTCCTCTAGAAAATAGATATCGACGAGCTGTAAAAAGTTCTAGAAACTAGACATCTGTAGCTTTCCAACCATATATAGATCATAATTTTCTGAGCTCTGAGTGATTTATGACACTCCGTTGAAGTTGACTGATCTGCACAGGCAGTAATCCGAATCTGTAATGGATTTGACTTTTAAAGCTTAACTTGAGTCCAATTCGAATTTCCTTCACATCACATGCCTCTCACATGTCTTCCACGCCTTGTTGAAGAATGAAACGTCAAGAACTCCCTAGAACCTTCAAGAATCTCACGGCAATTCCAATCCATACTCAACTAGAAATCCAAACTCCACATTGCTTTGAAATCCGAATTCCTTGTTGCTTTCTCTTCCATGTGCACGGCATATGATCTTCTTGAGACTTCTAGATTCTTCATGAACGTTCCAAGGCTCTCCTAGTATGAGTAGAACTCCATATGCAAGTAGGTTTCCTAGTTGAATCCTGCTTCCTTTTCCGAGATGCTTCTACACTCTTCCGGAACCTTCTTGAGTAATCCTTATCCAACAAGGACTCCTTGTCACACTAGTATTCCTTATCTGAGTAGAATTGGGTTTCCTTGTCCAACAGGGACTCCTAGTCCAAGTCAGCTTCAGACTCCTACTTCAACTGGGATTCCTTTTCCTAGTCAAACTGGGAAAACTTCCATTTCTTCATTTTTCTTCATTTCTGCGCCACTTGTTCCTTCCTTAGCCATTTTTGGACTTTGAGACTCCATTTTACCTGCAAAACACTAACTAAGTTAAATTGATCAAGAATAAGGAAATAACTTAGCAAAATATAGGGTTTAAACATTATAAACGTCGCATTTTATGCTCCTATCAAATTCCCCCACACTTAACTTTTGCTAGTCCCTTAGCAAAATCAACATAACAAACCAAAAAGACTAAGAAACAAAACAAAACAAAGAACTAACGAAAATACCAAGTATAGAAAACGAAAAACACAAGGACTCAAGACTCAAGAAAAACGTCAAAAACACTTAAACAAAATCAACACAAAAACATCACAAACAAAGACTCCAACGTTGACACACACAATGACTTCTAAGCCCTTTAACATATTGTCTCAGCAATCTCATACTTTCAAGTCGCCAAGATTAGCACTTAACCAAGCATCACATCTTCAAGATATTCGAGAGTTAATTACAAAATATAATCCACATATAAGCATGTAAGACTTGGGGGTAAACAATGGTGATGGGGGTTCTCAACACATTTCAAACAAGTCATGATTCAACCTCACATAGATATATCACTCTTTCTTCTCTCAGATTCAAGGTTCATGCTTAAAAGCTTACCACTCAAGTATATGTGAAAGATTACGAAGTAGATCACATACATAAGAAACGAAAGCATATATATTTTTTTCCAAAGATCTCATGAAAGATATCAACCACATGCACGAATGAACCCAAGCCATAAGTTCAATAGTTATAACTCATCTCCACATCAAAGGCTGTCCCATCTTAAGGATCAAAGAGGTCTTACAATCAAGGGTGTAATGGGGCCAAGGCTTAAGGTTAAAAGAAACGAAGGGATAGGAAAATCACAAAGTAACCTAAAAACCTAGCAGAGCACTTGTTGATGTAGAGAGACTATCTTCAAAATCCACCATGCTTAGCAAAACGTCATGTCTTCCTTTAAGGCTTATAAAAGGGCCAAGTGTCATCATGTTGGGCCCAAACTTCATTCTAACCTTCTTTGAACAAGTGTGAATAGGACAAAGACCAAATTCTTCAACAATGGGCCTTCAATTCAAAACAAACTCCAAATCCACAAAGTATAGGGGACTAAAATCCATAGAACTTAAACAAGAATACACATTTTTTTCTTTCATTTAATTGCCGAAACATATTCTTTTTCTTTCGAATTTTTTTATTTTTCTTTTCTTTTTCGGCAATTACATACAATTTTTCTTATGGACAAGTCTACCCCCACACTTGAACTTCTTCATGCCTTCAAAATTCATCCTTGACGCCAAAACTCCAAGCAAAGTCTCAAAATATGCTCCACTAAGTCTTTAGAACAAAGGGTATGGATATAACTATACTAAGGTTAAGGGTTAAGGAATTTTGAGGGTGATGAAAGAAAAGGCTTAATGTAGGCTCAAAGGGGTTAAACTAGGGGGGTCCCACGACGGGCACAAATAGGGACACAAGATATATTTGGCAATGGTGGTAAAAATCCTAAGTAAGTACCTTTATCCTTTCCAGAATCAGGGCCATATATTGATTATAAATGTCTCAACAAGCATAACAGTGAATTCTAGCATTCTATAGTCCATTAAAGAGCTATGGCATGTAGTCAATCAAGATGAAAGAATAATGAGATCAACAAAATCATCGCCAAGAAAATAAGAGTATAATCATTTTTTTCGTTAATCACTCACAAAGAAAGGGCACATGGCTCAAATTCTCACTTAGGGTTGTTATGAATCACAACTTATCTTCCACATGTTCATATTCTGTACCAAAGTTACGCATGCACCAAATCTACTACACATTCATATGCTTTTTCATAAATCATAATTAACCAAAGAATATCATCAAACATTATCTCAATCTTGTGATCCTCTTTTAGCCTTAATTTCAGAGATATAAGCACATCCTAGACAATTAAAAAGGGCATCCTAAGACTCAATCACAAAACAAAACAACACAAAAAAAAAAACAAAAAGATTTTTTTATTTTTTTATTTTTTTATTTTTTTTTATTTTTTGAACAGTGACGATTTTTTTTATTATTAATAAAGTGACGAAAATAATTTTTTTTTTTTTTTTTTTTTTTTTAAGACCACAAAACTAGCTATCTAAAAACAAAGTGAAACGTTAAACCCTTCCCCCACACTTAAATCATACATTGTCCTCAATGTATAAACAAGTATAAAGCATGCAAAACATCAATCAAGCATGGCAGAATAGTTAACGCAACAAACCTAAAAGAAAAACAAAGGCTACGAAAATAAAAGAGAAGGGAAGAGTGCAAGAGAGCAAATCTGCGTTGATGGCTCCTCCACAGCTACGGATGAAATGGGTTGCCTCCCATGCAGCGCTTAATGTTTAAAGTCTTTCAGCCTAGACTTGCACCTTCATTTATTCCTCTGGTTGTGGCGCCTCTTGGAGGGGTACATCCTCCACATTGTGCCCCACAAACGCCTCATAGTAAGGCTTAAAACATCATATATATATACATTCATACACATGGGCAACGAAAATTTTAGTGATTAGTTACAATCTTCTACAATTTTCGAAATAATCAACTTCAATAAGAGATCTTGTAAGTCAAAGTTTAGACGTGCGGCCCAGAGATTCTAATGTTAATACAAGTCTCCCCTCCTAAATCTTTTGGTAACTCTTTTCACACAGAGCCAGGTAGTAGAGGAACGATTTTGGCGGAGCTCAGCTCACTTGATTGACAGGGGACGAGACCCTTTGTCAGCACTTCTCGTATCCAATCAACCTAGACACTTTGTGCTACTAAGGTGCGCCTACTTGATAAAGAAGGTTGCTTGACAAGTATTAATAAAAGAACTCTCACCTATTCCGTTATGACTTACTTTCTTCTTACCAAAACCAATTATCTCGAAAATTGTCTAAGTATATGACTTTAATAAAACATCATGGACTATTGTTTTGGACGTGCGGCCCAAGTCCTTGTCTCCACACATATTTCTTCTCAAATCCTTTGGGCAACCTTACTGAAATGGCCAGTGCGGGGGAGGACGAGCACGAGAGGTAGAAACCATTTTGGCACAAGCTACTCCCACATTGTGGTTTACGCTCGTTTGATTGCCTTCTGGATTCAAAACCCGTCATGAACGTTGTCCCCTTCCTAGTCACCATCTCACATAGGCTATACTTACTAGGATAAGGGAAAAATTAAGTGCAAGACATTTTTCAAGTGTTGACAAAAACCGCCCACAACCTTAAGAGACCTAAATTAGGTGCTAATAAGGGGTTAAGGCTAATGTCAACAAAAGAGACTTCACCTATTCCATAATAGTTCATAATCCCTTACCAAAATCATACCTTAGTGGCGTTTTCATCACATGAAGACTTTTCAATCCCCGGCAACGGCGCCAAAAATTGATACGTGCAAAAGCATCGCCAATTTAAACCCTGAAAAATATCATCGTTAGTATAGAGCAAATAGGGTATCGTTCAAAACCGGGGATTGAGGGTGCTAACATGTGAGAAACATATTAAAGAGAAAGAATATACACATTTACGAAATTGAAAGAACACTTTACAAGTTTTACAAAAATTAGAATTTACAAGTTACAAGCATGCTTAGAATTAGAACAACAAGAGTTAGAGAGAGAGCACTTACATTTAACATACGAAATTAGAAGACAACAATGAACAAAGAAAGCAACGAAATCACATATATATACTCACACAAATCGAAACAAACAAAGAAAACCAAGTTAGAATGGGTTTTGGAAATCCTACTCCTATTTATACACAATTTACAAGTCCATATCACATAGGGAATCCATATACAACAAGGAAACAAAAATCCCTAAAGAACACCACCAAAAATCCCTAAGAAACACAATTCCTAAAAAACACCAAAGAAATCCCTATTTTTTAGCAATCCCTAAAAAACACAAAACAATTTCCTAAAAACCACTAAATTAATTCCTAGAAAACACTAACACATATTTACTATTCACGGAGTTACTATTCACGAATTTAAAAACATTTTGTTTTATTTTATTTATTATTTATATGAACATGCTACCTAAAAACTCTAAGTTAGTTTTAATTATTTACACAAACAAGAAAACATAACAAACGAAACAAGGGGGGGTTTTTGAAGATTTAAACTATAATTTTCGAAAACAAATAAAAGATTAAAAACATTTTATTTACATAGGTGGGAAAAGAAGAATTTTTGGAAAACAATTTATCAAGAACCTTTCAAGAACAACATATTCATGCATCCCTTAATCTTGTTAATTACCATGGAAAGATATCAACCAAGAAACAAAGTTACAAGCGCCCAATGTCCCTTATATGACTTCCCTTTACGCAATTGATCGACGAAGCGCCAAACCAACATATTTCAAATGCAAGTATCACACAATCGAAGCGACTCATAATCTCATGCATTCAAATCATTAAGAGCAAGTGAAAGTTTAGTCAATAAACATGCAAATTCAAGTACTCGAAGCGAATCTTTTCATTACATGCATAATCTGATCTCGACCTTTGTACAAAGCCTTTACTACTATATCGAATTAGGGTCCCGAAGCGTTTTACCTAATTACTAGCTCCAATTACATGCAATCATCCTAAGTTTCGAACCAAAGAACAAGAACATGCAAAAGTTATCTATAAAGCAAAACCAGATTATCAATCCATATTTCGGCAATTAATCAAGATCAAGAACACATAAACACATCAAACATAGAAAAGCATATCAAAATTGCATCCAAAAATCAGAAAGTTAACTCATGGTTTCGGTTTTACACATAAAGAAATCAAAACAGAAAAATACAAATACAAGAACACTAAACCGTAAAGAAAACATAGGGAAGATGGTATGAACAACCCTTGACTACGTCCCAAGGTCCAAAGCAGATCCAAGGCAGCAACACAAGGTAGAATTCACGGCTAGGAACTTGTAGATGCAAAAACCTGAAACTCAAGAGCAAACCGGTGAGAAACGAAATTGTGGAGAATAAATTGTTCCCCTTGAACGTCTAATACACAAGGTATATATAGTAGAACGTCCTAAGGCACTCCCAATTCGTTTCTACTTGGTTTCTCCAAAGTTGTGTTGATTTAGGACTTGTTTGGCACAAAGTAGATTTCCGGCAGTCTTGACCTCAGTGTACTAAAACGGCCATAACTTCCTCTAGAAAATAGATATCGACGAGCTGTAAAAATTTCTAGAAACTAGACATCTGTAGCTTTCCAACCATATATAGATCATAATTTTCTGAGCTCTGAGTGATTTATGACACTCCGTTGAAGTTGACTGATCTGCACAGGCAGTAATCCGAATCTGTAATGGATTTGACTTTTAAAGCTTAACTTGAGTCCAATTCGAATTTCCTTCACATCACATGCCTCTCACATGTCTTCCACGCCTTGTTGAAGAATGAAACGTCAAGAACTCCCTAGAACCTTCAAGAATCTCACGGCAATTCCAATCCATACTCAACTAGAAATCCAAACTCCACATTGCTTTGAAATCCGAATTCCTTGTTGCTTTCTCTTCCATGTGCACGGCATATGATCTTCTTGAGACTTCTAGATTCTTCATGAACGTTCCAAGGCTCTCCTAGTATGAGTAGAACTCCATATGCAAGTAGGTTTCCTAGTTGAATCCTGCTTCCTTTTCCGAGATGCTTCTACACTCTTCCGGAACCTTCTTGAGTAATCCTTATCCAACAAGGACTCCTTGTCACACTAGTATTCCTTATCTGAGTAGAATTGGGTTTCCTTGTCCAACAGGGACTCCTAGTCCAAGTCAGCTTCAGACTCCTACTTCAACTGGGATTCCTTTTCCTAGTCAAACTGGGAAAACTTCCATTTCTTCATTTTTCTTCATTTCTGCGCCACTTGTTCCTTCCTTAGCCATTTTTGGACTTTGAGACTCCATTTTACCTGCAAAACACTAACTAAGTTAAATTGATCAAGAATAAGGAAATAACTTAGCAAAATATAGGGTTTAAACATTATAAACGTCGCATTTTATGCTCCTATCATGGTGCCATTATCTCAAAGGAGGAATTGAAGGACACTTGTGAAGGAAAGATAATTGAAAACGTCTCCTTCCTTGAAGCATCCCCTTATGTAGGTAAGTCTAATTCTCCTTTGTCCATTCAGTTATCTACTAACAAGACTTTACCTTCAGTGGTCCAGGCCCCAGAACTTGAGCTTAAACCTCTTCCAGACCATTTGAAGTATGTCTACTTAGGAGACAAGGAGACCTTACCAGTGATAGTGTCCTCTGCGCTTACGACTCCACAAGAAGAGAAGTTGGTGGAGATGCTGAAGCAACACAAGACCGCCATAGGATGGACATTGGCGGACATCAAGGGAATTAGCCCTACAACTTGCGTCCATAGGATACTTCTAGAGGAGGGGTCTAAACCCACTAGAGAGGCTCAACGTCGTCTCAACCCTCCAATGATGGAAGTTGTGAAGAAGGAGGTTATCAAACTCCTAGATTGTGGGGTGATCTACCCCATTTCAGACTCCAAGTGGGTCTCTCCAGTTCAGGTTGTGCCCAAGAAATCTGGGGTAACTGTGGTGAAGAATGCTGAGAACGAACTGGTGCCCCAAAGGACAGTCACAGGTCACCGAGTGTGCATTGATTATAGGAAGCTCAACGCAACAACAAGGAAAGATCACTTTCCTCTTCCATTCATTGATCAGATGCTTGAGCGCCTAGCTGGACATGACTACTACTGCTTCTTGGATGGCTACTCAGGCTACAATCAGATTGCCATAGCCAATGAAGATCAAGAGAAGACAACCTTCACTTGCCCCTTTGGGACGTTTGCCTATAGACGTATGCCCTTTGGCCTTTGCAACGCTCCAGGTACCTTTCAGAGGTGTATGGTAAGTATCTTTTCAGATTATATTGAGAAAATCATAGAGGTATTTATGGATGACTTTTCAGTCTTTGGAAAGAATTTTGATGATTGTCTTAATAATCTGGAAATAATTCTAAAACGTTGCATGGAAACTAACCTTGTACTTAATTGGGAGAAATGCCATTTTATGGTTAAACAAGGAATAGTTTTAGGACATATTGTCTCTGCTAGGGGAATAGAGGTCGATAAGGCCAAGGTTGATATTGTGCGTTACTTACCCTCTCCCACTTCTGTGAGAGAGATTCGTTCTTTCCTTGGCCATGCAGGTTTTTGTAGGAGGTTTATCAAGGACTTCTCCAAGATTTCGAGACCTCTATGTCAACTGCTCCAGAAGGATGTGCCCTTTCACTTTGACAAGGAATGTCAAGCTGCTTTTGACAAGCTTAAGGAGTTGTTGACGTCAGCCCCCATCATGCTACCTCCAGATTGGTCCTTGCCCTTTGAGTTGATGTGTGATGCCTCTGACTATGCAGTTGGAGCTGTTTTGGGGCAAAGGAAGGACAAACGACCCTATGCCATCTACTACGCCTCAAGGACTCTGAATGATGCACAAATGAATTATTCCACTACAGAGAAAGAGCTCCTTGCAGTTGTTTTTGCCCTTGAAAAGTTTCGTTCCTACTTACTTGGTACCAAGGTAATTATTTATACTGACCATGCAGCTTTGAAGTACTTGATGACCAAGAAGGAGGCGAAACCAAGGCTTATCAGATGGGTCCTACTCTTGCAAGAGTTTGACGTTGACATCAAGGACAAGAAGGGTAGTGAAAACGTGGTAGCTGACCACTTGAGTCGTTTGGTACATGCAGAAGACCCTCTCCCTCTGGTGGAGACGTTTCCAGATGAGCAGCTTTTTGGACTTCAGGTAAGTGAACCATGGTATGCTGATATTGTGAACTATATTGTTTCTAGGAAGATTCCTGATACCATGTCACGTGCTCATAGAGATAGGCTTAAGAAAACTGTTAAGCAATATGTTTGGGATGAACCTTATTTGTGGAAATATTGCTCTGATCAACTGATTAGGAGATGTGTGCCTGAACATGAACATAATGCCATACTTTCGTTTTGCCATTCTAAAGCATGTGGGGGTCACTTTGGGTCTAAAAAGACTGCTTTTAAGGTGTTAGAGTCTGGGTTCTTTTGGCCAACGTTATTTAAGGATGCACATGCATATTGTTTAACTTGTGATAGATGCCAACGAACCGGAAATCTAAGTTCTAGAGATCAAATGCCATTGTCCAATATCATAACTGTTGAAATATTTGATGTCTGGGGCATAGATTTCATGGGACCTTTCCCTTCATCTTTTGGGTTTCTATATATCTTACTTGCAGTGGACTATGTTTCCAAATGGGTGGAAGCAAAGGCCACTAGAACTAATGACTCTAAGGTTGTTGCAGATTTTATCAAGTCTAACATCTTTAGCAGGTTTGGAATGCCTAGAGTTCTCATTAGTGATGGTGGATCCCATTTTTGCAATCGGACGATTGAGGCCTTGTTGAAGAAATATGATGTTACACATAAGGTTTCTACACCTTATCACCCCCAAACTAGTGGGCAGGCTGAGGTCTCAAATCGTCAGATCAAGGGGATATTGGAAAAGACTGTGAACCCCAACAGGAAGGATTGGTCCCTCCGCTTGGAGGATGCTTTGTGGGCCTACAGAACTGCATACAAGACTCCCATAGGTATGTCCCCATATCGTTTTGTCTATGGCAAACCTTGCCATTTACCTGTGGAGTTAGAGCACAAAGCTTGGTGGGCTGTGAAGCAGTTTAACATGGATATTGATGAAGCTGGGCTTCATAGGAAGCTGCAGTTGCAAGAGTTAGAGGAGATTAGGAATGATGCTTTCGAAAGTGCCAACATCTATAAAGAAAAGACTAAGGCATTCCATGATAAAATGATTCGAAGGAAGACTTTTGTTGTGGGTCAAAAAGTTCTTCTCTTCCATTCTCGTCTAAAACTCTTCCCAGGTAAACTTCGTTCTCGTTGGATTGGACCTTTTGTTATCACTAATGTGTTTTCTCATGGAGCTGTGCAGATAAAGAGTGAACAAACAGGTAACGAGTTCAAAGTGAATGGCCATCGCTTGAAGCCTTACTATGAGGCCTTTGTGGAACACGAAGTGGAGGAAGTACCCCTCCAAAACGTTCCACCTCTTGAGGATTAAATGGAGGTACAAGTCTAGGCTGAAAGAGTATAAACATTAAGCGCTGCTTGGGAGGCAACCCAATTCAGAAGTAGCTGTGGAGGAGTCATCAACGCAGATTTGCTTTCTCTTCCCCTTTTACTTCCCCATTTTCTCTTTGTTTTAGTAGCTATTTTCGTAAATTCCATCTCTATATGCTTAAGTGTTTCATTGCATGTTTATACTTGATTACATTGAGGACAATGCAATATTTAAGTGTGGGGGAAGGGATTTACATTTTGAGTCTTTTGAGTCATATTTTGAAAAAAATCAAAAAAATCGAATAATGTCAAAAATAAAAAACAAATTTTCGTTGGTTTTATTGAGTCTTTGCTTTTGTTTTGAGTCTTAGGATGCCCTTTCAACTATCTAGGATGATTCTATATCTCTGAAATCATGACTAAAAGAGGATCACAACATTGAGATGATTTTTACATGGTATTCCTTGGTTAATTGAGATATATGAAAAATGTATGCATGTGTAGTGGATATGGATCTCGTGACTTTGGTACAGAATATGAGCATGTTAAGATGAGTTTTGATTCATAAAACCCATGTGAGATAATTGAGCCATGTTCCTTTTTCTTGGAGTGAAATGAAAATATATTCTTAATTTCTTGGCGATGTTTTGATGATCTCATTATTCTTTCATCTTGATTGACTGCTTGCCATAGATTAAGTTTAATGGACTAGAGAATGCTAGAATTCGCTCTTGTGCTTGTTGAAACGTAATATCAATACATGGCCCTGATTCTGGAAGGGATAGAGGTTCTCTAGGAATTACCACCATTGCCATATAAACTTGTGTCCCCATTTGTGCCCGTCGTGGGACCCCCCTAGATAAGCCCCTTTGAGCCTACATTAAGCCTTTTCGTTCATCACCTTTAAATCCTTAACCATGAAGCTTAGTATAGTTACAACTCTACCCTTTGTTCTAAGAACTTAGTAGAGCTATCTTTTGAGACATATTACATGGGTTTGGTGCTAAGGATGAAGATTGAGAAGAGGTGAAAGTTCAAGTGTGGGGGTAGACTTGTCCATAAAGAAAAAAATATGTGAAAGCCGAAAAAGAAAAGAAAAGAAAAATGTGTACGGCTAAAAAGAAATAAAAAGAAAGAAATGTTTATGGATTAAGTCCCCTATACTTAGTGATTTTGGAGTTTCGCTTTAAATTGAAGGCCCACTACAGAAAAATTTGGCCTTTGTCCATTTCACTAGAGTCAAGGGAAGTTTACATTGAAGATTGGGCCCAACATGAAGACATTTGGCCCTTTTATGTGACCTATATGGGGAAGTGACGTTTTTTGAAATGCCTTGGTGGAATTTTCGAGATCTCTACATTTATATGAGCTCTACTAGGTTTTTAGGACACTTTGATAAATCCTTACCTTTCGGTTCTTTAAACCTTGAGCCTGAGCCCCATTACAACCCTTGAGAGAGAGGACCTTCTTGATCCTTAAGATGGGACAGCCCTTGATGTGGAGATGAGTTACAAGAGTTGAACCTATGGCAGTCCATTCGTGCAAGTAGTTGATATCCTTCATGAGATCTTTAAAAGAAAAATTATACTTGTGCTTTCGTTTCTTGCATTATGTGATATACTTGCTATCTTTCACATATACTTGAGTGTATAAGCTTTTAAGCATTGCCATGATCTGAGAGAAGAAAGAGGGATATACTTGTGAGATTTGAATCAAACTTGTTTGAAGCATGCTTAACAGAAACCATCACCATTGTTACAACCAAGTCCTACTTGTGTATGTGTGGATTACATGTTTTAATTAACTCTCAAATGCTTCACATTGATTCTTGGTTGAGTGCTAATCTTGGTGTTGTGAAAGTAAGAGATTGCTGAGACAAAAAGTTGAAGGGCAATAGAGTCTTTGTTTGTTTGAGTCTTTAATTTTCGTTGAGTCTTAGTGTGTGTCTGTGTTGTGATTTTGCTAAGGGACTAGCAAAAGCTAAGTGTGGGGGAATTTGATAGGAGCATTTTAATGCGACGTTTTACTTGTTTTTCCCTACATTTTCTGCGCCATTTCCTTGAAAAATCCTTGTTTAGGAAAGTTTCCATTCTTTGATTGGGAAAGTTCCTATTTGTGTAAAGTTTCTATTTTCGTAGTTTTCATTTCTCATTTCTGGCAAGTTTCCATTTTCAGTTTAGGAAAGTTTCTATTTTTCATTTTTAGTAACTTTCTATTTTTCATTTTTAGTAAGTTTCTATTTTTCAAATTAGGAAAGTTTCTATTTTTCTTACTAGTTTCTATTTTCAGGACCTCCGAGCTAAAAAGTGGAAATGAACACACGAATGGAAAGAGGAGCTTGCCAACGTCAAGGGGAACAAAAATGAAGAACATTGGACCACACATTTGAGCAGAAATGAAGAAACAAGCTTTCCTAGTGCAACCAGGAAACCCTGCGAACTGGAGGAGAGCTTACCAATGAAGTTTCCAACGCAACTATGAAAAGAAATGAAAGAAATGAAGTGTTTTGCGTTGGAACATATGAAGACTTGAAGATGAAGCAACGTGGCCCAAGAACTCTCAAGAATGAAGTGGATTTTCGGCAAAATGGATCATGGCCCATCAAGGTCCAAGGGATTAGGGTTTGTGACGCATGTGAGAAACCCTAGAGGAGTTTTGCCGTCCAAAATGAAGAGAGAAACAAGGAAGTGGCGTCCAAAAATCAGAAATTAAAAGGAGATTTTCTAGGGAGATTTTCTAGGGCTATTTTTATGGAAATACATCAAGAGATAAACCCTAGAATATCTTTTGCCGTCCAAGCCAAGAGGAAAAGAAGGAATGAGCCGTGAATTAAAGAAGAAACCCTAGAGATTTCGGCAAGATGTTATTCTCTAGAGAGTTTTAAGGAAAGAAAATATGTGTGGAGACCAAGAAAAGGGCTACATGGCGTCTAGATACATTCCTAGAATCTCTAAGGGAGTTTTGGCCGAAATAAAAGAAAGAAAAATCAGAAATTATCTCAAGGATTTTGACCAAGATTATTTAGGGAATTAATATTGGAATTTTGTGATTGGTTGAACCACCTCATAGGGCTTATGTGGCAAGCAAGCATTGGAGGAAATTATGTGGAGCAAGCATCACATGCCGTGAGGTTTCTTAGGGTTTTACACGGCCTTGGAGACCAAGAAGCCGTCCCCTATATAGTCTCCCCTCTTCTCAACGTCAAAAGTTCCCACTTTTGCGTTTTACAACTTTAGAAAAAAATTCAGAAAAGCTCTCTAGCCTAGCCGTGCTCTTCTCCATCCTCTAAGGCAACCACGAAGTGCAAGCAAGGCCAAGGAAGAAGAAGACAAGCCGTGAACACCATCCATCCTCCACCTTGAAGATTGCTTTCGAAATTCAAGAGATCACATCACCTTTTCGTTCATCACCATCTCCATCTCTTGGTGTAATTCGATTCTTCCTTGTAACTTTGTTTGTATTTTCGTTGGTTATGCCTTAGTTGACACATATGTTTGAACAAGTATTGTTTTCTGAAATTTTATGATTAATAGTTAATTTTCAGATTCATACTTTGCGAATTATGGTTGCTTATGTGTGAGTGTTTGATTAAATTTGCATGATAGAAATCTTTTGTATGTTAATCTTAAAGGGTTCGAAACTTTTAGGGTTTTTATATAATTGGTGCTACGAATTTAAGAACATGAATCAACTTTTTGGTTTTGTGTTCTTGAATCAATAAGTAGTAAAGGTTTTGTACAAAAACCGAATTTAATCAAAGAAGATTGCAATTAGGTGGACTTTTTCATACTAAGTTGCACATTTGAATTGATAGCCTTTCTAGATGCTTAATGCGTTTAACATGTATGATTGACTAGCTTTCTAGGGCTTGAATGCATGTTTGATAGGATTAGTCTATGTGCTTTCACTTAGATTAATTAGCGTTGAAAGTAAAATATGGGAAATTGTTTGCTTTGAACGTTTCACATGATCAATTCCTCTTGCATGACTATGATGAACGATGATGAACTTGAATTAATTTTAATCATATGTTTCGATTTTGATCTTTGTTCTTGCATTCCATTTGTATTTTTTATGTTTTAGCATTTTAATTATTTTGTTAACTTAGTTTTATTTTCAGAAAAACCAAAATCAAAAACCCCCTTTTAATTCGTAAATAATGTGCATATATGTAAATATTATACTTTGTTTTAATTTTAATTGTCTAATTGTTTGACAATGACAGGTGTACCCTCAATCCCCGGAATAGAACGATCCCTACTTACTTATACTACTAATGACATTTCAGGGTTAAATTATGCGCTTGCTTTTAGCGTATCAACCTTGGTACAGAATATGAGCATGTTAGGATGAGTTGTGATTCATAAAGCCCATGTGAGATAATTGAGCCCATGTTCCTTTTTCTTGGAGTGAAAAAAAATATATATTCTTAATTTCTTGGCGATGTTTTGATGATCTCATTATTCTTTCATCTTGATTGATTGCTTGCCATAGATTAAGTTTAATGGACTAGAGAATGCTAGAATTCGCTCTTGTGCTTGTTGAGACGTTATATCAATACATGGCCCTGATTCTGGAAAGGATAGAGGCACCCTAGGAATTACCACCATTGCCAAATGAGCTTGTGTCCCCATTTGTGCCCGTCGTGGGACTCCCTTAGATAAGCCCCTTTGAGCCTACATTAAGCCTTTTCATTCATCACCCTTAAAATCCTTAACCATGAAGCTTAGTATAGTTACAACCCTACCCTTTGTTCTAAGAACTTAGTGGAGCTATCTTTTGAGACATACTACATGGGTTTGGTGCTAAGGATGAAGATTGAGAAGAGGTGAAAGTTCAAGTGTGGGGGTAGACTTGTCCATGAAAAGAAAGATTATGTGATAGCCGTGAAAAATGAAAAAAAAAAAGAAAATGAAAAGAATGTGTACGGCTAGAAAAAAAATATATGTCCATGGATTTTAGTTCCCCATACTTAGTGATTTTGGAGTTTGCTTTGAATTGAAGGCCCACTATTGAAAAATTTGGTCTTTGTCCATTTCACTATAGTTCAAAGGAAGTTTAGAATGAAGATTGGGCCCAACATGAAGACATTAGGCCCTTTGATGTTACCTCTATGGGATTATGACGTTTTTGCAATGCCTTGGTGGATTTCTAGAAGTCTCTATATCTACATGAGCTCTGCTAGGTTTTTAGGACACTTTGTTAAATTCCTTACCTTTCGTTTCTTAAAACCTTGAGCCTTGGCCCCATTACAACCTTTGAGAGGACCTTCTTGATCCTTAAGATGGGACAGCCTTTGATGTGGAGATGAGTCACAAGAGTTGAACCTATGGCAGTCCATTTGTGCAAGTAGTTGATATCCTTCATGAGATCTTTAAAAGAAAAATTATATGTGCTTTCGTTTCTTCATACGTGATTTATTTGTTTATCTTTCACATATACTTGAGTGATATAAGCTTTTAAGCATTGCCATGATCTGAGAGAAGAAAGAGTGGATATACCTTGTGAGGATATGAATCATACTTGTCTGAAGCATGCTAAGCCCAACCCATCACCATTGTTACAACCAAGTCCTACTTGTGTATGTGTGGATTACATGTTTTAATTAACTCTCGAATGCTTAACATTGATTCTTGGTTGAGTGCTAATCTTGGTGTTGTGAAAGTAAGAGATTGCTGAGACAAAAAGTTGAAGGGAAATAGAGTCATTGTTTGTGTAGAGTCTTTAAATTTTCGTTGAGTCTTAGTTGAGTCTTTGTGTGATTTTGCTAAGGGACTAGCAAAAGCTAAGTGTGGGGGAATTTGATAGGAGCATTTTAATGCTACGTTTTAACTGCTATTTTCCTACATTTCCTGCGTTATTTCCTTAATAAAACTCTGTTTAGGAAAGTTTTCATTCTTTGATTGGGAAAGTTCCTAATTGTAGAAAGTTTCCGTTTTGTAGTTTCTATTTTCCATTTTTAGAAAGTTTCCATTTTAGTTTAGGAAAGTTTCCATTTCTTATTTTAGAAAGCTTCTATTTTCAGGTCTTTGGAATAAATAAGCTGAATTGAGTTCATAAATGGAAAGAGAAGCTTCATGAAGATGACATGGCAAGGAAATGACGTGGAAAATCAGAAAATATAATGCCAAGAGGAAATCAAGGAAGAGTTTTTAAAAAGGAAAATATATTTTCCTTGGGGATTAAATTTGCCGTGTAATACTTAAGGAAAAACAAGGTGACAACATGGGAATTAAAGATGATTGATTGAGGATTTCAAGGAGAGATTTTCTTGGGAGACAAAAATGGGAAGGAAATATTGTTGGAGGAATAATTTGGTGTGATTGCCAACGTGAAAATCAGAAATAATCAAGGAGATGATGCCAAGAGAGATTCAAGGGAGAAATAAAAGGAAAGAGAAAAAGGTGGAGACCAAGAAAAGCTGAAAACGTGTCTAGGTGCATCCCTAAATTCCCTAAAGGAATATTAGCCGAAATTCATGAAGAAAATCAGAATAATTTCAAGGAAATTCGGCAATTAAATATTAGGGAGGTATTTTAGAGAATTTTGATTGGTTGGACTACATCACAAAGCTTACTTGGCGAATTCTCATTGGTGGAAGCTATGTGGAAATTTGTGATTGCTTTGTGAACCCTAGCCGTGCTCCTATATATACCCACCTCTTTGACGTTGAAAAGAGTTCCATATCCCTTAGAAAAATTCAGAAAAATTATATTGTTGCCGTGAGCTTCTCCCATTTTCTCTCCATCCTCTAAAGCAAGCCACGGAGTTCAAGCAAGGCCGAAGGGAGAAGAAGGAGCCGTGACTATTCCTCCACCATCCACCATTGAAGACTTGCTTTCAAGCTTCAAGGATCACAACGAAAATCATTCATCCTCATCTTCCATCCACGGTGTAATTCGACCTCTACTTTGTAACCTTTGTTTGAATTTCGTTGGTTTGTTTTAGTTGACATTCATGATTGAACAAAGTTATTAATTTCTGGAATTTTATATGATTGAATGAAATTTTCAGATTCATATTATTGTTCTTCGAGAGTTGCTTATGTGGGTTTGTTTAATTAAATTTGCGTTATAGATAACTTTTGTATTTTAATCTTATGTGGTTGCAAACACTTAGGGTTTCGATATAATTGGTGCTAGGTTTAAGAACATGAAATCGACTTTTCGTTTTGTGTAAACTTGAATCAAAGTAGTAAAGGTTTTGTACAAAGATCGAATTTAATTAACGAGGATTGCAATTAGGTGGACTTTTCCATACTAAGTTGTACACTTGAGTTGATAGCCTTTCTCTATGTGTAATGTGTTAAACATGACATGATTGACTAGCTTTCTAGGGTTTGATTGCATGTTTGATAGGATTAATCTAGGTGCTTTCGCTTAGGTTAATTAGCATTGAAAAGTAAAAAATGGGAATTCATTTGCTTTCGAATGTTTCACATGATCAACTCCTTTCTCATGACTTAGATGAACAATATTAGGGTTTGAATCAATTTTAATCATAAGTTTCGGTTTTGATCTTTGTTCTCTCATTCCATTCGTATTTTTATGTTTTTGCATTTTAATTGTTTTGTTAACCTAGTTTTATTTTCGAAAAACCAAAAACAAAATCCCCCCTTTTCGTGTAAAATGTTTATAGTTGTGAATATATTTGTGAAAATTATACTTTGTTTTAATTTTAATTGTTTAATTGTTTGACAATGACAGGTGTACCCTCAATCCCCGGAATAGAACGATCCCTATTTGCTTATACTACTAACGATATTTCAGGGTTAAATTGCGCGCTTGCTTTTAGTGTGTCATCACTCTTTATCTGCACAGCTCCATGAGAAAACACATTAGTGATAACAAAAGGTCCAATCCAACGAGAACGAAGTTTACCTGGGAAGAGTTTGAGACGAGAATGGAAGAGAAGAACTTTTTGACCCACAACAAAAGTCTTCCTTCGAATCATTTTATCATGGAATGCCTTAGTCTTTTCTTTATAAATGTTGGCACTTTCGAAAGCATCATTCCTAATCTCCTCTAACTCTTGCAACTGCAGCTTCCTATGAAGCCCAGCTTCATCAATATCCATGTTAAACTGCTTCACAGCCCACCAAGCTTTGTGCTCTAACTCCACAGGTAAATGGCAAGGTTTGCCATAGACAATGCGATATGGGGACATACCTATGGGAGTCTTGTATGCAGTTCTGTAGGCCCACAAAGCATCCTCCAAGCGTAGGGACCAATCCTTCCTGTTGGGGTTCACAGTCTTTTCCAATATCCCCTTGATCTGACGATTTGAGACCTCAGCCTGCCCACTAGTTTGGGGGTGATAAGGTGTAGAAACCTTATGAGTAACATCATATTTCTTCAACAAGGCCTCAATCGTCCGATTGCAAAAATGGGATCCACCATCACTAATGAGAACTCTAGGCATTCCAAACCTGCTAAAGATGTTAGACTTGATAAAATCTGCAACAACCTTAGAGTCATTAGTTCTAGTGGCCTTTGCTTCCACCCATTTGGAAACATAGTCCACTGCAAGTAAGATATATAGAAACCCAAAAGATGAAGGGAAAGGTCCCATGAAATCTATTCCCCAGACATCAAATATTTCAACAGTTATGATATTGGACAATGGCATTTGATCTCTAGAACTTAGATTTCCGGTTCGTTGGCATCTATCACAAGTTAAACAATATGCATGTGCATCCTTAAATAACGTTGGCCAAAAGAACCCAGACTCTAACACCTTAAAAGCAGTCTTTTTAGACCCAAAGTGACCCCCACATGCTTTAGAATGGCAAAACGAAAGTATGGCATTATGTTCATGTTCAGGCACACATCTCCTAATCAGTTGATCAGAGCAATATTTCCACAAATAAGGTTCATCCCAAACATATTGCTTAACAGTTTTCTTAAGCCTATCTCTATGAGCACGTGACATGGTATCAGGAATCTTCCTAGAAACAATATAGTTCACAATATCAGCATACCATGGTTCACTTACCTGAAGTCCAAAAAGCTGCTCATCTGGAAACGTCTCCACCAGAGGGAGAGGGTCTTCTGCATGTACCAAACGACTCAAGTGGTCAGCTACCACGTTTTCACTACCCTTCTTGTCCTTGATTTCAACGTCAAACTCTTGTAAGAGTAGGACCCATCTGATAAGTCTTGGTTTCGCCTCCTTCTTGGTCATCAAGTACTTCAAAGCTGCATGGTCAGTATAAATAATTACCTTGGTACCAAGTAAGTAGGAACGAAACTTTTCAAGGGCAAAGACAACTGCAAGGAGCTCCTTCTCTGTAGTGGAATAATTCATTTGGGCATCATTTAGAGTCCTTGAGGCGTAATAGATGGCATAGGGTCGTTTGTCCTTCCTTTGCCCCAAAACAGCTCCAACTGCATAGTCAGAGGCATCACACATCAACTCAAAGGGCAAGGACCAATCTGGAGGTAGCATGATGGGGGCTGACGTCAACAACTCCTTAAGCTTGTCAAAAGCAGCTTGACATTCCTTGTCAAAGTGAAAGGGCACATCCTTCTGGAGCAGTTGACATAGAGGTCTCGAAATCTTGGAGAAGTCCTTGATAAACCTCCTACAAAAACCTGCATGGCCAAGGAAAGAACGAATCTCTCTCACAGAAGTGGGAGAGGGTAAGTAACGCACAATATCAACCTTGGCCTTATCGACCTCTATTCCCCTAGCAGAGACAATATGTCCTAAAACTATTCCTTGTTTAACCATAAAATGGCATTTCTCCCAATTAAGTACAAGGTTAGTTTCCATGCAACGTTTTAGAATTATTTCCAGATTATTAAGACAATCATCAAAATTCTTTCCAAAGACTGAAAAGTCATCCATAAATACCTCTATGATTTTCTCAATATAATCTGAAAAGATACTTACCATACACCTCTGAAAGGTACCTGGAGCGTTGCAAAGGCCAAAGGGCATACGTCTATAGGCAAACGTCCCAAAGGGGCAAGTGAAGGTTGTCTTCTCTTGATCTTCATTGGCTATGGCAATCTGATTGTAGCCTGAGTAGCCATCCAAGAAGCAGTAGTAGTCATGTCCAGCTAGGCGCTCAAGCATCTGATCAATGAATGGAAGAGGAAAGTGATCTTTCCTTGTTGTTGCGTTGAGCTTCCTATAATCAATGCACACTCGGTGACCTGTGACTGTCCTTTGGGGCACCAGTTCGTTCTCAGCATTCTTCACCACAGTTACCCCAGATTTCTTGGGCACAACCTGAACTGGAGAGACCCACTTGGAGTCTGAAATGGGGTAGATCACCCCACAATCTAGGAGTTTGATAACCTCCTTCTTCACAACTTCCATCATTGGAGGGTTGAGACGACGTTGAGCCTCTCTAGTGGGTTTAGACCCCTCCTCTAGAAGTATCCTATGGACGCAAGTTGTAGGGCTAATTCCCTTGATGTCCGCCAATGTCCATCCTATGGCGGTCTTGTGTTGCTTCAGCATCTCCACCAACTTCTCTTCTTGTGGAGTCGTAAGCGCAGAGGACACTATCACTGGTAAGGTCTCCTTGTCTCCTAAGTAGACATACTTCAAATGGTCTGGAAGAGGTTTAAGCTCAAGTTCTGGGGCCTGGACCACTGAAGGTAAAGTCTTGTTAGTAGATAACTGAATGGACAAAGGAGAATTAGACTTACCTACATAAGGGGATGCTTCAAGGAAGGAGACGTTTTCAATTATCTTTCCTTCACAAGTGTCCTTCAATTCCTCCTTTGAGATAATGGCACCACCTTTTGTGTACCCTACTCCTTGTTCGAGGGTTGTGGCTAGGGTATCCTCATTCATGGCCTCAAACATTTTCTGGGCAAGGTCATCCAAAATATCAATAGAATAACAGTCATTTATATCAAGAGGATACCTCATGGCTTCAAAAATGTTGAAGCCAATAACGTCACCATCAAACTCCATGGTGAGAGAACCTGCATACACATCTATCTTTGTCCTAGCTGTCCTTAAGAAAGGACGTCCCAAAAGCAAAGGAGTGGAACTCACAGGGGAGTCCTCCATTTCCAACACATAAAAATCAGCTGGGAAGATAAGATGGTTAACCTGCACAAGCACATCCTCCAACAAACCTCTAGGGTATGCATTGGATCTGTCAGCTAACTGAATGATAACATTATCAGATTTAAGTTCCCCTAGACCTAGGGTTTCATAAACAGAATAGGGCATAACATTAACAGATGCACCTAAATCTAGCATGGCATTCTTAAATCTGGAGTTACCAATAGTACATGGAATAGTAAAGCTTCCAGGATCCTTACACTTTGGAGGAATCTTCCTCTGAATCAAGGCAGAAACGTTCTCACTTACCTTTACCACCTCCTTTTCACGGTTCACTCTCCTAGTAGTGCAAAGCTCTTTAAGGAACTTGGCATACTTAGGGACTTGTTTGATGGCCTCTAGGAGGGGTAAGTTTACTTGTACCTTCTTGAAAGTTTCCAAGATAGCTTGGTCACTTTCATCCTTCTTGGATTTAGCAAATCTGCGTGGAAAGGGCATGCAAGAAGAAGAAGGGTTAGTAATAACCGAATTGGATAAGTTAGAATTAATACCTTGAATATCCGGTTTGGCCTTTTGTGGTGAGGACGCCTTGACTTCTTCCTTGGACGTTGCAGGGTCCTTTTCAATACCCAACTTTGTGGGTTCATGGTCTTCCTCAATCTCTATGCTTACTTGGGCTTTCTTGGGTGGCTTGGGTTGATCCACAAATGGCCTTCCACTCCTTGTAGTCACAACTGATGCATTCTCGACATTACCCTTAGGATTAGGTATTGTGACACTAGGGAGCTTCCCATTCTCATGAATCTTGCTCATGAAATCCACAACTTGACCCATCTGCTTCTTGAGTTCTGCAATGTCCTTAGTATGGGTCTGTTGTCCTTGGATCAAAGCCTGAGTAGAGTTTGTCAAGGCTTGTGTAGAAGCAGTCAAGGCTTCCAACGTCTTATCATAATGGGAATTGGAATTCCCAGAGTTCTGTTGAGGAGGAGGCATGTAAGGAGCTTGAGGACGTTGAAAAGTAGGCCCTTGAGGACGTTGAAAGTTCCCACCAAGAGGATTCTGAACATTGTCATTGTTGGTCCACTTGAAGTTGGGATGGTCCCTCCATCCTGGGTTATAAGTATTGGAATAAGTGTCATGTCTAGGACGTTGAGGTCCTCCCTGATATCCTCCTTGAAATCCCCCTTGGTATCCTCCAATAGCATTGGCAGATTCCCATCCTCCATTTTCATTGAGTTGAGGGCATTGATCAGTAACATGCCCTTGCATAGAGCATACCCCACAAGCTATGGATGCACTAGGTCCTTTGGAACTTATGACTTGGTTCATGAGCAAGGTGAGCTTATTCAGTTGATCCTCAATGGCATTATTCCTGCCCACTTCATGTACCTTTCGAATGGAGTGCCCTATACCCTCGTATTGTTGACTGTTGAGGGCACGATTCTCAATAAGTTCCTTTCCCTCTGCAGGTGACTTGTCCACAAAAGCTCCTCCAGCTGCAGCATCAAGCATTTGCCTCTCTAAGGGTAAGAGTCCCTCATAGAAGCATGTCAGTAGGGTCTCATCCTTCATCTGATGTTGAGGACATTGAGCAAGTAAGGAGTTGAACCTCTCATAATAGGCAGAATAGGATTCATCTGGAGCTTGTTCAATTCCACTAAGCTTCTTCCTGAGTGTGATGACCTTGGAAGCTGGGAAATATCTTTCCAAGAAGGCCTTCCTCATAGTGTCCCAAGAGGTGATACGTCCAGCAGGAATCTCATATAGCCAATCTTTGGCTCTGTCAGCTAAGGAAAATGGAAATGCTTTCATCCTTAGAATGTTCTCATCTGCTCCTTGTGGTTGCATATTAGAACACACAACCTGAAATGCCCTAAGATGCTTGTTGGCGTCCTCCATAGGAAGCCCATGAAACTTAGGGAGTTGGTGCAATAATCCACTCTTCAGCTCAAACTCTGCATTTCTTCCTGCAGCAGGGGCAGGGTACACAATACCTATAGGGGGTCCTCCCTCGACTGTTGCTGTGGATAGTTCCCTAATGGATGCCATTCTCTCTTCTTGAACTTCTTCAGGTGGTGGTGTAAGTGGTGGTGAAGGTGAAAGAGGGGAAGTAATTTGTGGTGATGGTAAGTTAGGCGAAATCAAAGGTGATGGTGAAAGTGGTGGAGATGGAGTTGGTGTAGGTGATGTGGATTCCTCTGAAGGATCTAAGATTCTTTTCCCTTGCTCGTTGAATGTATATGGCTTGAATTGCAAGGGAGAAGGTCTTCTGTACTCAAGTTGTGGAGGATTCTTCAAACGAGCAAGTCTTTCTTCAATCTCTCGTATGGTAGGGAGTTTAGAGGACTCGGACATTCATGGAATTCCTGAACAACATTAAGATGTACAAAAATGAGTAACTTATGAAAACAAACAAAATACAAGTTAATATTTTCATACAAAAACGTCACTATTCACAATGCAACAAAAGAGACTTACATTTTGTACAAGTAAGAGAAGTAAAAACAAAACACTTTACATGTGAAGGGTATGTACAAGTATTTTATTACTATTTTTTTTTTTTTTTTAGAACTTATAAACATCGTTAATAACTCAATTGATTCCAAGTTGTAAGTCGAGCCCAATAGAAACCACTACTATTGGTGAGCTACGATATAGGGATAGTCGCCTAGACATAAGTCTCTTCCCGTGGTTTCAGAAGGCCAGATAGCCAGATGAAGAGGTAAGTGAGAGGGAGGACTCATTTTGGTGATACTACGGAGGCTACTCCCTCATTGAGGTTTACGCCCCTATTGGCTACTTCCACATTGTGGTTTACGCACAGTCTATAGTATCTCTGAGATCCAATTTGAACCCATCACCCAGGGTCTCAACCTAAGACACCATCTGTAATGCCCCTTACTCAGTTTGGAAAGTACTCATGTGTTAGACTGTTCTCCTAATGCTAATAAAGGCCGCCCTCAACCTCATAAGACCTTAGAAAGGTACCAATGAAGGGTTAAGGCCAATATTAACAAAAGGGCCCTTGTCTACTCATACGATTTTACACACTCATAACAATCAAATAATTAACAACATTTATAAATCAATTTTTTTTTTTTTTTTACTTTTTTTTTTCTTTTCCTTTACAAGTATATTAGACAAATTACACACAAAACTTTCACACAAAACACATGTACAAAACGTCACTATTCACAATTATTTTTTTTTTTTTCCGATTTTTTTTTATTTATTTATTTATTTATTTATTTATTTTTTTTTTTTTTTTTATTTACAATTATTTTCAACACTTAGGTACGGGAACAGGGAATCTCGTTGTGCAATGGGGCTGAAACAGCTACCCTTCCAAGATTATGTTTAATCCAATATACCTTAAGTGCCACAACAATTTCTTACATTTTCTTTTTGCTATAAATACTATTGATATCGAATTTAATTCCAAGCGGTAAATCAAGTGGACGTGCGGCCCAAGTATAATCGTCTAGACACAAAGTCCCTCCTACATCCGTTGGGCAACCTTACTGAAATGGCCAGGTAGGGGAGGGCGAACACAAGAGGTAGGATCCATTTTGGCATAGGCTACTCCCTCATTGAGGTTTACGCCCATTTGTAGCACTTCTGAATCCAGAACCCGTCATGAACGTTGTCCCCAGCCTAGACACCATCTCACATAGGATATTCTTACTAGGATGTAAAAGGTCCTAAGTGTGTTAGACAGTTCAATGAATGTTAATAAAGGCCGCCCTCAACCTTAAGGGACCTGAACTAGGTACCAATAAGGGGTTTAGGCCAATATTAATAAACACGACTTCACCTATTCCTTCTTTAATTTACAACTAACAATTAAACTCGTGTTCAACAATAAAAATAACAACCTAAGTAATTAATCTAAAATTCGACAATTACAAAATAATTAACAAGTCATATTTTTTTTTTCTTTCGGTCACATTAAAAACAAAACACATATATTAACAATATAACAAATGATTTTTTTCAATCCCCGGCAACGGCGCCAAAAATTGATGCGCTTAGAGCAAGCGCATAATTTAACCCTGAAATATCGTTAGTAGTATAAGCAAATAGGGATCGTTCTATTCCGGGGATTGAGGGTACACCTGTCATTGTCAAACAATTAAACAATTAAAATTAAAACAAAGTATAATATTCACACATATGCACATTATTTACGAATTCAAAGGGGGTTTTTGATTTTGATTTTTCCGAAAATAAAACTAAGTTAACAAAATAATTAAAATGCTAAAACATAAAAATACAAATGGAATGCAAGAACAAAGATCAAAATCGAAACATATGATTAGAATTAATTCAAGTTCATCATTGTTCATCATAGTCATGCAAGAGGAGTTGATTATGTGAAACGTTAAAAGCAAACAATTCCCCATATTTTACTTTCAATGCTAATTAATCTAAGTGAAAGCACATAGACTAATCCTATCAAACATGCATTCAAGCCCTAGAAAGCTAGTCAATCATACATGTTTAACGCAATAAGCATCTAGAAAGGCTATCAACTCAAATGTGCAACTTAGTATGAAAAAGTCCACCTAATTGCAATCTTCTTTGATTAAACTCGGTTTTTGTACAAAACCTTTACTACTTATTGATTCAAGAACACAAAACCAAAAAGTTGATTCATGTTCTTAAATTCGTAGCAACATTCACATAAAAACCCTAAATGTTTCGAACCATTCAAGATTATCATACAAAAGATTTCTACCATGCAAATTTAATCAAACACTCACACAAAAGCAACCATGAATCGCAATATATGAATCTGAAAATTAACAATTAATCATAAAATTTCAGAAACCAAAACTTGTTCAAACATATGTGTCAACTAAGGCAAAACCAACGAAAATACAAACAAAGTTACAAGGAGAATCGGATTACACCGTGATGAAGGTGAGATGAATGAAGTGATGATGTGGTCTCTTGAATTTCGAAAGCAATCTTCAAGGTGGAGGATGGATGGTGTTCACGGCTTGTCTTCTTCTTCCTTGGCCTTGCTTGCACTTCGTGGTTGCCCTAGAGGGTGGAGAAGAGCACGGCTAGGCTAGGGAGTTTTCTGAATTTTTCTAAAGTTGTAAATTGTATGGAAGAGAGGAACCTTTGACGTTGAGAGAAGAGAGGAATATATAGGGGACGGCTTCTTGGTCTCCAAGGCCGTGTAAAACCCTAGAGAAACTCACGGCAATTCTTGTTAACTCCACATAATTCCCTCCAATGAAATCTTGCCAAGTAAGCCCTATGATGTGTCTCAACCAATCACATAATTTCCTAGAATATTTCCCTTGATTTTCTTGCCGAAATACCATGACAATAATCTGATTTTATCTCTTGTATTTCGGCCAAAACTCCTTTAGAGATTCTAGGAATGAATCTAGTCACCTTTTGGGAGCTTTTTGTGTTCAACACATCTTCTCTTTCCTTTTATTTCTCCCTCAAAAATCTTCATCGAAATCTCTTTTTATTTTCTGATTTTTCCCACGGCAAAACCCTAGTTTCTCTCTTCATTTTGGACGGCAACTCCTCTAGGGTTTCTCTTGACTTGGACGGCAATCTTCTAGGGTTTGTCTCCAAGTAAATCTCTTTCCATAAAAATAGCCCTAGAAAATCTCAACCGAAATCTTCTAGGTTGTTCTTGATTCTCACGCCATCTCCTTGTTTCTCTCTTCGGTTTTCACGGCAAAACATCTCTAGGGTTAGGGTTTTGCGTCACAAACCCTAGTGTCATGGGCTTAGATGGGCCTTGGTCCATTTTGCCGAAAACCCATTTCATTCTTGAGAGTTCTTGGGCCACGTTGCTTCATCTTCAAGTCTTCATATTTTCCAACGCAAAACACTTCATTTCTTTCATTTCTTTTCATAGTTGCGTTGGAAACTTCATTGGTAAGCTCTCCTCCAGTTCGCAGGGTTTCCTGGTTGCACTAGGAAAGCTTGTTTCTTCATTTCTACTCAAATGTGTGGTCCAATGTTCTTCATTTTTGTTCCCCTTTGACGTTCGCAAGTTCTTCTTTCCATTCGTGTGTTCATTTTTTCCACTTTTTAGCTCGGAGGTCCTGAAAATAGAAACTAGTAAGAAAAATAGAAACTTTCCTAATTTGAAAAATAGAAACTTACTAAAAATGAAAAATAGAAAGTTACTAAAAATGAGAAATAGAAACTTGCCAGAAATGAGAAATGAAAACTATAAGAATAGAAACTTTCTAAAAATGGAAAATAGAAACTAAGAAAAATGGAAACTTTCTACAAATAGGAACTTTCCCAATCAAAGAATGGAAACTTTCCTAAACAGAGTTTTACTAAGGAAATGGCGCAAGAAATGTAAGGAAATGCAGTTAAAACGTCGCATTAAAATGCTCCTATCATTTAATCCTCTGGTTGTGGGGCGTTTTGGAGGGGTACATCCTCCACTTCATGCTCCACAAACGCTGAGTAAGTTAGTAAATTGCAAAGTACAAGAGATACAAGTTAATATACAAGAAAACGTCACTATTCATTATATACAAGGAGACGTCATTATTCATTATATACAAGGAAACGTCACTATTCACAATTTTTTTTTTTTTTTTCTCTTTTATTTACAATTACTTTCAACACTTAGGTACGAGAACAGGGAATCTTGTTGTGCAATGGGACTGAAACAGCTACCCTTCCAAGATTATGTTTAATCCAATATACCTTAAGTGTCACAACATTTTTTACATTTTCTTTTGTTATAAATATTATTGATATCAAATTTAATTCCAAGCGGTAAATCAAGTGGACGTGCGGCCCAAGTATAATCGTCTAGACACAAAGTCCCTCCTACATCCGTTGGGCAACCTTACTGAAATGGCCAGGTAGGGGAGGACGAACACAAGAGGTAGGATCCATTTTGGCATAGGCTACTCCCTCATTGAGGTTTACGCCCATTTGTAGCACTTCTGGATCCAAAACCCGTTATGAACGTTGTCCCCTTCCTAGACACCATCTCACATAGGATATTCTTACTAGGATGTAAAAGGTCCTAAGTGTGTTAGACAATTCAATGAATGTTAATAAAGGCCGCCCTTAACCTTAAGGGACCTGAACTAGGTACCAATAAGGGGTTTAGGCCAATATTAATAAACACGACTTCACCTATTCCTTCTTTAATTTACAACTCACAATTAAACTCGTATTCAATAATAAAGATAACAACCTAAGTAATTAATCTAAATTTTGACAATTACAATATAATTAACAAGTAAAATATTTTTTTTTTTTTTTTTTTTTTTCGATCACAATATAAACAAAACAAATATTCACAAAGTGACAAATGATTTTTCAATCCCCGGCAACGGCGCCAAAAATTGATACGCTAATTGCAAGCGCATAATTTAACCCTGAAATGTCGTTAGTAGTATAAAGTAAATAGGGATTGTTCTATTCCGGGGATTGAGGGTACACCTGTCATTGTCAAACAATTAAACAATTAAAATTAAAACAAAGTATAATATTCACACATATACATTATTTACGAAAAAGGGGGTGTTTTTGATTTTGGTTTTCTTCGAAAATAAAATTAAGTTAACAAAACAATTAAAATGCAAAAACATAAAAATAAAGATGGAATGAGAGAACAAAGATCAAAAACCGAAACATATGATTAAAATTGATTCAAACCCTAATATTGTTCATCTAAGTCATGAGAAAGGAGTTGATCATGTGAAACGTTAGAAAGCAAACAATTTCCCATATTTTACTTTTCAATGCTAATTAATCTAAGTGAAAGCACAAAGACTAATCCTATCAAACATGCATTCAAGCCCTAGAAAGCTAGTCAATCATGACATGTTCAACGCATAAAGCACATAGAAAGGCTATCAACTCAAGTGTACAACTTAGTATGGAAAAGTCCACCTAATTGCAATCCTCGTTAATTAAATTCGATTTTTGTACAAAACCTTTACTACTTTTCGATTCAAGAACACAAAACCAAAAAGTTGATTCATGTTCTTAAATTGTAGCACCATTCATATCGAAACCCTAAGTGTTTGCAACCACATAAGATTAAAATACAAAAGTTATCTATAACGCAAATTTAATTAAACAAACCCACATAAGCAACTTTCGAAGAACAATATATGAATCTGAAAATTTCTCAATTAATCATAAAATTCCAGAAATTAATAATTGTTCAAACACATATGTCAACTAGTTCATAACCAACGAAATTCAAAGCAAAGGTTACAAAGAAGAGGTCGAATTACAACGTGAGATGAAGATGGTGATGAACGAATGATGTGGTAGTCTCTTGAATCTCGAAAGCAAGCTTCAAGGATGGTGGTGGATGATGATGCTCACGGCAATTCTTCTTCTCCCTTGGCCTTGCTTGAATTCCGTGGAGATGACTAGAGGATGGAAGAACTCACGGCTATTCTAGAGAACTTTTCTGATTTTTTCTAAAGTGTAAATTGTATGGAAGAGAGGGGCCAGCAAAACGTCACAATGGAGAGGGAATATATAGGGGACGGCAAACTTGGTCTCCAAGCCGTGTATTTCTTCTTTATTTTCCATGGAATTAATCTGAAAATGCCACATAGTTTCCTCCAATGATAGCTTGCCAAATAAGCCCTATGATGTGGTCCAACCAATCATATAATTCCAATTTAATTCCCTAAATAATCTTGCCGAAATTCCATGGATATATTCTGATTTTATACTTTAAATTCGGCCAAAACTCCTTTAGGGAATATAGGGATGAACCTAGACACGTTTTGAACCTTTTCTTGATGTCCACACTTCTTCTTTCCTTAAAACTCTCCCTATTTCTTCTCCCAACGTTTTCTTCTTGATTTTTCTTGATTCTCACGTTGTTCTCTCTCTTTGCACGGCAAAGACTCTTAAGTCTCCCAAAAATATTTTCTTTCCATAAAAATTTGCCCTAGAAAATCTCAACCGAAATCTTCTTTTATTTTTCTGATTTTTCACGCCATTCCTTGTTTCTCTCTTGATATTCACGGCAAACTCTCCTAGGGTTTGTTCCATGCGTCACAAACCCTAATTGCATGGGCTTTGTGGGCCTTGTATCCATTTTGCCGAAAATCCAATAAGTCTTGAGGGTTTTTGGGCCTTGTTGCTTCAACTTCAAGCCTTTATACATTCCAACGCCATAACACTTCATTCTTCCATTTCTCTTTCATGGTAACGTTGGAAACTTCAGTGGTAAGCTTTCCTCCCTTTCGCAGGGTTTCCTGGTTGAAGCAGGAAAACTTCTTTTCTTTATTTCTGCTCATTTCTGTGGTCCATTGTTCCTCATTTTTGCTCCCCTTAACGTTTGCAAGCTCCTCTTTCCATTTGTGAGTTCATTTCCACTTTTTAGCTCGGAGGTCCTGAAAATAGAAACTAGTAAGAAAAATAGAAACTTTCCTAAAATGAAAAATGGCAACTTTCCTAAACTGAAAATGGGAAACTTTCTAAAAATGAAAAATAGAAACTACCAAAATAGAAACTTTCTACAAATAGGAACTTTCCCAATCAAAGAATGGAAACTTTCCTAAACAGAGTTTTATTAAGGAAATAACGCAGAAAATGTAGGGAAATACAGTTAAAACGTCGCATTAAAATGCTCCTATCACTACACCACCACCTAAAGTAGGAGAACGAATGGCATCTATAAGGGAACTCTCCACAGCATCTGTCCAAGGAGGACCCCCTACAAGTATTGTGTACCCTGCCCCTGCAGCAGGAAGACAAGCAGAGTTTGAGCTTAAGAGTGGATTGTTGCACAAGCTCCCTATGTTTCATGGCCTTAATATGGAGGACGCCAACAAGCATATCAGAGAATTTCAGTCTGTGTGTGCAAACATGCAACCACAAGGAGCAGATGAAAACATTCTGAAGATGAAGGCATTTCCATTCTCCTTAGCTGACAGAGCCAAAGATTGGCTATATGAGATTCCTGCTGGACGTATTACTTCATGGGAAACAATGAGGAAGGCCTTCTTGGAAAAATACTTCCCAGCTTCAAAGGTCATCACACTCAGGAAGAAGCTCAGTGGAATTGAGCAAGCCCATGATGAATCCTGTGGTGCCTACTATGAGAGGTTCAATTCCTTACTTGCACAATGCCCTCAACATCAGATGAAGGATGAGACCCTACTTACTTGCTTTTACGAAGGACTCTTACCCTTGGAAAGGCAAATGCTTGATGCTGCAGCTGGAGGAGCTTTTGTGGACAAGTCACCTGCAGCTGGGAGGGAACTTATTGAAAATCGTGCCCTAAACACTCAACAATATGAGGGTGTGAGACAAACCACTCGTAGGGTCAATGAGGTGAGCACTAGTCCTGCCATTGCGGATCAATTGAGCAAACTCACCCTTCTTGTGAACAAAGTGGCGACTACTCAAGGCCAAGGAGGACCTTCTGCTTGTGGGGTATGCTTTACCCAAGGACATCCTACGGATCAATGTCCTCAACTAAGTGAGAATGGTGGTTGGGAATCTGTGAATGCCATAGGAGGATACCAAGGAAATCAAGGAGGTCCCCCACGTCCAAGGTATGATCCATATTCGAATACCTATAACCCTGGATGGAGGGACCACCCCAACTTCAAGTGGACCAACAATGAGAATGTTCAGAACCCTCTTGGTGGGAGTTTCCAACGTCCTCAAGGACCTTCATCTCAAGGACCTTCTTTTCAAAGGCCTTAAATGCCTCCTCAACAGCACTCAGGGAATTCCAATTCCCACTATGACAAGACAATTGAGGCATTGACTAATTCTACTCAGGCATTGACTAGTGCCACACAGACTTTGCTACAAGGACAACAGAACCACACCAAGGACATTGCTGACCTTAAGAAGCAGATGGGACAAGTGGTGGACTTCATGACCAAGTTTCATGAAACTGGTAGTGATAGGAGCTTTAATGCGACGTTTTACTTGCTTTTCCCTACATTTCTTGCGTTATTTCCTTATTAAAACTCTGTTTAGGAAAGTTTCCATTCTTTGAATGGGAAAGTTCCTATTTGTAGAAAGTTTCTATTTTTGTAGTTTCTATTTATCATTTTTAGTAAGTTTCCATTTTTCATTTTTAGAAAGTTTCCCATTTTCAGTTTAGGAAAGTTACCATTTTTCATTTTAGGAAAGTTTCTATTTTTCTTATTAGTTTCTATTTTCAGGACCTCCGAGCTAAAAAGTGGAAATGAACTCACAAATGGAAAGAGGAGCTTGCGAACACCAAGGGGAGCAAAAATGAGGAACAATGAGCCACAGAAATGAGCAGAAATGAAGAAAAGAAGTTTTCCTGCTTCAACCAGGAAACCCTGCGAAAAGGAGGAGAGCTTACCAATGAAGTTTCCAACGCAACCATGAAAAAGAAATGGAAAAATAATGTGTTTTGACGTTGGAGGGTGACAAAGCTTGAAGTTGAAGCAACAAGGCCCAAGAACTCAAAGATTGAATTGGATTTTCGGCAAAATGGATCAAGGCCCAACAAGGCCCATGAAATTAGGGTTTGTGACGCAAAACCTAAACCCTAGAAGAGTTTGCCGTCCAAAGCAAGAGAGAAAGTAGGGTTTGCCGTGAGAAAAAATCAGAAAATAAGAAGAGATTTCAATGGAGATTTCTTAGGGAGCTTTTAAAGGAAAGAGAATATGTGTTGAACACAAAAAGCTCTCAAAGGAGTCTAGATTCGTCCCCTATATTCTCTAAATATATTGTTGCCGAAATTGGTGAAGAAAATCAGAAAATATCTCTATATATTTCGGCAAGATTATTTAGGGAATTAACATTGGAATTTTGTGATTGGTTGGACCACCTCATAGGGCTTATTTGGCAAGATATTATTGGAGGAAATTATGTGGAATTTTCAGATTAATTCCATGAGGTTTACACGGCTTGGAGACCAAGTTGGCCGTGCTCCTATATATACTCCCCCTTTCTCAACGTCAAGGTCTCCTCTCCATACAATTTACAACTTAGAAAAATCAGAAAATCCTTTTAGCATAGCCGTGAGTTTCTCCATCCTCTAGAGCAAGCCACGAGTTCAAGCAAGGCCAAGGAAGAGAAGAAGAAGCCGTGACCTATTCCTCCACCATCCACCATTGAAGACTTGCTTTCAAGCTTCAAGGATCACAACGAAAATCATTCATCTTCATCTTCCATCCACGGTGTAATTCGACCTCTACTTTGTAACCTTTGCTTTGAATTTCGTTGGTTTTGTTCTAGTTGACATATGTGTTTGAATGAATATTAATTTCTGGAATTTTTATATGATTGAATGAAATTTTCAGATTCATATTATTGTTCTTCGAGAGTTGCTTATGTGGGTTTGTTTAATTAAATTTGCGTTATAGATATCTTTTGTATTTTAATCTTATGTGGTTGCAAACACTTAGGGTTTTGATATGAATGTTGCTAGGTTCAAGAACATGAAATCAACTTTTTGTTTTGTGTAAACTTGAATCAAAGTAGTAAAGGTTTTGTACAAAGATCGAATTTAATTAACGAGGATTGCAATTAGGTGGACTTTTCCATACTAAGTTGTACACTTGAGTTGATAGCCTTTCTAGGTGTTTATTGCGTTGAACATGTCATGCTTGACTAGCTTTCTAGGGCTTGAATGCATGTTTGATAGGATTAGTCTTTGTGCTTTCACTTAGATTAATTAGCATTGAAAAGTAAAATATGGGAAATGGTTTGCTTTCTAACGTTTCACATGATCAACTCCTTTCTCATGATTTAGATGAACAATATTAGGGTTTGAATCAATTTTAATCATATGTTTCGGTTTTTGATCTTTGTTCTCACATTCCATTTGTATTTTTATGTTTTTGCATTTTAATTGTTTTATTAACTTAGTTTTATTTTTGAAAACGAAAACCAAAAATCCCCCCTAATTTCGTGTACAATGTTTATAATTGTAAATATCTTTGTGAATATTATACTTTGTTTTAATTATAATTGTTTAATTGTTTGACAATGACAGGTGTACCCTCAATCCCCGGAATAGAACGATCCCTATTTGCTTATACTACTAACGATCTTTTCAGGGTTAAATTATATGCTTGCTTTGAGCGTATCAATTTTTGGCGCCGTTGCCGGGGATTGAAAAATCATTTGCCATATTGTGAATAATATGTTGTTTTGTTTATTTTGTTATCGTTAAAAAAAAAAAAAAAAAAAAAAAAAAAAAAAAACACTTGTTTATACTTTACGAAATTTAGTTAGTTAATTACTTAATTAATTAGGTTGTTATTTATATTGTTGAACACGAGTTTAATTGTTAGTTGTAAATTAAAGAAGGAATAGGTGAAGTCGTGTTTATTAATATTGGCCTAAACCCCTTATTGGTACCTAGTTCAGGTCCCTTAAGGTTGAGGGCGGCCTTTATTAACATTCATTGAACTGTCTTCACACTTAGGACCTTTTATATCCAAGTAAGTATAGCCTATGTGAGGTGGTGTCTAGGAAGGGGACAACGTTCATAACGGGTTCTGGATTCAGAAGTGCTTACAAATGGGCGTAAACCTCAATGAGGGAGTAGCCTATGCCAAAATGGATCCTACCTCTTGTGTTCGTCCTCCCCTACCTGGCCATTTCAGTAAGGTTGCCCAAAGGATGTAGGAGGGACTTAGTGTCTAGACGATTATACTTGGGCCGCACGTCCACTTGATTTACCGCTTGGAATTAAATTTGATATCAATAATATTTATGACAAAAAGAAAATGTAAGAAATTGTTGTGACACTTAAGGTATATTGGATTAAACATAATCTCGGAAAGGAAGCTGTTACAGCCCATTGCACTCTGAGATTCCCTGTTCCCGTACCTAAGTGTTGAAAATAATTTTAAAATAAAAGAAGAAAAAGAGAAAAGAAACCGAAAAAAAAAAAAAAAAAAAAAAATTTATTAGATGAATAGTGACGTTTTGTACTTTGTGTGAAAGTTTTGTGTTTATATTTTGTCTAATTATATTTGTAAAGAATTATACTTAAAGAAAATAAAATGGAGTTATAAATTTTGTTAATTACTTAATTGTTGTGAGTGTGTAAAATCGTATGAGTAGACAAGGGCCCTTTTGTTAATATTGGCCTTAACCCTTCATTCGTACCTTTCTAAGGTCGTATGAGGTTGAGGGCGGCCTTTATTAGCACTTGGAGAACAGTTTAACACATGAGTTACTTTTCAAGCTGAGTAAGGGGCATTACAGATGGTGTCTTAGGTTGAGACCCTGGGTGATGGGTTCAAATTGGATCTCAGAGATACTATAGACTGTGCGCGTAAACCACAATGTGGAAGTAGCCAATAGGGGCGTAAACCTCAATGAGGGAGTAGCCTCCGTAGTATCACCAAAATGAGTCCTCCCTCTCACTTACCTCTTAATCTGGCTATCTGGCCTTCTGAAACCACGAAAAGAGACTTATGTCTAGGCGACTATCCCTATATCGTAGCTCACCAATAGTAGTGGTTTCTATTGGGCTCGACTTACAACTTGGAATCAATTGAGGGATTAACGATGTTTATAACAATTCCTTGTAAAAAGAAAAATACTTGTACATAACCTTCACATGTAAATTGTTTTGTTTATACCTTTTTCACTTATACAAATTTTTTTTTTTTTTTTTTTTTTTTACGTTTCATTTTTCTTGTATATAATGAATAGTGACGTTTTCTTGTATACAATATTAACTTGTATTTCTTGTACTTTCACTACTAGAAAAAACGGCTATGAGGACTCTCAATAAGGACACACAATTTATTTAGTGTCCTTAAATGTTATTTAGGACACCCTTCATTTGAATGAAAGCGGGACCGTGAAATAAAGGATACCAACAAGGCAACAAGGACACCTATGGTCCAAAGAAGTCATTCGTTTTGGCTCCCCAATTTTCACATTCCCTCCTCATCCAATTTTCAGATTCCCTCCTCCAATTTTCAGTTCCCCCCCCCCCTCCCCCATAAAAAGTAAAAGAATCTTTATTAGACGCAGCAGCTCTCAGATTCTTCTTCTCCCAATAACTTCGAGAGTCCAGACCCTCGTTCCTTTTGACCCTATTTCTCCTCCCCAGCACCGCTACGATGACGGCGACCGAGAGAGAGGACGCCGTATGACGTAGCACCGCCATCACCGATTACCGCAAGAGGTCACTCCAGCACAAGGAGCTCGATTTCCGAGTCCGCGCAGGTCAGATTCGCCCCCAAACCCTCTTCTATCCAACTACAAATGTTCTCAATTTGTTCAACTTTTAGTCTTTTTGCTCTAGGGTTTTCGATTCCGATTTTTAATGTAGTCGATTTTGTGTCCTAGCTGTTAAGTTTGGTTGATGTAGTTTCTGGGCAGTGGGTCTCTTGGCTGTCGCAGTAAAGTGGACAAAGAAAAACCAACAGCAGGCGCTCGAGTTGTTTTGGATATGACTATCTGACTATCATGAGCGCTCTTCCAAGAGAGGTAATTACGATTCTATTATTAATGATGTGAATTGATATTGTGTATGTCTACCCTTGAACATTCTTGCTTAATGACTTGCAGGTTGACGCAGTAGTGTATGATATGTTTCATGAAGATCCGGGTAATGTTAGCTACTCTGCTGTGGGAGGGCTAGGAGATCAGATCCGAGAGCTTAGGGAATCTATTGATTGGCTGGGTCATTGCCACCAAACCCTCCAATCCTCCATATAGTAGATTGGCTGGGTAGTGGTAAACAATTCTGGTGAGGAAGAAAACAAGGAAAAGACAATGGTTATCTAAAGCTTGACTTGTACGAGAATTATGTTATCTAAAGTTGGGTCACTGCATATTTATCTCACTAGGAATCTAATTTCATGGTATAATTTCTTCATTTTGTTTATGTTTTTACTAGCCTTTCTGTTTATACTTTTGAAGTATGTCATTAGTTATAATATCAGTTGTCAGAGATTCTGCTTAGTGCTTATTTACTTGGGGTAGATGCCATGGATAATTGTGTCATTTGTTTATTTTTGGATTTCATAGTGATTCGAATGGATGCTAAGGGTTACTACTTTTTCTTTTCATTTACAAATGCATTAGAGTTATCTGTTTTGTTATTGTTCGTTATTGTCTTCGCTATTGTGATGTGAGATCAATATATTGTAAGCTGCAGCATAACATAATGTTTGCTATAGTCTCTACCTAATTTCATTTTTCCTGCAGCTTTGTTGTTGGTTGGGAATTGCGGGGATCAGCTGTGTATAAGGTAAGCTTATTTGGGGTGAATACTGTTGAGTTTTTGATTCATGGGTTACTTGATTTAGTGCTGGATGTGTTGGATGAGGAATTTATATATGTTTGAGGTCTCGAATATATAAATTACTGATTATATAAAGTTCTGAAATCAGTAATATCAACTATATAGAAAACTATACTCAGGATACAGCCGCAAATGCTGGTCTACCTGTTTGGAGGTTCAAGTTTATACAAGCAGTATGTGAAATCTCCCTTTTGGCATTATGATTGTATGGCTATAGTAATATGATTCTCTGATGGATAGTTTATATTTTCTTAAACCATTCAAAGCACAAGATATCACTTTTTTAAGAAAAAAGTTTATACTTTCTTTAAAAAGTGATATCTTGTGCTTTGAACAGTTCAAGGCCTATTGGCAATGATGTAATTAGCATTTATTTGGGAACAACTAATTGCCTTTGTATTGTGTTCTGGAACTCAAGCAGGTATAGGCTCCGGCAGTTCTTGTAACTCTACTTGGTGCATTGAATATAATAGGTAAGTTTTAGATATGTTTGAGGTCATTTATGTGCTGGTTTATGATGGAAGGTAGTTTGTTTAGTGACTTTTTTAAGTGTTTTGGCTCAGTATATCAGTTTGAGTTTCCTTGTTCATATTTATAAGTATTGTGAGCTATGGATGTGATTTGGTTTGCTGTGCAGGGATGACTATTCTTGTTATGGATAATCCTCTGGAAAGGTATAATTTTCTTGTGAGATCAGTTGTTATTTCAATTGTATGAGCATGTGTCACTTTCACAAAATTGGATAGTATAGTTCAAATGAGAGAGAAATGATTTCTGACTTACATTTTTCATGGAATGTTTACAACCCATATTGTTGGGATTGCTATAGGTGCAGAACAAATTAGGGGGTTGGAAAAATAATTGAAAGAGTACCATCTGATGTTCCCAAGTTCATAAGGAGAGGTATTTTCCCCATATGACTTACTTGAATCAAAGTCCATACTCTCTAGTGGCAATGTATGGTCATCTTGTGGTCAGTTCAATATGCATTTTTTGTTTTTCATGTTACCATAATTTTGTATTGCTTTGGTACTATTGAGATATGTAATCTATGAGATTATAATGATAAGCTGTACCATGAGTTTAACATGTGGAAAACTAATGTCACTTCTTCAAACTATTTTCATGATCATTTCCTCAACATAGTTTCCGTGGTCTGAAGTCTCAACATACCCTTCTTAACAATTCGATATTTAGTATACTAATATAGTAATATACTAACATAGTTTCCAGTGTTTAGTTTTTATTTTATTTACCATTCCATTTGCATTGTCCTGCTTCCTCACTTACAAGAGGGTTATCTTGTATATTTTTGGCAGTGTTTTGTATAGCTGCTTTGACTGTGAGACAAATTGTAGTTGTCAACTCTGATTAGAAGCTTGACTTCAGCTGCCAAATGATTGGCATATGGCAAAGATATCATGTATTTCTTACCTTGCAAACTGATATAAATTTAGTGCTTTTAGATTAGCTTTGCGGAATGATATTAGTGTTTTTTTAGTAGGTTCAGAGTTGAATATATTTGTTAAATCTTTGTTTCTGAGATTGTCTTTCTGACTATGTATTATATGATTGCAGATATGATTGCAAGGTGATGGGAGGTTCAAGTTCAATCTTCTTGCAAGGGAAGGAGAGGGCTGGAAATTCTGAGACATTGAGTCTAAAGCTAGGAAGTGACATTATTTTGACTGAAAAGGTTAGAAAGTTCTATCTCTCATATAAACATTGTTTTGTGAATTGAAGGCTTGAATTAGAAAGTTCTGTGCTCAATTTGTGGGTCAGTTTGGATTTGAAGTGATTTTAGGGTTTTCAATTGAGTAATTGGTGAGCAAACGATATGAGTTTGAGAATTTGACTTCATGAACTCTCATTTTTCTGAATTCAATTTTACTTGAAATTATAGAAACTGCAATCTGCTTCAGAAAAATTAGATAGGATTGGTTGAGTGGCACAGTGAACATTTAATTGATAGACGATCTTGCTTTTATTTTGGTTATACCTAGTCTGGTTTATAATGTCTTCTTGCATAATCTACACTAATATAGACTCCAAGAAAAGTTCAACTTAATTCAGGTTGCAACTTCACTTCATTCAGATTCTGACTCTTTTGTGAATATATAAAATGAATAAGGAGAGAATATGTAGCCTTTGCTGTAATTCACCACCTCTTTTGTGTTAGTATCAATGGATTTAATAACGTGATGACTTTGGGGTTCTAGTTATTCATCTATATGATGTGATTGTCATTCATACAGTTGTTAATGTCCTCATTGCATACTAATATGTTGTGTTCTTTTTATCTGGACTTGGGTTTATTTTGATGCTGATATTGATATTTATCAATTGTACTTGTACCTCTTCTATCTTAATTCATTAAATTTATTGTTTTCTTAAGGTTCAACCCTGCGGTGGTATTTGGAGTGACAACTGCTCTTTGAAAATGGGAAGAAGACGCCCCTTCATACTTGCAGGATCTCTCATTATCTCTGTTGCCATAAGTCAATCATTGCAATTCTAGAGCTGCGTGCTAGGTGGGGGAACAAGTAAATATTCTTATTCACTTGTTCTTCTTAGTGTGTACTAGTGCATTCATTAAAGCATTATGGATTACTTATATGCCTCATGCTTGAATGATGTTATAAAAAAATTAGCAATGATGGAAAGTTGCTTGTTTCTTTTTCTTTTCTACAGGAACTCAGCTAGCTTTCATGAATTTTGTTTTTTGGGGAATTGCAGGTGATGTAAAAAACTAGTGTTAGTGTAGTCTATCTCAAATACTAAATATTTATTCATGGTTGATATCCAATCAAAAGATTAGTATTCATTAGTTATTTTTTCAAGTTCATTTTGTAGTCACTTCAAAATTATTTTGTATGTATATTAATGTATTTTGGTGAGTAATATTGTATTTTTGGTGGTTTTAAGATGCTTTGATATATTTTTTTTGGATACTTTTCATCTTTTAAGGACACAGTTTATGTGTCCTTATAAGCTGAGGATGACACTTCCATTTTGTTTTGAGGACACAAGAAATGTGTCCTAATAGGGAAAAGAGGACACATTTCTAAGATATGAGAAAACATTTTATGTATCCTCTAATGGATACAAGGACACTTATTTTGCATCTTTGAGGACATTGTTTAAGTGTCCTAGGAGGGAAAAGAGGACACATTTATATTGATATGAGAACACATTTTTTGTGTCCTCTAATAGATTCTAGGACACTTATTTTTCACTTTTGAGGACACTGTTTATGTGTCCTAGAAGGGAAAAGAGGACACTGTTTCGGTGTCCTTGTAAAAGACTTACAATGACTCCCGGATAGAGGACTCTTTTTTTAAAGAGTCCTTGTATGTATTTAAGGACACTGTTTCAATGTCCTTAAATGGTGTTTTTCTAGTAGTGTTTGCAATTTACTAACTTACTATGAGGCGTTTGTGGAGCATGAAGTGGAGGATGTACCCCTCCAAAACGCCCCACAACCAGAGGATTAAATGGAGGTACAAGTCTAGGCTGAAAGACTATAAACATTAAGCGCTGCTTGGGAGGCAACCCAATTCAGAAGTAGCTGTGGAGGAGTCATCAACGCAGATTTGCTTTCTCTTCCCCTTTTACTTCTCCATTTTATCCTTGTTTTTAGTAGCTATTTTCGTAAATTCCATCTCTATATGCTTAAGTGTTTCATTGCATGCTTATGATTGATTACATTGAGGACAATGCAATATTTAAGTGTGGGGGAAGGGATTTATATTTTGAGTCTTTTATTTTTGAGTCATATATTGAAAAATACAAAAAAAAAATCGAAAAATGTCATAAAAGTAAAAATTTCGTTGCTTTTGTTTTTGTTTTGAGTCTTAGGATGCCCTTTCAGCTGTCTAGGATGATTCTATATCTCTGAAATCATGACTAAAAGAGGATCACGAAATTGAGATAACTTAAAATGGTATTCTTTGGTTAATTGAGATATATGAAAAATATGTGCCTTGTAGTGGATATGGATTTCGAAACTTTGGTACAGAATATGAGCATGTTCAGATGAGTTTTGATTCTTATAAACCCATGTGAGATAATTGAACCATGTTCCTTTTTCTTGGAGTGAAATGAAAAATATATCCTTAATTTCTTGGCGATGTTTTGATGATCTCATTATTCTTTCATCTTGATTGACTACTTGCCATAGATTAAGTTTGATGGACTAGAGAATGCTAGAATTCGCTCTTGTGCTTGTTGAGACGTTATATCAATACATGGCCCTGATTCTGGAAAGGATAGAGGCACCCTAGGAATTACCACCATTGCCAAATGAACCTGTGTCCCTAATTGTGCCCGTCGTGGGACTCCCCTAGATAAACCCCTTTGAGCCTACGTTAAGCCTTTTCTTTCATCACCCTTAAAATCTTTAACCTAAGCCTTAGTATAGCTATAACCCTACCCTTTGTCCTAAGGACTTAGTGGAGCTAAATTGAGATTTTACTTGAAGATTTGACGTCAATATTGAAGAATAAGAAGAGGTGAAAGTTAAAGTGTGGGGGTAGACTTGTCCATGAAAAGAAAAAAAAAATATGAGAAAGCCGAAAAAATGAAAAGAAAAGAAAAATGTACACGGCTAGAAAAGAAAAGAAAGAAATATCTATGGATTTTAGTCCCCCATACTTAGTGATTTCGGAGTTTACTTTAAATTGAAGGCCCACTACAGAAAAATTTGGCCTTTGTCCATTTCACTAGAGTTCAAGGGAAGTTTACAATGAAGATTGGGCCCAACATGAAGACATTTGGCCCTTTTATGTTACCTCTAGGGGAAAGTGACGTTTTTGCAATGCCTTGGTGGAATATTTCGAGGTCTCTACATTTATATGAGCTCTGCTAGGTTTTTAGGACACTTTGATAAATCCTTACCTTTCGTTTCTTTAAACCTTGAGCCCTAGCCCCATTACAACCTTTGAGGGGACCTTCTTGATCCTTAAGATGGGACAGCCCTTGATGTGGAGATGAGTTACAAGAGTTGAACCTATGGCAGTCCATTCGTGCAAGTAGTTGATATCCTTCATGAGATCTTTAAAGAAATTTATACTTGTGCTTTCGTTTCTTGCATTATGTGATATACTTGCTATCTTTCACATATACTTGAGTGTATAAGCTTTTAAGCATTGCCATGATCTGAGAGAAGAAAGAGTGGATATACCTTGTGAGGAATTGAATCAAACTTGTTTGAAGCATGCTTAACAGAAACCATCACCATTGTTCCAACCAAGTCCTACTTGTGTATATGCGGATTATATGTTTTAATTAACTCTCGAATGCCTAAACATTGATTCTTGGTGAAGTGCTAATCTTGGTGTTGTGAAAGTAAGAGATTGCTGAGACAAAAAGTTGAAGGGCAATAGAGTCTTTGATCGTGTAGAGTCCTTAATTTTCGTTGAGTCTTAGTGTGTGTCTTAGTGTGATTTTGCTAAGGGACTAGCAAAAGCTAAGTGTGGGGGAATTTGATAGGAGCTTTAATGCGACGTTTTACTTGCTTTTCCCTACATTTCTTGCGTTATTTCCTTATTAAAACTCTGTTTAGGAAAGTTTCCATTCTTTGAATGGGAAAGTTCCTATTTGTAGAAAGTTTCTATTTTTGTAGTTTCTATTTATCATTTTTAGTAAGTTTCCATTTTCGGTAGTTTCTATTTTTCATTTTTAGAAAGTTTCCCATTTTCAGTTTAGGAAAGTTACCATTTTTCATTTTAGGAAAGTTTCTATTTTTCTTATTAGTTTCTATTTTCAGGACCTCCGAGCTAAAAAGTGGAAATGAACTCACAAATGGAAAGAGGAGCTTGCGAACACCAAGGGGAGCAAAAATGAGGAACAATGAGCCACAGAAATGAGCAGAAATGAAGAAAAGAAGTTTTCCTGCTTCAACCAGGAAACCCTGCGAAAAGGAGGAGAGCTTACCAATGAAGTTTCCAACGCAACCATGAAAAAGAAATGGAAAAATAATGTGTTTTGACGTTGGAGGGTGACAAAGCTTGAAGTTGAAGCAACAAGGCCCAAGAACTCAAAGATTGAATTGGATTTTCGGCAAAATGGATCAAGGCCCAACAAGGCCCATGAAATTAGGGTTTGTGACGCAAAACCTAAACCCTAGAAGAGTTTGCCGTCCAAAGCAAGAGAGAAAGTAGGGTTTGCCGTGAGAAAAAATCAGAAAATAAGAAGAGATTTCAATGGAGATTTCTTAGGGAGCTTTTAAAGGAAAGAGAATATGTGTTGAACACAAAAAGCTCTCAAAGGAGTCTAGATTCGTCCCCTATATTCTCTAAATATATTGTTGCCGAAATTGGTGAAGAAAATCAGAAAATATCTCTATATATTTCGGCAAGATTATTTAGGGAATTAACATTGGAATTTTGTGATTGGTTGGACCACCTCATAGGGCTTATTTGGCAAGATATTATTGGAGGAAATTATGTGGAATTTTCAGATTAATTCCATGAGGTTTACACGGCTTGGAGACCAAGTTGGCCGTGCTCCTATATATACTCCCCCTTTCTCAACGTCAAGGTCTCCTCTCCATACAATTTACAACTTAGAAAAATCAGAAAATCCTTTTAGCATAGCCGTGAGTTTCTCCATCCTCTAGAGCAAGCCACGAGTTCAAGCAAGGCCAAGGAAGAGAAGAAGAAGCCGTGACCTATTCCTCCACCATCCACCATTGAAGACTTGCTTTCAAGCTTCAAGGATCACAACGAAAATCATTCATCTTCATCTTCCATCCACGGTGTAATTCGACCTCTACTTTGTAACCTTTGCTTTGAATTTCGTTGGTTTTGTTCTAGTTGACATATGTGTTTGAATGAATATTAATTTCTGGAATTTTTATATGATTGAATGAAATTTTCAGATTCATATTATTGTTCTTCGAGAGTTGCTTATGTGGGTTTGTTTAATTAAATTTGCGTTATAGATATCTTTTGTATTTTAATCTTATGTGGTTGCAAACACTTAGGGTTTTGATATGAATGTTGCTAGGTTCAAGAACATGAAATCAACTTTTTGTTTTGTGTAAACTTGAATCAAAGTAGTAAAGGTTTTGTACAAAGATCGAATTTAATTAACGAGGATTGCAATTAGGTGGACTTTTCCATACTAAGTTGTACACTTGAGTTGATAGCCTTTCTAGGTGTTTATTGCGTTGAACATGTCATGCTTGACTAGCTTTCTAGGGCTTGAATGCATGTTTGATAGGATTAGTCTTTGTGCTTTCACTTAGATTAATTAGCATTGAAAAGTAAAATATGGGAAATGGTTTGCTTTCTAACGTTTCACATGATCAACTCCTTTCTCATGATTTAGATGAACAATATTAGGGTTTGAATCAATTTTAATCATATGTTTCGGTTTTTGATCTTTGTTCTCTCATTCCATTTGTATTTTTATGTTTTTGCATTTTAATTGTTTTATTAACTTAGTTTTATTTTTGAAAACGAAAACCAAAAATCCCCCCTAATTTCGTGTACAATGTTTATAATTGTAAATATCTTTGTGAATATTATACTTTGTTTTAATTATAATTGTTTAATTGTTTGACAATGACAGGTGTACCCTCAATCCCCGGAATAGAACGATCCCTATTTGCTTATACTACTAACGATCTTTTCAGGGTTAAATTATATGCTTGCTTTGAGCGTATCAGGTAGGCTTCCGAGCAACACAATTCCAAACCCAAAAGGAGGCTTTGAAGGCCCAACCAACTGAGGACGAGATGAAACCAAGTCTAGGCTGAAAGACTATAAACATTAAGCGCTGCTTGGGAGGCAACCAAATTCAGAAGTAGCTGTGGAGGAGCCTTCAACGAAGATTTGCTTTTTCCTCCCTACTTCTCCATTTTGTATCTTTTGTTTTTCTTTGTACTTTATTTTCGTAAATTTCATCCCTATATGCTTAAGTGTTTCATTGCATGCTTATAATTGATTACATTGAGGACAATGCAATATTTAAGTGTGGGGGAAGGGATTTACATTTTTTAGTCTTTTATTTTGAGTCATATATTGAAAAATACAAAAAAATAGAAAAATGTCAAAAAAATAAAAATAAAAAATTTTCGTTGCTTTTGTTTTTGTTTTGAGTCATAGGATGCCTTTCAACTGTCTAGGATGATTCTATATCTCTGAAATTATGGCTAAAAGAGGATCACAATATTGAGATGATTTTTAACATGGCATTCTTTGGTTAATTGAGATATATGAAAAAGATATGCCTTGTAGTGGATATGGATTTCGAAACTTTGGTACAGAATATGAGCATGTTAAGATGAGTTTTGATTCATATAAACCCATGTGAGATAATTGTGCCCACGTCCCTTTTCTTGGAGTGAAATGAAAAATATATTCTTAATTTCTTGGCGATGTTTTGATGATCTCATTATTCTTTCATCTTGATTGACTGCTTGCCATAGATTAAGTTTAATGGACTAGAGAATGCTAGAATTCGCTCTTGTGCTTGTTGAGACGTGATATCAATATATGGCCCTGATTCTGGAAGGGATAGAGGCACCCTAGGAATTACCACCATTGCCAAATGAACCTGTGTCCCTAATTGTGCCCGTTGTGGGACTCCCCTAGATAAACCCCTTTGAGCCTACGTTAAGCCTTTTCTTTCATCACCCTTAAAATCTTTAACCTAAACCTTAGTATAGCTATAACCCTACCCTTTGTCCTAAGGACTTAGTGGAGCTAAATTGAGACTTTACTTGAAGATTTTTGGCGTCAATATTGAAGAATAAGAAGAGGTGAAGGTTCAAGTGTGGGGGTAGACTTGTCCATGAATGAAAAATGTATGAAAAAGCCGAGAAAAGAAAAAGAAAAAAAAATGAAAATATGTAAACGGCTAAGAAAAAGAAAAATATGTGTCTATGGATTTTAGTCCCCCATACTTAGTGATTTCGGAGTTTAATTTGAATTGAAGGCCCACTACAGAAAAATTTGGCCTTTGTCTACTTCACTAGAGTTCAAGGGAAGTTTACAATGAAGATTGGGCCCAAAATGAAGACATTAGGCCCCTTTATAACACCCCCATGGGATTGTGACGTTTTTGCATACTTGGTGGATTTCTAGAAGTCTCTCTACACCAACATGAGCTCTATTAGGTTTTTAGGACACTTTGCTAAATCCTTACCTTTCGTTTCTTTAAACCTTGAGCCTTGGCCCCATTATAACCCTTGAGAAGACCTTCTTGATCCTTAAGATGGGACAGCCCTTGATGTGGAGATGAGTTACAAGAGTTGAACCTATGGCAGTCCATTCGTGCAAGTAGTTGGTATCCTTCATGAGATCTTTAAAGAAAATTATACTTGTGCTTTCGTTTCTTGCATTATGTGATATACTTGCTATCTTTCACATATACTTGAGTGTATAAGCTTTTAAGCATTGCCATGATCTGAGAGAAGAAAGAGTGGATATACCTTGTGAGGAATTGAATCAAACTTGTTGAAGCATGCTTAACAGAAACCATCACCATTGTTCCAACCAAGTCCTACTTGTGTATACGTGAATTCTGTGTTTTAATTAACTCTCGAATGCCTAAACATTGATTCTTGGTAAAGTGCTAATCTTGGTGTTGTGAAAGTAAGAGATGATACGCTCAAAAGCAAGCGCATAATTTAACCCTGAAATGTCATTAGTAGCATAGAATAAATAGAGATCGTTCTATTCCGGGGATTGAGGGTACACCTGTCATTGTCAAACAATTAAACAATTAAAATTAAAACAAAGTATAATATTCACAAAGATATTTACAATTATAAACATTGTACACGAAATTAGGGGGGGATTTTTGGGTTTGGTTTTTCTTCGAAAATTATACTAAGTTAACAAAATAATTAAAATGCAAAAACATAAAAATACAAATGGAATGCAAGAACAAAGATCAAAATCGAAACTCATGATTAAAATTGATTCAAGTTCATCATTGTTCATCATAGTCATGCAAGAGGAATTGATCATGTGAAACGCTAAAAGCAAACAATTTCCCATATTTTACTTTCAACGCTAATTAATCTAAGTGAAAGCACATAGACTAATCCTATCAAACATGCATTCAAGCCCTAGAAAGCTAGTCAATCATACATGTTTAACGCAATAAGCATCTAGAAAGGCTATCAATTCAAATGTGCAACTTAGTATGAAAAAGTCCACCTAATTGCAATCTTCTTTGATTAAATTCGGTTTTTGTACAAAACCTTTACTACTTATTGATTCAAGAACACAAAACCAAAAAGTTGATTCATGTTCTTAAATTCGTAGCACCAATTATATAAAAACCCTAGATGTTTGCAACCACATAAGATTAAAATACAAAAGTTATCTATCATGCAAATTTAATCAAACACTCACACATAAGCAACCATAAATCGCAAAACATGAATCTGAAAATTAACAATTAATCATAGAATTTCAGAATTCGAAACTTGTTCAAACACATGTGTCAACTAGGGCATAACCAACGAAAATTACAAAGCAAAGGTTACAAGGAGAATCGGATTACACCAAGAGATGGAGATGGGATGAATGGTCTCTTGAATTTCGAAAGCAATCTTCAAGGATGGTGATGGATGATGTGCACGGCTTGTCCTCTTCTTCCTTGGCCTTGCTTGAACTTCGTGGTTGCCCTAGAGGATGGAGAAGAACACGGCTAAGCTAGAGAGAGTTTTCTGATTTTTTCTAAAGTTGTAAAACGCAAAAGTGGGAACCTCTGACGTTGAGAAGAGGGGAGATTATATAGGGGACGGCTTCTTGGTCTCCAAGGCCGTGTAAAACCCTAGAGAAACTCACGGCAATTCTTGTTAACTCCACATAATTCCCTCCAATGAAATCTTGCCAAGTAAGCCCTATGATGTGTCTCAACCAATCACATAATTTCCTAGAATATTTCCCTTGATTTTCTTGCCGAAATACCATGACAATAATCTGATTTTATCTCTTGTATTTCGGCCAAAACTCCTTTAGAGATTCTAGGAATGAATCTAGTCACCTTTTGGGAGCTTTTTGTGTTCAACACATCTTCTCTTTCCTTTTATTTCTCCCTCAAAAATCTCCATCGAAATCTCTTTTTATTTTCTGATTTTTCCCACGGCAAAACCCTAGTTTCTCTCTTCATTTTGGACGGCAACTCCTCTAGGGTTTCTCTTGACTTGGACGGCAATCTTCTAGGGTTTGTCTCCAAGTAAATCTCTTTCCATAAAAATAGCCCTAGAAAATCTCAACCGAAATCTTCTAGGTTCTTCTTGATTCTCACGCCATCTCCTTGTTTCTCTCTTTGGTTTTCACGGCAAAACATCTCTAGGGTTAGGGTTTTGCGTCTCAAACCCTAATGTCATGGGCTTAGATGGGCCTTGGTCCATTTTGCCGAAAATCCACTTCATTCTTGAGAGTTCTTGGGCCACGTTGCTTCATCTTCAAGTCTTCATATTTTCCAACGCAAAACACTTCATTTCTTTCATTTCTTTTCATAGTTGCGTTGGAAACTTCATTGGTAAGCTCTCCTCCAGTTCGCAGGGTTTCCTGGTTGCACTAGGAAAGCTTGTTTCTTCATTTCTGCTCAAATGTGTGGTCCAATGTTCTTCATTTTTGTTCCCCTTTGACGTTCGCAAGCTCTTCTTTCCATTCGTGTGTTCATTTCCACTTTTTAGCTCGGAGGTCCTGAAAATAGAAACTAGTATGAGAAATAGAAACTTTCCTAATTTGAAAAATAGAAACTTACCAAAAATGAAAAATAGAAAGTTACTAAAAATGAAAAATAGAAACTTGCCAGAAATGAGAAATGAAAACTATAAGAATAGAAACTTTCTAAAAATGGAAAATAGAAACTAAGAAAAATGGAAACTTTCTACAAATAGGAACTTTCCCAATCAAAGAATGGAAACTTTCCTAAACAGAGTTTTACTAAGGAAATGGCGCAAGAAATGTAAGGAAATGCAGTTAAAACGTCGCATTAAAATGCTCCTATCAAGAGATTACTGAGACAAATAGTGAAGGGCAATAGAGTCTTTGTTTGTTTGAGTCTTTAATTTTCGTTGAGTCGTAGTCGTGTCTATGTTGTGATTTTGCTAAGGGACTAGCAAAAGCTAAGTGTGGGGAAACTTACTAAAAATGATAAATAGAAACTACAAAAATAGAAACTTTCTACAAATAGAAACTTTCCCAATCAAAGAATGGAAACTTTCCTAAACAGAGTTTTATTAAGGAAATAACGCAGAAAATGTAGGGAAATGCAGTTAAAACGTCGCATTAAAATGCTCCTATCACTTGTACTTGCTCAACACGGGCGTGCTCTTCCTCTTCTTCCTCTTCTGTGTCTGCAACGTCCTCTTCAGTGACCTCCTCTTCTTCCTCTTCAGAGACTTGTTCTTCTCCTTCTTCAGAATGGTCAGGTTTGTTGATCTCCTCGGTTGATCTAGTTGAGGAGTTATAACCTGAAAAGCTAGAGTCCTGAGAATCCCTCCTTTCTAGAGGAGGGCGGTCTGAAAAAGTGAGTTCTGCCCTTTCCTTAGCATGTTCCAATTTCTCAAAGAGCTCCTTAGTCTTATCAGAGACAGTGGACATTCAGGGACCTTTAAGACCAAATTGATGCGGCTAAAATAGCCTCACAATTTAACCCTGCAAAATGTAGTTGTCAGTATAGGATAAGCAGGGATCGTTCAGTCCGGGGATTGTAGGGTACACCTACACAAAAAGGTCAATTAACAAATAAAAGAATAAAATGGGGGTTTGGAATTTGGTTCCTAATCTACTTAAAATAAAAACAAAACAAATAAAACTATATACAATGATCGACTTCCCTAACCTAGACCAATACCACTCAGAAATTCATTTCAACATGCTACAAAAATGTGCCCATCTTAAACGCTTAGATAAGAGCCCAAATGAAAAGCCTCAGCGGATCAATCCATTTATCTGATTCGTTCTAATGTAGGCTTGGATCGGAAAAGTCCTTACCAAGCCTAATACTACTAATTTTTGAAAACACTCAGCGTAGTCCTCTTAAGTAGTAGTATTATCTAACCCTCGAATCAACTCACACGTGCAAATTAACCATTACACATAGAATTTAACACGTAATTTCCAGAATCGTTTAATCATTAAAGCATGATTTTTACCACTTTTTAGAACTAATTACTACTTGTTTAACTCAGCGTCTTAACAAATAACAATTACTCTTGGCAAATTAAGCAAACACACAAGAACTCTCACCGTTATTCTAGCATGCAAACTTATGAACCTAACTCTGAAAATTACCTAAACACATAAAAGGGCACAAGATTGTAACATGCATCATAAAAGAATTCTCGAAATTAACTCAATAATAAACTGAAAATCTAAAAAATATTAATAAAAATATTCTGAAAATCTCATGTCTCCAATTACACAACTCGCAAATCCAAACACACAAAACCGAAACAACAATTGTAAGTAGAGTCATAGTTACACTTTGAAGCTTTCCTCAGCGGCTTAGCAACAAGGTGATGAACTCGTCTCTGCTATGGTGGTGGAGCGTCCTTGACTCAGCGCCTAAGAACTTCGTAGATTGATGGATGGATGGTGGTCACGGTCTTGTAGTTGTTGGAAGTTTAAGGAGTGAATTGGGCAGTCTTGGAATAGTATTTGGCCAGGAAGTGATAGACAAGGAACTGATCTTGGTCAGGAAGTGATAGACAAGGAACTGATCTTGGTCAGGAAGTGATGGAAATTCTGTTCTGGACGTTGCCTATTTATAGGGGAGCATTGGTTGGCTTTTGTCGATCATACCCTTCATCATTGGACGGATGGGATTGCATCATAATTCCTTTAATTTTCCAACTGAAAACGTCTCCTTTATGGCCTTAACTCCTCTCATAATGGGGTCTTTTAACAGCTGAAACGTCTTTCTCCTTTATTCCCGAACTGAAAACGTCTTTCTCTTTTATTTATTTTCCAGCTGAAACGTCTTTCTCCTTTATTTCCCTTCTTCATTGCTTGGTCAAACGTCTTAAATTTCCTACAAAAAGGTGGAGAATATCAGATTTTTTTAAGAGAAAATAAAGGGAATTAATGTAAAGACCGCAAAAACGTCGACGGTAAGGAATCCTGATCCCGTTAGGATTTTTTTTCATAAATTTCGCATTTTGCGCCTATTTTACGCCAAACACTGTACAAGACTCTTAAACTGACTCGATGACTCAAAACACGAAACTTAAGGGAGAAACAAGTCTAAAATGGGGCATATACTCAATAATATCGTCGCACTTTATGCTCCTATCAAATACCCCACACTTAGCTTTTGCTAGTCCCTTAGCAAAACAGAAATACAAAACAAAACAAAGACTCGACAAAAAGCAAGTAAATGACTCTACTACCCCTAACTGTTGTCTCAGAGACTCCAAACTCATGGCTTTCACGTTAAACACTTAATCAAAATCGCATAGATAATTCCATGGTTAATAAACATGTAACGCTCATATGACTAAGTAAGATGTGGAGAACTTAAGTTATACAGTGAATGATAGCATGTTTCGAACAAGTCCAATCCAAACTCACAAGGCATACTCTCAATTTTTCTCTCAGAAATGGCTATGCTTAAAAGCTTCACACTCAAGTATATGCAAGAGAACAAATTGTAAGGCAACAAACAACTTGCATATTTCATCAATAAACGCATTTTGTGAAGAATTATTAAAGACCTCAAGAAATGACTAAGTGCACAAATGGACCTAAACCATAAGCTCGACTGCGTACCTGACTCCACTAACCAAAGACTGCCCATCTCAAGGATCAAGTCAGCACTTAAAATAGGTTGTAATGGGGCTAAGCTAGGGTTTTCGAAATGAAGATTAAGGATACAAAAATCCTAAGGACCTAGCAGAGCATATATGGACCACCTTATGTCATCATTTTTGTAGACCAAATATCATTGTTTTGGGCCAAACCTTCACTCTAACCAACATGGGAATGGACAAAGGCATAATTTTCAACTTTGAGCCTTCTACAAATTTGAAAGTCCAAAACCACACTTCAACAATTTCCCAAGAGTTTTCTTTTCAATTTTTCTTCTCTTTTGCCACTTTTCTTTCTTTCTTTCTTTTTCATTTTCATTTTCTTTCAATTTTTTTTTATGGAAAATTTTTTTTTTCTCTTCTTTTTTTTTTCTTGGATTTTCCCCACCCCACACTTGTCTTTCATCGTCACCCCTACACATTATGTCATGCTCTACTAAGTCCCTAGGACAAGGGTAGAGATATCCTGTACTAAGCTCATGGTAGGGTAGTGAGGGTGATGAAACAAAGGTTTTAAACGTAGGCTCAAAGGGGTTCACTCTAAGGAGTCCCACGACGGGCACAATTGGGGACACATGCTTGTTTGGCTATGGTGGTTACCCTAATGCCTTCTATCCTATCCAGGATCAGTGCATATTATGGCATACAAGTTTTGACAGTCACAACAGCCGAGTTCTAGTACTCTCTAGTCCATTAAAATCTATGGCACATGATCATTGGATTTTCAAAGAATGATGAGGTTTTGCAAATACAGCCACGAAATTCTAGAATTATCAATTAAGCACTCGAAAAGAAAGCATTTTAGCTCAAAAGCTCACTTAGGGTCAAATGAATCAGACTTAATCCTAGCATGCTTAATGAACCAAGTTACAATCCTATCTCAAATCTTCATACAAGTATCACAACGTCGATTAACCACAGAATTCAATTAAGTCCTATTTCGATTGTGAAAACCTTCAGCCATGAATTCAGAGACATGTTCATCCTAGACGTTAGGAGCATCCTAAGACTCAAACAAACAAAAAGACTATAAAACCAACAAAATAATTATTATTATTTTTTTTTTTTTTTAAACTGAAAAAATTCTGAAAATAAAGGTGTAAACCCACCCCATACTTAGAATCTACATTGTCCTCAATGTAGGCAAAAAAATAATAATAATAATAATAAAATATGGTATATAGACCCTAAATATGGGAAGGGTAAAATAAACAAACAAACAAACAAAGACACAAGTACAATTCAACCTAAGCAAGTGAAGTGATAGAAATGTCAAACTCTCGTTGATGGCTCCTCCACAGCTTCTGTTGAAATGGGTTGCCTCCCATGCAGCGCTTAATATTTATAGTCCTTCAGCCGGGACTCTTCTCCTTGTTCACACGTCATGGGGTGCCTCCTGGAGGGGTATCTCTTCCAATGTGTGCCCCACGAAGGACTCATAGTAGGGCTTGAGACGATGCCCATTTACCTTGAACTCCTTCCCCGTCTTCTCACTCTTGATCTCTACAGCACCATGAGCAAACACATTTGTAACTATAAATGGGCCAACCCAACGAGAACGAAGTTTACCAGGGAATAGCTTAAGTCTGGAATGGAATAACAGAACTTTCTGGCCCACTTGGAAGCTTTTTCCGCGGATCATTTTGTCATGGTAGGCCTTTGTCTTCTCCTTGTAGATCCATGAAGCATCGTAGGCCTCATTCCTTATCTCCTCAAGCTCATTTAGCTGTAGCTTCCTATGTAGGCCCGCTTCATCATAATCCATGTTGAACTTCTGGACAGCCCACCAAGCCTTGTGCTCTAGCTCCACTGGAAGGTGGCATGCCTTTCCGTAGGCCAACCTAAAGGGAGACATCCCAATAGGCGTCTTGTAGGCTGTTCTGTAGGCCCACAATGCATCATCTAATCTCTGGCTCCAATCCTTCCTTGTTGGGCCCACTGTCTTTTCGAGTATCCTCTTGATCTCCCTGTTGGACACCTCTGCTTGGCCACTGGTCTGAGGGTGGTAGGGCGTGGACACCTTATGGGTTACCCCATACTTCTTCAGCAAAGCCTCGATTGTCCGGTTGCAAAAATGAGAACCTCCATCACTGATCAGCACACGTGGCACACCAAACCTGGAAAATATGTTAGTTTTCAAGAAACCTGCAACCACTTTTGAATCGTTAGTCCTGGTGGCTTTTGCTTCCACCCACTTTGATACATAGTCCACAGCCAATAGTATATATAAACAGCCATTAGACGAAGGAAATGGGCCCATAAAGTCAATGCCCCAAACATCGAAAATTTCTACAGTTATTATTGGGCTCATGGGCATTTGATCTTTTGGGCCAAGATTACCAGTCCGTTGGCATCTATCACAAGAAATACAAAACAAGTTTGCATCCTTGAAGATAGTGGGCCAATAAAATCCACAGTCTAAGACCTTCAAGGCCGTTCTACGAGGCCCAAAGTGGCCTCCACAAGCCTCACTATGGCAAAATGACAGAATTGACCTATGCTCAGACTCTGGGACACATCTCCTAATGACTTGGTCACTACAATGTTTCCATAAATAGGGCTCATCCCAAATAAAGTGCCTAGCCATTTTCTTCAATTTATCCTTACTAGCTTTGGAAAGTGTGTCAGGAAATGTCCTAGTGACTAAATAGTTAACTATATCCGCATACCAGGGCACACTAACCTCTATCCCAAAGAGCTGCTCATCTGGGAAAGTTTCCTGTAGGGGCTGGATGTCCTCCTCATGTACTATCCTGCTCAAATGGTCCGCCACCACATTCTCGCTTCCCTTCTTGTCCTTGATCGCTAGGTCAAACTCCTGCAGCAGCAAGATCCATCTAATCAATCTGGGCTTGGCCTCCTTCTTGATCATCAGATATCTCAAGGCTGCATGGTCAGAGTAAACAATTACTTTAGAGTGCAATAAATAAGAACGAAACTTATCTAAAGCAAAGACTACAGCCAAGAGTTCTTTTTCAGTGGTGGAGTAGTTGAGCTGGGCGTCGTTGAGGGTCCGAGAAGCATAGTAAATAGCATAGGGCTTCTTATCCTTCCTCTGGCCCAACACAGCTCCAACAGCATAGTCTGATGCATCACACATAAGCTCGAAGGGTAGACTCCAATCCGGTGGGCACATGATGGGGGCCGTGGTCAACAACTCCTTGAGCTTTTCAAATGCCTTCTTGCAATCCTCATTGAACACAAAGGGCACGTCCTTTTGCAATAGGGCACACATAGGTCTCGCCACCTTGGAGAAGTCTTTGATGAACCGCCTGTAAAATCCTGCATGGCCAAGAAAAGAGCGTACCTCCCTCACAGTTGTGGGGGAGGGTAAGTGACGTACAAGATCAACCTTAGCCTTATCTACCTCAATGCCCCTAGCAGATATTATGTGTCCTAACACTATCCCTTGTGTCACCATGAAGTGACACTTCTCCCAATTCAGCACAAGGTTAGTTTCTACACACCTCTCAAGTATCAATCCTAGATTCTCTAAACAAGTATCAAAATCTTTACCGAAGACACTAAAGTCGTCCATAAAGACTTCAATAATATTTTCAATGTATTCTGAGAAAATGGAAAGCATACATCTTTGGAAAGTACCTGGTGCGTTGCATAAGCCGAAGGGCATGCGCCTATAAGCAAAGGTCCCAAAGGGGCACGTGAAGGTCGTCTTCTCCTGATCCTCGTGGGCTATGCAGATCTGGTTGTACCCACTATATCCGTCCAAGAAGCAATAGTAGGAATGGCCCGCTAAGCGCTCCAACATCTGGTCAATAAAAGGCAAGGGCATATGATCCTTCCTCGTTATGGCATTCAGCTTCCGGTAGTCGATACATACCCTATGACCAGTCACTAATCTCTGGGGCACTAGCTCATTATCCTCGTTCTGTACCACTGTCACCCCAGACTTCTTGGGCACCACTTGCACTGGAGAGACCCACTTACTATCAGAAATGGGGTAGATCACCCCACAATCTAGCAACTTGATCACCTCGTCTTGGACCACCTTCATCATGGGCGGATGTAGACGCCTTTGGGCTTCTCTTGTGGGCTTGGCGCCATCTTCTAACAGGATCCGGTGGACACACGTGGTTGGGCTGATCCCCTTGATATCTGCTAGAGTCCAACCAATGGCAGTCTTGTGCTTCTTCAACACGTCCACCAACTTCCTTTCTTGCTCTACCTCCAGCGTTGACGATATGATCACTGGGAGGGTCTCCTTTTCTCCTAGGTACGCGTACTTCAAATGCTCAGGGAGTACCTTCAATTCCAACTTGGGTGCCTGAACAATAGAGCGTAGCATTTTATTAGTAGAAACCGGAATTGACAAATAGGAAATTGACCTCTTTATAGGCTGAGCCTCCAGTGAGGCCACAGTCTTGATCACTCTAGGCTCCTCAACGTCCCACTCAACCTTGGGGATAGGTACCCCATTTGCATCATATCTGACCCCCTCCTCTAGGGTCAGAGCCAATTCATCCTCAACCATTGCTTCAGAAAAAACCTGCGCGAGTGAATCAACTACATCAATAGCAAAGCACGGTTTCAAGTCAGAAACAGGGTACCTCATGGCTTCAAGAATGTTGAAGCGTATAACATCACCATCAAACTCCATGGTGAGAGTCCCTTTGTACACGTCGATCTTCGTTCTTGCAGTCCTCATAAAGGGACGCCCTAAAAGTAATGGAGTGGTATTTAGGGGTGATTCCTCCATGTCCAATACGTAGAAATCCGCAGGGAATATCAGATGGTTTACCTGCACAAGAACATCCTCAACATACCCTTGAGGGTATTTGTTAGACCTATCAGCAAGTTGAATGACAACATTATCCCTTTTAAGAGGGCCTAGACCTAGGGACACATACAAATTATAAGGCATAACATTTATGGATGCCCCTAAGTCTAACATCACATTTTCAAACCTGGTGTCACCAATGATACAGGGAACAGAAAAACTCCCTGGGTCCTTCAACTTTGGGGGTAGTTTCCTCTGGATAACGGCTGATACCGTCTCGCTCATTTTCACCACCTCTTTCTCTCTTGTCTGCCTCCTTGTGGTGCATAACTCCTTCAAGAACTTGGCGTATTTAGGCACTTGTTTGATGCACTCAATCAGGGGCATATTCACTTGAACCTTCTTGAAGATTTCCAAGATCTCTTGATCAGATTTATCTTTCTTCGTCTTGGCAAACCTGCTTGGGAAAGGTATAGAAACAACTGGGTTAGTCTTAACTAAACCACTAGAGTTAGGAATTGTACCTTTGGGTGCCTCAGCTTGGGGCACGTTAACTTCCATCCTTGATGTAGCTAGGTCCTTCTCAACATCCTCCTTAGACACCTCCACAACGTCTTCTTCTTCATTATGGGCCGCTTGGGTCTTCTTGTGGGCTCTGGGAGGGTCAACTAGTACACGTCCACTCCTAGTGATGATGGCTTGGGCGTGCTCATTCCTTGGGTTAGGCACTGTGTTGCTTGGTAGCTTCCCTGTTTCAGCAATCCGACCCATGAAATCCACCACTTGGCCCATTTGATTCTTGAGCTCTGCAATATCCTTTGAATGGGTCGCCTGTCCTACAACCAAAGCTTGAGTAGCCGTGTTAAGTTGTTGTTGCCCCGCAGCAAGGGACTTCAACAGTTTATCATAATTAGGGACACTCAAAGTATTAGAAACAGGAGGTGGAGGGACAGAATTGGGAATACCAAAAGTTTGAGGTACCTGAGGCCTCAAAAACAAACCTGGTGGGCGCTGAGAATTCTGACCTGGGCCTTGAGGTGGTCTCAAGGTGTTATCATTGTTGGCCCAACGAAAGTTGGGGTGATCTCTGAGCCCAGGATTGTACGTATTGGAGTAAGGGTTGTACCTCGGGCCGCCTTGACCTCCATGATACCCTAGGGCGTTAACAGATTCCCATCCTTCTGGAGAGGCAAGCTGGGGACATTTATCAGTGGGGTGCCCTTGAGTCGAGCACATCCCACACACTTGAGCCATTGCTCCTCCTCCATTACCGTTTAAGACTTGAGACAGCAGAGTAGACATCTTGTTGACCTTGTCTTCAAGAGCAGAGTTAGTGGACACCTCATGTACCCTCCGTTGAGAGGAAAGCACCCCCTCATATTGCTGATAGTTTAGTGCACGATTAGTAAGTAGTTCCCTTGCATCAGCAGGTGTCTTATCCATAAAGGACCCTCCAGCAGCAGCATCTAACAGACCACGCTCATTAGCGGTGAGTCCTTCATAAAAATAGGTAAGGAGGGACCCCTCACTCATCCCATGGTTAGGGCATGATGCTACAAGGCTCTTAAACCTGTCCCAATAATTGCAGAAATTCTCCTCATGTCCTTGCGTGATTCCACTAATCTGCTTCCTCAAAACAGTGACCTTTGAGGCAGGAAAGTACTTCGTAAGGAACTCGCCCTTCATCCTATCCCAAGTGTTGATAGTCCCAGCAGGCAGCTCAAATAGCCAAGTCTTGGCCTTGTCCTCCAAAGTAAAGGGGAATGCCTTCATCTTCAAGATATTGATATCAGCTCCTTTAGGGCACATACTCCCACAGACAAACTCGAACTCCTTGAGATGCTTATTGGTGTCTTCACTACTCATCCCATGAAACTTGGGTAGGTGATGCAGAAACCCACTCTTTAACACAAAATCATCATTAAGCCCCTCTCCTGGTTCTGGATAGGCAATGCATAAGGGCGCAGCACCCCCACCTGTAGGATTAGACAGTTGCCTAATAGTCTCAGCCATTGGTGCTTGTACTTGCTCAACACGGGCGTGCTCTTCCTCTTCTTCCTCTTCTGTATTCGCAACGTCCTCTTCAGTGACCTCCTCTTCCTCCTCTTCAAAGACTTGTTCTTCTCCTTCTTCAGAATGGTCAGGTTTGTTGATCTCCTCGGTTGATCTAGTTGAGGAGTTATAACCTGAATAGTTAGAGTCCTGAGAATCCCTCCTTTCTAGAAGAGGGCGGTCTGAAAAAGTGAGTTCTGCCCTTTGCTTAGCACGTTCCAATTTCTCAAAGAGCTCCTTAGTCTTATCAGAGACAGTGGACATTCATGGACCTTTAAGACCAAATCAAGTGTTAGTAACATATACAAGGTTCGAAATACAAACATTATGTCTTTCCTACTTTCTAAGTTACTTTTACATTTACATACTTAGGTACTGGAACAGAGGACCTCGTTTGTGCAATGGGACTATAGAACAGCTACCCTCGACAAGGTCATGTTTCATCCAATATACCTTAAGCATGTCACATAACATTTTTTATTTTTTTTTATCTTTTTTTTTTTTTAAGTTTAAGTTTGTTATAAACTTAGTTAATATCTCAATTGATTTCAAGTTGTAAGTCGAGCCCAATAGAAACCACTACTATTGGTGAGATACGATATAGGGATAGTCGCCTAGACATAAGTCTCTTTCCGTGGTTTCAGAAGGCCAGATAGCCAGATTAAGAGGTAAGTGAGAGGGAGGACTCATTTTGGTGATACTACGGAGGCTACTCCCTCATTGAGGTTTACGCCCCTATTGGCTACTTCCACATTGTGGTTTACGCACAGTCTATAGTATCTCTGAGATCCAATTTGAACCCATCACCCAGGGTCTCAACCTAAGACACCATCTGTAATGCCCCTTACTCAGTTTGGAAATTAACTCATGTGTTAGACTGTTCTCCAAATGCTAATAAAGGCCGCCCTCAACCTCAAGAGACCTTAGAAAGGTACTAATGAAGGGTTTAGGCCAATATTAACAAAAGGGCCCTTGTCTACTCATACGATTTTACACACTTACAACAATTAAGTATTTAACTAAATTCATGACAACATACAATTTACAAAAATTAAGTATATTAATCTAAGTGAAACACATACAATTTACAACATGCTTTAAAAAAAAAACTCATTCTACAATTTACAATATGCTTAAAAACTTCTACAAATTGTACAACAATTATAAAAGACATGCTTAATTTCGTAACACTCATAAAACTTAAACTAAATCACAATTATAGCTTGGCCAAACATAAATCGCAATTTGTCACCATTCCACAAGTGTAGTACAAAAATTTAGCATGCATTCTATATACAACAAAATCGATGACACTTTATATGTTAGGGATTTTAACAATCCCCGGCAACGGCGCCAAAAATTGATGGCTTGAAATAGCCTCACAATTTAACCCTGCAAAATGTAGTTGTCAGTATAGGATAAGCAGGGATCGTTCAGTCCGGGGATTGTAGGGTACACCTACACAAAAAGGTCAATTAACAAATAAAAGAATAAAATGGGGGTTTGGAATTTGGTTCCTAATCTACTTAAAATAAAAACAAAACAAATAAAACTATATACAATGATCGACTTCCCTAACCTAGACCAATACCACTCAGAAATTCATTTCAACATGCTACAAAAATGTGCCCATCTTAAACGCTTAGATAAGAGCCCAAATGAAAAGCCTCAGCGGATCAATCCATTTATCTGATTCGTTCTAATGTAGGCTTGGATCGGAAAAGTCCTTACCAAGCCTAATACTACTAATTTTTGAAAACACTCAGCGTAGTCCTCTTAAGTAGTAGTATTATCTAACCCTCGAATCAACTCACACGTGCAAATTAACCATTACACATAGAATTTAACACGTAATTTCCAGAATCGTTTAATCATTAAAGCATGATTTTTACCACTTTTTAGAACTAATTACTACTTGTTTAACTCAGCGTCTTAACAAATAACAATTACTCTTGGCAAATTAAGCAAACACACAAGAACTCTCACCGTTATTCTAGCATGCAAACTTATGAACCTAACTCTGAAAATTACCTAAACACATAAAAGGGCACAAGATTGTAACATGCATCATAAAAGAATTCTCGAAATTAACTCAATAATAAACTGAAAATCTAAAAAATATTAATAAAAATATTCTGAAAATCTCATGTCTCCAATTACACAACTCGCAAATCCAAACACACAAAACCGAAACAACAATTGTAAGTAGAGTCATAGTTACACTTTGAAGCTTTCCTCAGCGGCTTAGCAACAAGGTGATGAACTCGTCTCTGCTATGGTGGTGGAGCGTCCTTGACTCAGCGCCTAAGAACTTCGTAGATTGATGGATGGATGGTGGTCACGGTCTTGTAGTTGTTGGAAGTTTAAGGAGTGAATTGGGCAGTCTTGGAATAGTATTTGGCCAGGAAGTGATAGACAAGGAACTGATCTTGGTCAGGAAGTGATAGACAAGGAACTGATCTTGGTCAGGAAGTGATGGAAATTCTGTTCTGGACGTTGCCTATTTATAGGGGAGCATTGGTTGGCTTTTGTCGATCATACCCTTCATCATTGGACGGATGGGATTGCATCATAATTCCTTTAATTTTCCAACTGAAAACGTCTCCTTTATGGCCTTAACTCCTCTCATAATGGGGTCTTTTAACAGCTGAAACGTCTTTCTCCTTTATTCCCGAACTGAAAACGTCTTTCTCTTTTATTTATTTTCCAGCTGAAACGTCTTTCTCCTTTATTTCCCTTCTTCATTGCTTGGTCAAACGTCTTAAATTTCCTACAAAAAGGTGGAGAATATCAGATTTTTTTAAGAGAAAATAAAGGGAATTAATGTAAAGACCGCAAAAACGTCGACGGTAAGGAATCCTGATCCCGTTAGGATTTTTTTTCATAAATTTCGCATTTTGCGCCTATTTTACGCCAAACACTGTACAAGACTCTTAAACTGACTCGATGACTCAAAACACGAAACTTAAGGGAGAAACAAGTCTAAAATGGGGCATATACTCAATAATATCGTCGCACTTTATGCTCCTATCACAAATCAAGTGTTAGTAACATATACAAGGTTCGAAATACAAACATTATGTCTTTCCTACTTTCTAAGTTACTTTTACATTTACATACTTAGGTACTGGAACAGAGGACCTCGTTTGTGTAATGGGACTATAGAACAGCTACCCTCGACAAGGTCATGTTTAATCCAATATACCTTAATGACACGCTTTGAGCAAGCGCATAATTTAACCCTGAAATATCGTTAGTAGTATAAGCAAATAGGGATCGTTCTATTCAGGGGAATGAGGGTACACCTGTCATTGTCAAACAATTTAAACAATTAAAATGAAAACAAAGTATAATATTCACACATATATACACTATTTACGAAAAAGGGGGGATATTTTTGATTTTGGTTTTCTGAAAATAAAACTAAGTTAACAAAACAATTAAAATGCAAAAACATTAAACTACAAATGGAATGAGAAAACAAAGATCAAAACCAAAAATATGATTAAAATCGACTCAAGTTCTAACATTGTTCATCAAAGTCATGCAAGAGGAGTTGATCATGTAAATTGTTAGAAAGCAAACAATTCCCATATTTTACTGTTCAATGCTAAATTAATCTAAGTGAAAGCACAAAGACTAATCCTATCAAACATGCATTCAAGCCCTAGAAAGCTAGTCAATCACACATGTTTAACGCAATAAACACCTAGAAAGGCTATCAACTCAAGTGTGCAACTTAGTATGAAAAAGTCCACCTAATTGCAATTTCTCTTTGATTAAATCCGATTTTTGCACAAAACCTTTACTACTTTTCGATTTAAGAACACAAAACCAAAAAGTTAATTCATGTTCTTAAATTCGTAGCACCAATTATATAAAAACCCTAAAAGTTTCGAACCAATTAGAATTAACATACAAGAGATATCTATCATGCAAATTTAATCAAACACTCACACAAAAGCAACAATGAATCGCAATAAAAGAATCTGAAAATTCTTCAATTAATCATAAAATTTCAGAATCAATAACTTTGTTTAAACATATATGTCAACTAGTTCATAACCAACGAAATTCAAAGCAAATGTTACAAAGGAGAATCGGATTACACCGTGGATGAAGATGAGATGGATGATTCACGTTGTGGTTTCTTGAAACTCGAAAGCAAGCTTCAAGGATGAGTATGGGAGGTGATGCTCACGGCTTCTCTTCTTCTTCTTTGGCCTTGCTTGAACTCGTGGAGATGACTAGAGGATGGAGAGGGGACTTCAAAAGCTCACGGCAAAGAGAAGTATTTTCTGATTTTTTCTCAAGTTAAACGCAAAGGAGGGGAACCCTAGACGTTGAGAATGAGAGAGTATATATAGGGGACGGCATACTTGGTCTCCAAGCCGTGCAATCTTCTTTAATTCTCACGGCAATTACTTGATAACTCCACATAATTTCCTCCAATGGTAGCTTGCCACATAAGCCCTATGAAGTGGTGCAACCAATCACATAATTCTCTAGAATATCTCCCTATTATTTAGTTGCCGAAATACCTTGATAATATTCTGATTTTCTACTTCAATTTCGGCCAACTTCCTTTAGAACTTCTAGGAATCAATCTAGACGTCAATTGAGAGCTTTTTGTGTTCAACACATATTCTCTTTCCTTTTATTTCTCCCTTGAATATCTTTTTGCCGAATTCTCTAGGGTTTTCTTTTGGTTCACAGGGCAAATCCCTTCTTTTCCTCTTGGCTTGTGATAGGAGCATTTTTATGCAACGTTTTAATAGTTATTTTCCCATATTTTACTTAGTTATTTCCTTTACTTAATCATTTTTAATTTAGTTTCTATTTTCTAGGTACATCGAATAAATGGAGAAGAAATGAGCTTAAAGGCAGAAGGGATGCAGAAATGAGCTGAAATGAAGAAATGGAGTTTTCCTAGTCCGACTAGGAATCCCAGTCAACGCAGGAATCCTGATGAGGCTAGGAAACCTAAAGGCATTAGGAGACCACATGACTTGAAGATGACGTGGAAGATATTCTGGGAGATTAAATCTGATTTTTGCATGGGAAATCAAGGAGATTACGTTGAGAAAATCAAGGGAGAGTTTCAAGGGATTGCAACAAGCAGAAAGGCTCAAAACAAGTCCAGATTCGTTCCTTAATTCCCTCAAGATATGTTGGCTGAAATTAGAGAATAAAATCTGCAATTTTAATGTGGAAATCAAGAGAAAATCAAGGGGAAGATGTTAAGGATAAAGCCATGGAGAGATTTAAGGGAGAAAAGGTCCAAAACAAGTCCCGATTCATTCCTATTTTCACTCAAGATTATTTTGGCCGAAAATTAAGAGAAAAATCAGATAAAATCTTGGGAAAATCAGCAATAATATATTTGGAAAGATTAGGGATTGATTTTGGAGCTTCCTGATTGGTTGAATGACATGGCAGAGCTGACGTGGCATTAATTCATTGGTTGGAGCTGTGTGGTGCAACCAGAAAATTCCTTGGAAATTAAATTCATGAAGCCTTGCCTTCCCCTATATATAGCTGATAGGAGCATTTTAATGCGACGTTTTAACTGCATTTCCTTACATTTCTTGCGTCATTTCCTTAGTAAAACTCTGTTTAGGAAAGTTTCCATTCTTTGATTGGGAAAGTTCCTATTTGTAGAAAGTTTCCATTTTTCTTAGTTTCTATTTTCCATTTTTAGGAAGTTTCTATTTTTGTAGTTTTCATTTTTCATTTCTGGCAAGTTTCTATTTTTCATTTTTAGTAACTTTCTATTTTTCATTTTTAGTAAGTTTCTATTTTTCAAATTAGGTAAGTTTCTATTTTTCATACTAGTTTCTATTTTCAGGACTTCCGAGCTAAAAAGTGGAAATGAACGCACGAATGGAAAGAGGAGCTTGCGAACATCAAGACGAACAAATATGAGAGAAAACGGGCCACACATTTGAGCAGAAATGAAGAAACAAGCTTTCCTAGTGCAACCAGGAAACCCTGCGAAATGGAGGAGAGCTTACCAATGAAGTTTCCAACGCAACTATGAAAAGAAATGAAAGAAATGAAGTGTTTTGCGTTGGAAAATAAGAAGGCTTGAAGATGAAGCAACGAAGCCCAAGAACTCTATGGATTTTCGGCAAATTGGACCAAGGCCCATCATAGCCCATGACATTAGGGTTTGTGACGCAAAACCCTAACCCTAGAGATGTTTTGCCGTGAAAACCAAAGAGAGAAACAAGGGAGATGGCGTGAAAATCAGAAATTAAAAGAAGATTACGCAAGAGATTTTCTAGGGTAATTTTAATGGAAAGATAAACCCTAGGAGACTCTTGCCGTCCAAGCCAAGAGGAAAAGGAGGAAGTTGCCGTGATATTCATGAAGAAACCCTAGAGAATTCGGCAAAAAGATATTCTAGGGAGAGTTTTATGGAAAGAAAAAGTGTGGACATCAAGAAAAGCACCAAAAGGCGTCTAGATTCATTCCTAGAAACCCTAAGTATATTTTGGCCGAAATTGCAAGAAGAAAATCAGAAAATAATCAAGGGAATTCGGCAAGAATATATTAGGGAATCTCCATGGAGTTTTGTGATTGGTTGGATGACACACTAGGGCTTATTTGGCAATCTCTCATTGGTGGAAGCTATGTGGAATTATTAACTTAATTCCTTGGAAAATAAATCAGAAAATATGTGCTTGGGGACCAAGTTTGCCGTGCTCCTATATATACTCCTTTATTCACAACGTCAAGGGTTCCTCTCCCCATACAATTTACACTTTGAGAAAAATTCAGAAAACTCTCTAGCCTAGCCGTGCTCTTCTCCATCCTCTAGGGCAACCACGAAGTGCAAGCAAGGCCAAAGGAGAAGAAGACAAGCCGTGAACACCATCCATCCTCCACCTTGAAGATTGCTTTCGAAATTCAAGAGACCACCACATCAATCGTTCATCACCATCTCCATCTCTTGGTGTAATTCGATTCTCCCTTGTAACTTTGTTTGTATTTTCGTTGGTTATGCCCTAGTTGACACATATGTTTGAACAAGTATTGTTTTCTGAAATTTTATGATTAATTGTTAATTTTCAGATTCATGTTTTGCGATTTATGGTTGCTTATGTGTGAGTGTTTGATTAAATTTGCATGATAGAAATCTTTTGTATGTTAATCTTAAAGGGTTCGAAACTTTTAGGGTTTTTATATAATTGGTGCTACGAATTTAAGAACATGAATCAACTTTTTGGTTTTGTGTTCTTGAATCAATAAGTAGTAAAGGTTTTGTACAAAAACCGAATTTAATCAAAGAAGATTGCAATTAGGTGGACTTTTTCATACTAAGTTGCACATTTGAATTGATAGCCTTTCTAGATGCTTATTGCGTTAAACATGTATGATTGACTAGCTTTCTAGGGCTTGAATGCATGTTTGATAGGATTAGTCTATGTGCTTTCACTTAGATTAATTAGCGTTGAAAGTAAAATATGGGAAATTGTTTGCTTTAAGCGTTTCACATGATCAATTCCTCTTGCATGACTATGATGAACAATGATGAACTTGAATCAATTTTAATCATGAGTTTCGATTTTGATCTTTGTTCTTGCATTCCATTTGTATTTTTATGTTTTTGCATTTTAATTATTTTGTTAACTTAGTTTTATTTTCAGAAAAACCAAACCCAAAAATCCCCCCCTAAATTCGTGTACAATGTTTATAATTGTAAATATCTTTGTGAATATTATACTTTGTTTTAATTTTAATTGTTTAATTGTTTGACAATGACAGGTGTACCCTCAATCCCCGGAATAGAACGATCCCTATTTACTTTATACTACTAATGACATTTCAGGGTTAAATTATGCGCTTGCTCAGAGCGTATCAATAGCCCCTATGCTAGACACCATCAACCAACAACAACAACACCACACACTTTCATTCAGAAAATCCTCCATAACGTCATAAGCTCTCTCTCTCTCTCTCTCCATCCTCTAAAGCAAGCCACGGAGTTCAAGAAAGGCCGAAGGGAGAAGAAGGAGCCGTGATTATTCCTCCACCATCCACCATTGATGACTTGCTTTCAAGCTTCAAGGATCACAACGAAAATCATCCATCCTCATCTTCCATCCACGGTGTAATTCGACCTCTACTTTGTAACCTTTGTTTGAATTTCGTTGGTTTGCTTTAGTTGACATTCATGATTGAACAAAGTTATTATTCTGGAATTTTTATGATTAATTGAGAATTTTCAGATTCTATTATTGTGATTCGAGAGTTGCTTATGTGGGTTTGTTTAATTAAATTTGCGTTATAGATAACTTTTGTATTTTAATCTTATGTGGTTGCAAACACTTAGGGTTTCGATATAATTGGTGCTAGGTTTAAGAACATGAAATTGACTTTTCGTTTTGTGTAAACTTGAATCAAAGTAGTAAAGGTTTTGAGCAAAGATCGAATTTAATTAACGAGGATTGCAATTAGGTGGACTTTTCCATACTAAGTTGTACACTTGAGTTGATAGCCTTTCTTTATGTGTAATGCATTAAACATGACATGATTGACTAGCTTTCTAGGGTTTGATTGCATGTTTGATAGGATTAATCTAGGTGCTTTCGCTTAGATTAATTAGCATTGAAAAGTAAAAAATGGGAATTCATTTGCTTTCGAATGTTTCACATGATCAACTCCTTTCTCATGACTTAGATGAACAATGTTAGGGTTTGAATCAATTTTAATCATAATTTCGGTTTTGATCTTTGTTCTCTCATTCCATTTGTATTTTTATGTTTTTGCATTTTAATTGTTTTGTTAACTTAGTTTTATTTTCGAAAAACCAAAAACAAAATCCCCCCTTTTCGTGTAAAATGTTTATAATTGTAAATATCTTTGTGAATATTATACTTTGTTTTAATTTTAATTGTTTAATTGTTTGACAATGACAGGTGTACCCTCAATTCCCGGAATAGAACGATCCCTATTTGCTTATACTACTAACGATATTTCAGGGTTAAATTATGCGCTTGCTTTTAGCGTATCAGCTTGGACGGCAAGGAGTCTCCTAGGGTTTATCTTTCCATAAAAATTACCCTAGAAGATCTCAACCGAAATTCTCTTTGATAATTTCTGATTTTCACGCCACTTCCTTGTTTCTCTCTTAGAATTTCACGGCAACAACATCTCTAGGGTTAGGGTTTTGCGTCACAAACCATAATGTCATGGGCTTTGATGGGCCTTGATCCATTTTGCCGAAAATCCAGAGTTCTTGGGCCTCGTTGCTTCATCTTCAAGCCTTCTCATTTTCCAACGCAAAACACATTGTTTTTCCATTTCTTTTTCATAGTTGCGTTGGAAACTTGCTAGGGAAGCCTTCCTCCATTTCGTAGGATTTCCTGGTTGGACTAGGAAAGCTTATTTCTTCATTTCTGCTCAAATGTGTGGGCCGTTTTCTCTCATATTTGTTCGTCTTGATGTTCGCAGGTTCCTCTTTCCATTCGTGCGTTCATTTCCACTTTTTAGCTCGGAGGTCCTGAAAATAGAAACTGTATTAAAAATAGAAACTTTCTAAAAATGAAAAACAGAAACTTACTAAAAATGAAAAATAGAAACTTTCTTAAACTGAAAATGGAAACTTGCCAGAAATGAGAAATGAAAACTACAAAAATGGAAACTTTCTACAATAAGGAACTTTCCCAATCAAAGAATGGAAACCCAAAACAAGGATTTTTCAAGGAAATGGCGCAGAAAAATGTAGAGAAATGCAGTTAAAACGTCGCATTAAAATGCTCCTATCGCTTAAGCATGTCACACAACATTTTTTTTTTTTTTTTTCTTTTTTTTTAAGTTTAAGTTTGTTATAAACTTAGTTAATATCTCAATTGATTCCAAGTTGTAAGTCGAGCCCAATAGAAACCACTACTATTGGTGAGATACGATATAGGGATAGTCGCCTAGACATAAGTCTCTTTCCTTTGTTTCAGAAGACCGAATGGCCAGATTAAGAGTTAAGTGAGAGGGAGGACTCATTTTGGTGATACTACGGAGGCTACTCCCTCATTGAGGTTTAGGCCCCTATCGGCTACTCCCACATAGTGGTTTACGCACATTCTATAGTATCTCTGAGATCCAATTGAACCCATCACCCAGGGTCCCAACCTAAGACACCATCCGTATGCGCCCCTTACTCAGCTGGGAAATTAACTTATGTGTTAGACCGTTCTCCAAGTGCTAATAAAGGCCGCCCTCAACCTCAAGAGACCTTAGCAAGGTACTAATGAAGGGTTTAGGCCAATATTAACAAAAGGGCCCTTGTCTACTCATACGATTTTACACACTCACAACAATTAAGCATTTAACTAAATTCATGACTACCTAAGTATATTAATCTAAGTGAAACACATACAATTTACAACATGCTTAAAAAAAAAAAAAAAAAAAAAAAAAAAAACTTCTACAAATTGTACAACAATTATAAAAGTCATGCTTAATTTCGTAACACTCATAAAACTTAAACTAGATCACAATTATAGCTTGGCCTAACATAAATCGCAATTTGTTACCATTCCACAAGTGTAGTACAAAAATTGAGCATGCGTTCTATATACAACAAAATCGATGACACTTTAAGTGTTAGGAATTTTAACAATCCCCGGCAACGGCGCCAAAAATTGATGCGGCTAAAATAGCCTCACAATTTAACCTTGCAAAATGTAGTTGTCAGTATAGGATAAGCAGGGATCGTTCAGTCCGGGGATTATAGGGTACACCTACACAAAAAGGTCAATTATCAAATAAAAGAATAAAATGGGGGTTTTGAGATTTGGTTCCTAATCTACTTAAAATAAAAACAAAACAAATAAAACTATATACAATGATCGACTTCCCTAACCTAGACCAATACCACTCAGAAATTCATTTCAACATGCTACAAAACTGTGCCCATCTTGAATGCATAGATAAGAGCCCAAATGAAAAGCCTCAGCGGATCAATCCATTTATCTGATTCGTTCTAATGTAGGCTTGGATCGGAAAAGTCCTTACCAAGCCTAATACTACTAATTTTCGAAAACACTCAGCGTAATTCTCTTAACTAGTAGTATTATCTAACCCTCGAATCAACTCACACGTGCAAATTAACCATTACACATAAAATTTAACACGTAATTTCCAGAATCGTTTAATCATTAAAGCATGATTTTTACCACTTTTTAGAACTAATTGCTACTTGTTTAACTCAGCGCCTTAACAAATAACAATTACCCTTGGCAAATTAAGCAAACACACAAGAATACTCAGCGTGATTCTAGCATGCAAACTTATTAACCTAACTCTGAAAATTACCTAAACACGTAAAAGGGCACAAGATTGTGACATGCATCATCAAAGAATTCTCGAAATTAACTCAATAATAAACTGAAAATCTCAAAAATATTAATAAAAATATTCTGAAAATCTCATGTCTCCAATTACACAACTCGCAAATCCAAACACAAAACTGAAAGAAAAATTGTAAGTAGAGTCATAGTTACACTTTGAAGCGTCCTTGCTATGGTGGTGGAGCGCCCTTGACTCAGCGGCTTGGCAACAAGGTGATGAACTCGTCTCTGCTATGGTGGTGGAGCGTCCTTGACTCAGCGCCTAAGAACTTCGTAGAATGATGGATGGATGGTGGTCACGGTCTTGTGAGTGATGGAAGTTTAAGGAGTGAATTGGGCAGAGTCTCGGAAAAGTTTTTGGCCGGGAAGTGATAGGCCGGGAAGTGATAAGCCGGGAAGTTATGGAAATTCTGTTATGGATGTTGCCTATTTATAAGGGAGCATTGGTTGGCTTTTGTCGATCATACCCTTCATCATTTGGACGGATGGGATTGCATCATAATTCTTTTAATTTCCCAACTGAAACATCTCCTTTATGGCCTTAATTCCTCTCATAATGGGGTCTTTTAACAGCTGAAACGTCTTTCTCCTTTATTTATTTTCCAGTTGAAACATCTTTCTCCTTTATTCCACAACTGAAAAACGTCTTTCTCCTTTATTTCCCTTCTTCATTGCTCGGTCAAATGTCTTAAATGCTTTATTTTATGACTCCATCATTGCTGTTTCCAAGAGTTCCACCAGCCAAGGTTTCCTACAACAAGCAGGAGAATATCAGAATTTTCTAGAAAAAATAAAGGGAATTAAAATGTAAAGACTGCAAAAATAGTCGACAGTGAGGAATCCTGATCCAGCTAGGATTTTTCATGAATTTATCTTTTTCCGCTTATTTCACGCCAAACACTCTACAAGACTCTTAAAATGACTCGATGACTCAAAACACGAAACTTAAGGGAGAAACAAGGCTAAAATGGGGCATATACTCAATAATATCGTCGCACTTTATGCTCCTATCACAAATTAAAGCAAACTCCAAATCCATTAAGTATAGGGGACTAAAATCCATAAACTTAACACAATAACACACATTTTTTTCATCTAATTGCCGAAAACATATTCTTGTTTTTTTTTTTTTTTTACCATTTCATTTTTTTTTTCTTCTTTCTTTCGGCAATTACATACAATTTCTTTCATATGGACAAGTCTACCTCCACACTTGAACTTCTTCATGTCTTCAAAATTCATCATTGACTCCAAAACTCCAAGCAAAGTCTCGAAAATATGCTCCACTAAGTCTTTAGAACAAAGGGTAAGGATGTAACTATACTAGGGTTAAGGGTTAAGGAATTTTGAGGGTGATGAAAGAAAAGGTTCAATGTAGGCTCAAAATGGTTAAACTAGGGGGGTCCCACGACGGGCACAAATAGGGACACAAGATATATTTGGCAATGGTGGTAAAATCCTAAGTAAGTACCTTTATCCTTTCTAGAATCAGGGACATATATTGATCATAAACGTCTCAACAAGCATAACAGTGAATTCTAGCATTCTCTAGTCCATTAAACTTAATCTATGGCATGTAATCAATCAAGATGAAAGAATAATGAGATCAACAAAATCATCGCCAAGAAAATAAGAGTATAATTCATTTTTCATTAATCACTCACAAAGAAAGGGCACATCGCTCAAATTCTCACAAGGGTTATTATGAATCACAACTTATCTTCCACATGTTCATATTCTGTACCAAAGTTACGCATACACCATATCTACTACACATTCATATGCTTTTTATAAGTCATAATTAACCAAAGAATATCATCAAACATTATCTCAATCTTGTGATCCTCTTTTAGCCTTAATTTCAGAGATATAAGCTCATCCTAGACAGTTAAAAAGGGCATCCTAAGACTCAAAACAAAAACAAAAACAAAAATAAAAAGAAATAATTTTTTTTTTTTAAGACCACAAAACTACCTATCTAAAAACAAAGTAAAACGTTAAACCCTTCCCCCACACTTAAATCATGCATTGTCCTCAATGTATAAACAATTATAAAGCATGCAAAGCATCAATCACACATGGCATAAGAGATAACGCAAGAACCTAAAAACAAAACAAAATTTACGAAAATAAAAGAGAAGGAAAGAGTTCAAGAAAGCAAATCTGCGTTGATGGGTCCTCCACAGCTACGGTTGAAATGGGTTGCCTCCCATGCAGCGCTTAATGTTTAAAGTCTTTCAGCCTAGACTTGTACCTCCATTTATTCCAATGTACACACACAACCAAACAGCACAAGTATGATTATATACAAGACCAACGAAATTTTATGTATATATTTACAAGTTTGACAATTTTTACAATCTTTAAGTAGTTAACTGGAATAAGGAGTCGTGAATCAAGGTATAGACACACGGCCCAAAGATTCTAATTTTAATACAAGTCTCCCTTCCCTTTATCTTTTGGTAACTCTTTTCACACAGAGCCAGGTGGTAGAGGAACGATTTTGGCGGAGCTCAGCTCACTTGATTAGCAGGGGACGAGACCCTTTGCTAGCACTTCTCGTATCCAATCAACCTAGACACCCTGTGCTAATAAGGTGCGCCTACTTGATAAAGAAAACTTTGACAAGTATTAACAAGAGAATATTTCACCTAGTCATTATGACTCACAACTTCTTACCAAACCCAACTATTTTAGAAAATTGTCTAAGTATATGACTTCAACAAGACATCATGAACTATTCTTTTGGACGTGCGGCCCAAGTCCTTGCCTACACACAAATTTCCTTTCAAATCCTTTGGGCAACCTTACTGAAATGGCCAGGTGGGGGAGGACGATCACGAGAGGTAGAATCCATTTTGGCATGAGCTACTCCCACATAGTGGTTTTGGATCATTTGAATGCACTTCTGGAAAAAAAAACCTGTCATGAACGTTGTCCCCTTCCTAGACACCATCCCACATAGGCTATACTTACTTAGATAAGAAAATTTATAAGTGCAAGACATTTTTTTTAAGTGTTAATAAAAGCCGCCCTCAACCTTAAGAGACCTGAATCAGACACTAATAAGGGGTTAAGGTTAATATCAACAAAAGAGACTTCACCTATTCCATAACAGTTCATAATCCCTTACCAAAATCATACCTTAGTGGCGTTTTCAGCACATGAAGATTTTTCAATCCCCGGCAACGGCGCCAAAAATTGATACGTGCAAAAGCAATCGCCAATTTAACCCTAAAAAATGTAGTTGTTAGTATAGAATAAGCAGGGATCGTTCAAGCCGGGGATTGAGGGTACTTACATGTGAAACGAAAATAAGAGAAAGAATTTACAAGACAAACGAAAATAATAAGTATATATAGACAACAATTCGAAATTTACAAAGAATCCAAGTTAGAATTAAATTAGTAATCATACTCCTACTAGAATACATCTTACAAGTCATAGTCATATTAGAAAATCCACATACAACAAGGATTACTAGTTATACACTAATTAGGAATACAAATACAAGTAGGAAACAACATCCCTAAATTTAAGGAACCAATCCCTAGAAAATAGGAGTAAACCCTAAAAAATAGGAAGACATCCCTAAAAATTAGGAAACCCTAACAAACACAAAACAAATTCCTAAAAACCACCAAAACAATTCCTAGAAAACACCAACACATATTTACTATTCACGGAGACACTATTCACGAATTTTTAAAAACATATTTTCAGATTATTTATTTTATTAACTACATTAACATGCTACCTAAAAACTCTAAGTTAATTTTAATTATTACACATATACAAGAAAAAGTAAAGATGGGGGGTTTTTGAAGATTGAAAACATAAATTTTCAGAAAACAAATAAAAAAAAACAAAAATCATTTCTATACAAAGGTGGGAAAAGAAGAATTTTTGGAAAACAATTTATCAAGAACCATTCAAGAACAATTCATTCATGCAATCTTTAATCTTTGTAGTTACCATGGAAAGATATCGACCAAGAAACAAAGTTACAAGCGACCAATGTCCCTTATTTGACTTCCCTTTACACAGTTGATCAAGCAACGCACTTAATCCAACATATTTCAAACGCAGGTATCACACAATCGAAGCGACTCATAATCTCATGCATTCAAATCATTAAGAGCAAGTGAAAGTTTAGTCAATAAACATGCAAATCCAAGTACTCAACGCAAGTCAATTCATCACATGCATAATCTGATTTCGACCTTTGTCCAAAGCCTTTACTTCCATATTGAATTAGGGTTACAACGCATAAACCTAATTACTAGCTCCAATTACATACAATCACTCTAAGTTGGCCACCAAAGAACAAGAACATGCAAAAGTTTTCTATAAAACAAAACCAGATTATCAATCCATATTCGGTAACTAACAAGAATCAAAGACACATAAATGAATCAATCATAGAAAATAACATCAAAATAGAATTCAAAAATAAAATTGCATACTCAAAAGTTTAGATTCACACATAGAAAATCCAAAGCAGAAATTCTATCTAACAAATACCAAACCGTGAATATATGTATGGTAAAGCATATGAACAACCCTTAATTACGTCCCAAAGACCCAAAGCAGCTCCAAGGTGTCGCAACAAGTGAAGAACACGGCAATGGAGGAAGATGGCACGGCAAAGCTCTTTGAAGATTGTGAAAACCTGAAAACTAGAGAGAACAAGTGAGAAATCGATATTGTGGAGAAAAGTGTTCCCCTTGAGATGTCATAAACACTAGGTATATATAGGAGAATGTCTCAAAGCTCTCCCAATCTGTTTCTACTTGACTTCTCCAAGTTCTTGTTGATTTAGGACTTTGTTGACACAAAACAGATTTCCGGCAGAATTGACCCTAGTGTACTAAAACGGCCATAACTTTCTCTAGAAAATTGATATCGAAAAAACGTAAAACGCTCTGGAAACTAGACATCCGTAGCTTTCCAATCATATAAAGATCATAATTTTCTGAGCTCGGAGCTATTTTCAGCGCTCCGTTGAAGTTGACTGATCTGCACAGGCAGATTTCCGAATTTGTAATGGATTTGACTTTAAAGCATAACTTGTGTCCAATTAGGTTTTCCTTCACATCACGTGTCTTTCACATGTCCTTCACGCCACTTCTAGATGCTTCATGAATTCTCCTTAAGCTCTCCTAGTGCAAGTAGAACTCCATATGCAAGTAGGTTTCCTAGTCAAATACTGCTTCCTTTTGCCGAAATATTCTGGACTCTTCCGGAACCTTCTTGAGTAATCCTTATCCAACAGGGACTCTTTGTCACACTAGGTTTCCTTATCTAAATAGAATTGGTTTCCTTGTCCAAGTAGAACTCCTAGTCCAACTGGGATTCCTTCTCCGAGTCAAACTGGGAAAACTTCCATTTCTTCATTTCTTTCCATTTCTGCGCCACTTGTGCCTTCCTTAGCCATTTTTGGACTTTGAGACTCCATTTACACCTGCAAAATACTAACTAAGTTAAATTGATCAAGTTAAAGGAAATAACTTAGCAAAATATACGGAGTTAAACATTATAAACATGACATTTATGCTCCTATCAAATTCCCCCACACTTAGCTTTTGCTAGTCCCTTAGCAAAATCAACATAACAAACCAAAAAGACTAAGACACAAAACAAAGACTAACGAAAATAAACTAAGTATAGAGAACGAAAACAAAAAGACTCAAGGACAAAAGAAAAATGTCAACAACACTTGGACAAAAACAAAAACAAAAACGTTGACAAACACAATGACTCCAACGTTGACTCACAAAATGACTTCTAAGTGATAGGAGCATTTTAATGCGACGTTTTACTTGCTTTTCCCTACATTTCTTGCGTTATTTCCTTATTAAAACTCTGTTTAGGAAAGTTTCCATTCTTTGATTGGGAAAGTTCCTATTTGTAGAAAGTTTCTATTTTGTAGTTTCTATTTTTCATTTTTGGAAAGTTTCCATTTTCAGTTTAGGAAAGTTGCCATTTTTCATTTTAGGAAAGTTTCTATGTTTCTTACTAGTTTCTATTTTCAGGACCTCGAAGCTAAAAAGTGGAAATGAACTCACAAATGGAAAGAGGAACTTGCGAACACCAAGGGGAGCAAAAATGAGATGAAATGAATTGACCACACAATTGAGCAGAAATGAAGAAATGAAGCTTTCCTGGTCCAACCAGGAAATCCTGTTCGAAAAAGGAAACTGTGTGAAGCAAAACTCTGAAGCCCATTGAGATGTGTGATCGAAATTATGATGGACATGACGTTCGAGACATCAAGGCTTGAAGAGGACGCAAGAAGGCCCAAGAATTATCAAGCAAGATGGACTTTCGGCAAAAGTGGATAAAGCCCATGTAAACTAGGGTTTTGTGACGTCAAGAGAAAAATGTGGAGACTTAAGAGTTTTGCCGTCCAAAGCAAGAGGAAATCAAGGAAGAGTTTTTAAAAAGGAAAATATATTTTCCTTGGGGATTAAATTTGCCGTGTAATACTTAAGGAGAAAAACAAGGTGACAACATGGGAATTAAAGATGATTGATTGAGGATTTCAAGGAGAGATTTTCTTGGGAGACTTTTATGGGAAGGAAATATTGTTGGAGAAATAATTTGGTGTGATTGCCAACGTGAAAATCAGAAATAATCAAGGAGATGACGCCAAGAGAGATTCAAGGGAGAAATAAAAGGAAAGAGAAAAAGGTGGAGACCAAGAAAAGCTGAAAACGTGTCTAGGTGCATCCCTAAATTCCCTAAAGGAATATTGGCCGAAATTCATGAAGAAAATCAGAATAATTCCAAGGAAATTCGGCAATTAAATATTAGGGAGGTATTTTAGAGAATTTTGATTGGTTGGAACACATCACAAAGCTTACTTGGCGAATTCTCATTGGTGGAAGCTATGTGGAAATTTCTGATTGCTTTGTGAACCCTAGCCGTGCTCCTATATATACCCACCTCTTGATGCGCTCGAAGCAAGCGCATAATTTAACCCTGAAATGTCATTAGTAGTATAAAGTAAATAGGGATCGTTCTATTCCGGGGATTGAGGGTACACCTGTCATTGTCAATCAATTAAACAATTAAAATTAAAACAAAGTATAATATTCACAAAGATATTTACAATTATAAACATTGTACACGAAATTAGGGGGGATTTTTGGTTTTGGTTTTCAAAAATTAAATTAAGTAAACAAAATAATTAAAATGCAAAACATAAAAATAAAGAGGGAATGAAAGAACAAAGATCAAAATCGAAACATATGATTAAAATTAATTCAAGTTCATCATTGTTCATCATAGTCATGCAAGAGGAATTGATCATGTGAAACGCTTAAAGGAAACAATTTCCCATATTTTACTTTCAACGCTAATTAATCTAAGTGAAAGCACATAGACTAATCCTATCAAACATGCATTCAAGCCCTAGAAAGCTAGTCAATCATACATGTTTAACGCAATAAGCATCTAGAAAGGCTATCAATTCAAATGTGCAACTTAGTATGAAAAAGTCCACCTAATTGCAATCTTCTTTGATTAAATTCGGTTTTTGTACAAAACATTTACTACTTATTGATTCAAGAACACAAAACCAAAAAGTTGATTCATGTTCTTAAATTCGTAGCACCAATTATATAAAAACCCTAGGTGTTTGCAACCACATAAGATTAAAATACAAAAGTTATCTATCATGCAAATTTAATCAAACACTCACACATAAGCAACCACAAATCGCAAAACATGAATCTGAAAATTAACAATTAATCATAGAATTTCAGAATTCGAAACTTGTTCAAACACATGTGTCAACTAGGGCATAACCAACGAAAATTACAAAGCAAAGGTTACAAGGAGAATCGGATTACACCAAGAGATGGAGATGGGATGAATGGTCTCTTGAATTTCGAAAGCAATCTTCAAGGATGGTGATGGATGATGTGCACGGCTTGTCCTCTTCTTCCTTGGCCTTGCTTGAACTTCGTGGTTGCCCTAGAGGATGGAGAAGAACACGGCTAAGCTAGAGAGAGTTTTCTGATTTTTTCTAAAGTTGTAAAACGCAAAAGTGGGAACCTCTGACGTTGAGAAGAGGGGAGATTATATAGGGGACGGCTTCTTGGTCTCCAAGGCCGTGTAAAACCCTAGAGAAACTCACGGCAATTCTTGTTAACTCCACATAATTCCCTCCAATGAAATCTTGCCAAGTAAGCCCTATGATGTGTCTCAACCAATCACATAATTTCCTAGAATATTTCCCTTGATTTTCTTGCCGAAATACCATGACAATAATCTGATTTTATCTCTTGTATTTCGGCCAAAACTCCTTTAGAGATTCTAGGAATGAATCTAGTCATCTTTTGGGAGCTTTTTGTGTTCAACACATCTCTCTTTCCTTTTATTTCTCCCTCAAAAATCTCCATCGAAATCTCTTTTTATTTTCTGATTTTTCCCACGGCAAAACCCTAGTTTCTCTCTTCATTTTGGACGGCAACTCCTCTAGGGTTTCTCTTGACTTGGACGGCAATCTTCTAGGGTTTGTCTCCAAGTAAATCTCTTTCCATAAAAATAGCCCTAGAAAATCTCAACCGAAATCTTCTAGGTTCTTCTTGATTCTCACGCCATCTCCTTGTTTCTCTCTTTGGTTTTCACGGCAAAACATCTCTAGGGTTAGGGTTTTGCGTCTCAAACCCTAATGTCATGGGCTTAGATGGGCCTTGGTCCATTTTGCCGAAAATCCACTTCATTCTTGAGAGTTCTTGGGCCACGTTGCTTCATCTTCAAGTCTTCATATTTTCCAACGCAAAACACTTCATTTCTTTCATTTCTTTTCATAGTTGCGTTGGAAACTTCATTGGTAAGCTCTCCTCCAGTTCGCAGGGTTTCCTGGTTGCACTAGGAAAGCTTGTTTCTTCATTTCTGCTCAAATGTGTGGTCCAATGTTCTTCATTTTTGTTCCCCTTTGACGTTCGCAAGCTCTTCTTTCCATTCGTGTGTTCATTTCAACTTTTTAGCTCGGAGGTCCTGAAAATAGAAACTAGTATGAGAAATAGAAACTTTCCTAATTTGAAAAATAGAAACTTACCAAAAATGAAAAATAGAAAGTTACTAAAAATGAAAAATAGAAACTTGCCAGAAATGAGAAATGAAAACTATAAGAATAGAAACTTTCTAAAAATGGAAAATAGAAACTAAGAAAAATGGAAACTTTCTACAAATAGGAACTTTCCCAATCAAAGAATGGAAACTTTCCTAAACAGAGTTTTACTAAGGAAATGGCGCAAGAAATGTAAGGAAATGCAGTTAAAACGTCGCATTAAAATGCTCCTATCACCTCTTTGACGTTGAAAAGGGTTCCAGATCCCTTAGAAAAATTCAGAAAAATTATATTGTTGCCGTGAGCTTCTCTCATTTTCTCTCCATCCTCTAAAGCAAGCCACGGAGTTCAAGCAAGGCCGAAGGGAGAAGAAGGAGCCGTGACTATTCCTCCACCATCCACCATTGAAGACTTGCTTTCAAGCTTCAAGGATCACAACGAAAATCATCCATCCTCATCTTCCATCCACGGTGTAATTCGACCTCTACTTTGTAACCTTTGTTTGAATTTCGTTGGTTTGCTTTAGTGTCAATTCATGGTTTGCTTTTGTTCTCTCATTCCATTTGTGTTTTTATGTTTTTATGTTTTATTTGTTTTGTTAACTTAGTTTTATTTTCGAAAAACCAAAAACAAAATCCCCCTTTTTCGTGTACAATGTTTATATTTGTGAATATCTTTGTGAATATTATACTTTGTTTTAATTTTAATTGTTTAATTGTTTGACAATGACAGGTGTACCCTCAATCCCCGGAATAGAACGATCCCTATTTGCTTATACTACTAACGATATTTTCAGGGTTAAATTATGCGCTTGCAAAAAGCGCATCAATTTTTGGCGCCGTTGCCGGGGATTGAAAAATCATTTGTTACTTTGTGAATATTATGTGTTGTTTATATTGTGACCGAAAAAAAAAAAAAATTTACTTGTTAATTATTTTGTAATTGTCGAATTTTAGTTAATTAATTACTTAGGTTGTTATTTATATTATTGAATACAAGTTTAATTGTGGGTTGTAAATTAAAGAAGGAATAGGTGAAGTCGTGTTTATTAATATTGGCCTAAACCCCTTATTGGTACCTAGTTCAGGTCCCATTCATTGAACTGTCTTCACACTTAGGACCTTTTATATCCAAGTAAGTATAGCCTATGTGAGATGGTGTCTAGGAAGGGGACAACGTTCATAACGGGTTCTGGATTCAGAAGTGCTTACAAATGGGCGTAAACCTCAATGAGGGAGTAGCCTATGCCAAAATGGATCCTACCTCTTGTGTTCGTCCTCCCCTACCTGGCCATTTCAGTAAGGTTGCCCAAAGGATGTAGGAGGGACTTAGTGTCTAGACGATTATACTTGGGCCGCACGTCCACTTGATTTACCGCTTGGAATTAGATTTGATATCAATAATATTTATGACAAAAGAAAATGTAAGAATATGTTGTGATACATTAAGGTATATTGGATTAAACATAATCTTGGAAAGGTAGCTGTTACAGCCCATTGCACTCCGAGATTCCCTGTTCCCGTACCTAAGTGTTGAAAATAATTGTAAAATAAAAGAAAAAAAAAAAAAAAATTTGATTGTAAATAGTGACGTTTTGTACATTTGTTTTTTGTGAAAAATTTGGTACATATTTTGTCTAATTATATTTGTAAAGAAATAGATTAAAGGAAATAAAAATGGAGTTATGAATTTCGTTAAATACTTAATTGTTGTGAGTGTGTAAAATCGTATGAGTAGACAAGGGCCATTTTGTTAATATTGGCCTTAACCCTTCATTTGTACCTTCCTAAGGTCTTATGAGGTTGAGGGCGGCCTTTATTAACATTTGGAGAACAGTTTAACACATGAGTTAATTTCCAAGCTGAGTAAGGGGCAATACAGATGGTGTCTTAGGTTGAGACCCTGGGTGATGGGTTTAAATTGGATCTCAGAGACACTATAGACTGTGCGTAAACCACAATGTGGAAGTAGCCAATAGGGGCGTAAACCTCAATGAGGGAGTAGCCTCCGTAGTATCACCAAAATGAGTCCTCCCTCTCACTTACCTCTTAATCTGGCTATCTGGCCTTCTGAAACAAAGGAAAGTGACTTATGTCTAGGCGACTATCCCTATATCGTAGCTCACCAATAGTAGTGGTTTCTATTGGGCTCGACTTACAACTTGGAATCAATTGAGATATTAACTATGTTTATAACGTCTCCATGTAAAAATAAAATACTTGTACATAACCTTCACTTGTAAATTGGTTTGTTTTATACTTCTCTTACTTGTACAAACTTTGGAAGTTTCTTTTGTTGCATTGTGAATAGTGACGTTTTATTGTATAAATTATTAATTTGTATTTCTTTGTTAATTATAGTCACTAACTTTATTAAATGGAAGTACAAGTCCAGGCTGAAAGACTATAAAAATCAAGCGCTGCTTGGGAGGCAACCCAATTCAGAAGAAGCTGTGGAGGAATCTTCAACGTAGATCTGCTTCTTCTTCCCTATTTCCTTTATTTTGTATCTTTTGTTTTTCTTTGAGTCTTTGTTTTCGTAAATTCCATCTCTTTATGCTTAAGTGTTTCATTGCATGCTTATAATTGATTACATTGAGGACAATGTAATATTTAAGTGTGGGGGAAGGGATTTATATTTTCATCTTGAGTCATATATGAAAAATACAAAAAAATCGAAAAATGTCAAAAATTAAAAAATTTCGTTGCTTTTGTTTTTGTTTTTGTTTTTGTTTTTGTTTTTTGTTTTTTGTTTTTTGTTTTTGTTTTGAGTCGTAGGATGCCCTTTCAACTGTCTAGGATGATTCTATATCTCTGAAATTATGGCTAAAAGAGGATCACAACATTGAGATGATTTTAACAAGGTATTCTTTGGTTAATTGAGATATATGAAAAATGTGTGCATGAGTAGTGGATATGGATCTCGTGACCTTGGTACAGAATATGAGCATGTTAAGATGAGTTTTGATTCATAAAGCCCATGTGAGATATTTGAGCCACGTCCCTTTTTCTTGGAGTGAAAATGAAAAATATATATTCTTAATTTCTTGGCGATGTTTTGATGATCTCATTATTTTTTCATATTGATTGATTGCTTGCCATAGATTAAGTTTAATGGACTAGAGAATGCTAGAATTCACTCTTGTGCTTGTTGAGACGTATATCAATACATGGCCCTGATTCTGGAAGGGATAGAGGCACCCTAGGAATTACCACCATTGCCATATAAACTTGTGTCCCTATTTGTGCCCGTCGTGGGACCCCCCTAGATAAGCCCCTTTGAGCCTACATTAAGCCTTTTCGTTCATCACCCTTAAAATCCTTAACCATGAAGCTTAGTATAGTTACAACCTTACCCTTTGTTCTAAGAACTTAGTGGAGCTATCTTTTGAGACATGCTACATGGGTTTGGTGCTAAGGATGAAAATTGAGAAGAGGTGAAAGTTCAAGTGTGGGGGTAGACTTGTCCATAAAGAAAAAAATATGTGAAAGCCGTGAAAAATGAAAAGAAAAGAAAAAAAATTGTGTACGGCTAGAAAAGAAAAGAAAGAAATATTTATGGATTTTAGTCCCCCCTACTTAGTGATTTTGGAGTTTGCTTTGAATTGAAGGCCCATTACAGAACAATTTGGCCTTTGTCCATTTCACTAGTGTTCAAGGGAAGTTTACATTGAAGATTGGGCCCAACATGAAGACATTAGGCCCTTTTATGTTACCTCTAGGGGAAAGTGAGGTTTTTGCAATACCTTGGTGGAATATTTCGAGGTCTCTACATTTATATGAGCTCTGCTAGGTTTTTAGGACATTTTGATAAATCCTTACCTTTCATTTCTTTAAACCTTGAGCCTTGGCCCCATTACAACCTTTGAGAAGACCTTCTTGATCCTTAAGATGGGACAGCCTTTGATGTGGAGATGAGTTACAAGAGTTGAACTTATGGCAGTCCATTCGTGCAAGTAGTTGGTATCCTTCATGAGATCTTTTGAAAGAAAATTATATTCACAAAGTGCTTTTCGTTTCTTATATATGTGAGCTATTTGAATGCCTTAAAATATGTTCTCTCACATATACTTGAGTGATTATAAGCTTTTAAGCATTGCCATGATCTGAGAGAAGAAAGAGTGGATATACTTTGTGAGATTTGAATCGTACTTGTCTGAAGCATGCTAAGCTTAAACCCATCACCATTGTTACAACCAAGTCCTACTTATGTATGCGCGGATTATATGTTTTAATTAACTCTTGAATGCTTAAACATTGAATCTTGGTTGAGTGCTAATCTTGATGTTGTGAAAGTAAGAGATTGCTGGGACAAAAAGTTGAAGGGCAATAGAGTCATTATTTTTGTAGAGTCTTTAAATTTTCGTTGAGTCTTAGTGTGTCTTAGTGTGATTTTGCTAAGGGACTAGCAAAAGCTAAGTGTGGGGGAATCTGATAGGAGCATTTTAATGTGACGTTTTACTTGCTTTTCCCTACATTTCTTGCGTTATTTCCTTATTAAAACTCTGTTTAGGAAAGTTTCCATTCTTTGATTGGGAAAGTTCCTATTTGTAGAAAGTTTCTATTTTTCATTTTTGGAAAGTTTCCATTTTCAGTTTAGGAAAGTTGCCATTTTTCATTTTAGGAAAGTTTCTATTTTTCTTACTAGTTTCTATTTTCAGGACCTCGAAGCTAAAAAGTGGAAATGAACTCACAAATGGAAAGAGGAACTTGCGAACACCAAGGGGAGCAAAAATGAGATGCAAATTAAGGACCACACAATTGAGCAGAAATGAAGAAATGAAGCTTTCCTGGTCCAACCAGGAAATCCTGTTCGAAAAAGGAAACTGTGTGAAGCAAAACTCTGAAGCCCATTGAGATGTGTGATCGAAATTATGATGGACATGACGTTGGAGACATCAAGGCTTGAAGAGGACGCAAGAAGGCCCAAGAATTATCAAGCAAGATGGACTTTCGGCAAAAGTGGATAAAGCCCATGTAAACTAGGGTTTTGTGACGTCAAGAGAAAAATGTGGAGACTTAAGAGTTTTGCCGTCCAAAGCAAGAGGAAATCAAGGAAGAGTTTTTAAAAAGGAAAATATATTTTCCTTGGGGATTAAATTTGCCGTGTAATACTTAAGGAGAAAAACAAGGTGACAACATGGGAATTAAAGATGATTGATTGAGGATTTCAAGGAGAGATTTTCTTGGGAGACTTTTATGGGAAGGAAATATTGTTGGAGAAATAATTTGGTGTGATTGCCAACGTGAAAATCAGAAATAATCAAGGAGATGACGCCAAGAGAGATTCAAGGGAGAAATAAAAGGAAAGAGAAAAAGGTGGAGACCAAGAAAAGCTGAAAACGTGTCTAGGTGCATCCCTAAATTCCCTAAAGGAATATTGGCCGAAATTCATGAAGAAAATCAGAATAATTCCAAGGAAATTCGGCAATTAAATATTAGGGAGGTATTTTAGAGAATTTTGATTGGTTGGAACACATCACAAAGCTTACTTGGCGAATTCTCATTGGTGGAACCTATGTGGAAATTTCTGATTACTTTGTGAACCCTAGCCGTGCTCCTATATATACCCACCTCTTTGACGTTGAAAAGGGTTCCAGATCCCTTAGAAAAATTCAGAAAAATTATATTGTTGCCGTGAGCTTCTCTCATTTTCTCTCCATCCTCTAAAGCAAGCCACGGAGTTCAAGCAAGGCCGAAGGGAGAAGAAGGAGCCGTGACTATTCCTCCACCATCCACCATTGAAGACTTGCTTTCAAGCTTCAAGGATCACAACGAAAATCATCCATCCTCATCTTCCATCCACGGTGTAATTCGACCTCTACTTTGTAACCTTTGTTTGAATTTCGTTGGTTTGCTTTAGTGTCAATTCATGATTGAACAAAGTTATTATTTCTTGAATTTTTATGATTAAATGAGAATTTTCAGATTCTATTATTGTAATTCGAGAGTTGCTTATGTGGGTTTGTTTAATTAAATTTGCATTATAGATAACTTTTGTATTTTAACCTTATGTGGTTGCAAACACTTAGGGTTTCGATATAATTGGTGCTAGGTTTAAGAACATGAAATCGACTTTTCGTTTTGTGTAAACTTGAATCAAAGTAGTAAAGGTTTTGAGCAAAGATCGAATTTAATTAACGAGGATTGCAATTAGGTGGACTTTTCCATACTAAGTTGTACACTTGAGTTGATAGCCTTTCTTTATGTGTAATGCATTAAACATGACATGATTGACTAGCTTTCTAGGGTTTGATTGCATGTTTGATAGGATTAATCTAGGTGCTTTCGCTTAGATTAATTAGCATTGAAAAGTAAAAAATGGGAATTCATTTGCTTTCGAATGTTTCACATGATCAACTCCTTTCTCATGACTTAGATGAACAATATTAGGGTTTGAATCAATTTTAATCATATGTTTCGGTTTTTGATCTTTGTTCTCTCATTCCATTTGTGTTTTTATGTTTTTATGTTTTATTTGTTTTGTTAACTTAGTTTTATTTTCGAAAAACCAAAAACAAAATCCCCCTTTTTCGTGTACAATGTTTATATTTGTGAATATCTTTGTGAATATTATACTTTGTTTTAATTTCAATTGTTTAATTGTTTGACAATGACAGGTGTACCCTCAATCCCCGGAATAGAACGATCCCTATTTGCTTATACTACTAACGATATTTTCAGGGTTAAATTATGCGCTTGCAAAAAGCGCATCAATTTTTGGCGCCGTTGCCGGGGATTGAAAAATCATTTGTCACTTTGTGAATATTATGTGTTGTTTATATTGTGACCGAAAAAAAAAAAAAAAAATTTACTTGTTAATTATTTTGTAATTGTCGAATTTTAGTTAATTAATTACTTAGGTTGTTATTTATATTATTGAATACAAGTTTAATTGTGGATTGTAAATTAAAGAAGGAATAGGTGAAGTCGTGTTTATTAATATTGGCCTAAACCCCTTATTGGTACCTAGTTCAGGTCCCATTCATTGAACTGTCTTCACACTTAGGACCTTTTATATCCAAGTAAGTATAGCCTATGTGAGATGGTGTCTAGGAAGGGGACAACGTTCATAACGGGTTCTGGATTCAGAAGTGCTTACAAATGGGCGTAAACCTCAATGAGGGAGTAGCCTATGCCAAAATGGATCCTACCTCTTGTGTTCGTCCTCCCCTACCTGGCCATTTCAGTAAGGTTGCCCAAAGGATGTAGGAGGGACTTAGTGTCTAGACGATTATACTTGGGCCGCACGTCCACTTGATTTACCGCTTGGAATTAGATTTGATATCAATAATATTTATGACAAAAGAAAATGTAAGAATATGTTGTGATACATTAAGGTATATTGGATTAAACATAATCTTGGAAAGGTAGCTGTTACAGCCCATTGCACTCCGAGATTCCTTGTTCCCGTACCTAAGTGTTGAAAATAATTGTAAAATAAAAGAAAAAAAAAAAAAAATTTGATTGTAAATAGTGACGTTTTTATGCACCTGTGGTATCGTCCAACCCTTCTCCACCACCTTCACCACCACCTGAAGAAGTGAAGGAAGAGAGAATGGCCTCTATTAGGGAACTCTCCACAGCAACTGTCCAAGGAGGACCCCCTACGGGCATCATATACCCTGCCCCTGCAGCAGGAAGACAGGCAGAGTTTGAGCTTAAGAGTGGATTGTTGCACAAGCTCCCTATGTTCCATGGCCTTAATATGGAAGACGCCAACAAGCATATCAGAGAATCCAATCTGTGTGTGCTAACATGCAACCACAAGGAGCAGATGAAAACATTCTGAAGACGAAGGCATTTCCCTTCTCCTTAGCTGACAGAGCCAAAGATTGGCTATATGAGCTTCCTGCTGGACGTATCACTTCATGGGAAACAATGAGGAAGGCCTTCTTGGAAAAATACTTCCCAGCTTCAAAGGTCATCACACTCAGGAAGAAGCTCAGTGGAATTGAGCAAGCCCATGATGAGTCCTATGGTGCCTACTATGAGAGGTTCAATTCCTTACTTGCACAATGCCCTCAACATCAGATGAAGGATGAGACCGTACTTACTTGCTTTTACGAAGGACTCTTACCCTTGGAAAGGCAAATGCTTGATGCTGCAGCTGGAGGAGCTTTTGTGGACAAGTCACCTGCAGCTGGGAGGGAACTTATTGAAAATCGTGCCCTAAACACTCAACAGTATGAGGGTGTGAGATAAACCACTCGTAGGGTCAATGAGGTGAGCACTAGTCCTGCCATTGCGGATCAATTGAGCAAACTCACTCTTCTTGTGAACAAGGTAGAGACTACTCAAGGCCATGGAGGACCTTCTGCTTGTGGGGTATGCTTTACCCAAGGACATCCTACGGATCAATGTCCTCAACTAAATGAGAATGGTGGTTGGGAGTCTGTGAATGCCATAGGAGGCTATCAAGGGAACCAAGGAGGTCCCCCACGTCCAAGGTATGATCCATATTCAAATACCTATAACCCTGGATGGAGGGACCACCCCAACTTCAAGTGGACCAACAATGAAAATGTTCAGAACCCTCTTGGTGGCAGTTTCCAACGTCCTCAAGGACCTCCCTATCAAAGACCCTACATGCCTCCTCAACACAACGTAGGAAATTCAAATTCCCACTATGATAAGACGATAGAGGCATTGACTAATTCCACTCAGGCATTGATGATAGGAGCATTTTAATGCGACGTTTTAACTGCATTTCCCTACATTTTTCTGTGCCATTTCCTTGAAAAATCTCTGTTTAGGAAAGTTTCCATTCTTTGATTGGGAAAGTTCCTATTTGTAGAAAGTTTCTATTTTTGTAATTTCTATTTATCATTTTTAGTAAGTTTCCATTTTTCGGTAGTTTCTATTTTTCATTTTTAGAAAGTTTCCCATTTTCAGTTTAGGAAAGTTGCCATTTTTCTTATTAGTTTCTATTTTCAGGACCTCCGAGCTAAAAAGTGGAAATGAACTCACAAATGGAAAGAGGAGCTTGCGAAAGTCAAGGGGAGCAAAAATGAGAAACAATGGACCACAGAAATGAGCAGAAATGAAGAAAAGAAGTTTTCCTGCTTCAACTAGGAAACCCTGCGAAAAGGAGGAAAGCTTACCAATGAAGTTTCCAACGTTACTATGAAAAAGAAATGGAAAAATAAAGTATTATGGCGTTGGAAGGTATACAGGCTTGAAGTTGAAGCAACAAAGCCCAAGAACTCTCAAGACTTGTTGGATTTTCGGCAAATTGGATAAAAGCCCACAAGAGCCCATGGAACTAGGGTTGTGACGCAAGAGTAAACCCTAGAGATGTTGTTGCCGTGAAATTCCAAGAGAGAAACAAGGAGATGGCGTGAAAAATCAGAAAATATAAAGAAGATTTCGATTGAGATTTTCTAGGGCAATTTTTATGGAAAGATAAACCCTAGGAGACTCCTTGCCGTCCAAGCCAAGAGGAAAAGAAGGGATTGCCGTGAAATATCAAGGAGAAACCCTAGAGATTTCGGCAAAGTGATATCCTCTAGAGAGTTTTAAGGAAAGAAAATTGTGTGAAGACCAAGAAAAGCTCAAAAGGAGTCTAGATTCGTCCCCTATATTCTCTAAATATATTGTTGCCGAAATTGGTGAAGAAAATCAGAAAATATCTCTATATATTTCGGCAAGATTATTTAGGGAATTAACATTGGAATTTTGTGATTGGTTGGACAACTTCATAGGGCTTATGTGGCAAGCTACCATTGGAGGAAATTATGTGGAGTTATCAAGTAATTGCCGTGAGAATGCTTGGAGAAGTGCACGGCTTGGAGACCAAGTATGCCGTCCCCTATATATACTCTCTCATTCTCAACGTCTAAGCCCTTCCATTACGTTTTACAACTTCGAAAAATAAGAAAATCCCCTTAGCATAGCCGTGAGTTTCTCCATCCTCTAGAGCAAGCCACGAGTTCAAGCAAGGCCAAGGAAGAGAAGAAGGAGCCGTGATCTATTCCTCCACCATCCACCTTTGAAGCTTGCTTTCGAGTTTCAAAGAATTCATCTTTATTCACCCATTATCATCTTCCATCCACGGTGTAATTCAATCTCTACTTTGTAACCTTTGCTTTGAATTTCGTTGGTTTTGTTCTAGTTGACATATGTGTTTGAATGATTATTAAATTCTGGAATTTTATATGATTGAATGAAATTTTCAGATTCATATTATTGTTCTTCGAAAGTTGCTTATGTGGGATTGTTTAATTAAATTTGCGTTATAGATAACTTTTGTATTTTAATCTTATGTGGTTGCAAACACTTAGGGTTTCGATATAATTGGTGCTAGGTTTAAGAACATGAAATCGACTTTTCGTTTTGTGTAAACTTGAATCAAAGTAGTAAAGGTTTTGTACAAAGATCGAATTTAATTAAAAAGGATTGCAATTAGGTGGACTTTTTCATACTAAGTTGCACACTTGAGTTGATAGCCTTTCTAGGTGCTTATTGCGTTGAACATGTCATGATTGACTAGCTTTCTAGGGCTTGAATGCATGTTTGATAGGATTAGTCTTTGTGCTTTCACTTAGATTAATTAGCATTGAAAAGTAAAATATGGGAAATTGTTTGCTTTTAACGTTTCACATGATCAACTCCTCTTTCATGACTTAGATGAACAATGTTAGGGTTTGAATCAATTTTAATCATAATTTCGGTTTTGATCTTTGTTCTCTCATTCCATTTGTATTTTTTATGTTTTTGCATTTTAATTGTTTTGTTAACTTAGTTTTATTTTCGAAAAACCAAAAACAAAATCCCCCCTTTTCGTAAATAATGTTTATACTTGTGAATATCTTTGTGAATATTATACTTTGTTTTAATTTTAATTGTTTTAATTGTTTGACAATGACAGGTGTACCCTCAATCCCCGGAATAGAACGATCCCTATTTGTTTATACTACTGATACGTGCAAAAGCATCGCCAATTTAAACCCTGAAAAATATCATCGTTAGTATAGAGCAAATAGGGTATCGTTCAAAACCGGGGATTGAGGGTGCTAACATGTGAGAACAAATTAATAAAACAATATACAAGTTACGAAAATTATAAGAACATTTACAAGTTTACACAAAAATTACAAGTTTACAAGGAAAGAATTATGAAACAACAAAGAGTTAGAGAGAGAGAGCATACATACATTCACACGAATTAGAGAGCAAAGGAATGAGAGAGCAACAAAAATATACAAGTATATATATATATATAAGATCGAAAATTAGAGAGAAAACTAAGTTAGAAAAGGTTTTGGAAATCCTACTCCTATTTATACACAATTTACAAATCCATATCACATTGGGAATCCATATACAACAAGGAAACAAAAATCCCTAAAGAACACCACCAAAAATCCCTAAGAAACACAATTCCTAAAAAACACCAAAGAAATCCCTATTTTTAAGCAATCCCTAAAAAACACAAAACAATTTCCTAAAAACCACTAAATTAATTCCTAGAAAACACTAACACATATTTACTATTCACGGAGACACTATTCACGAATTTTAAAAACATTTTTTTATTTTATTATTTTATTATCTATGTTAACATGCTACCTAAAAACTCTAAGTTAATTTTAATTATTTACAAATATACAAAAACACATAACATAAAGATGGGGGGGTTTTAAAGATTGAAAACATAAATTTCGAAAACAAATAAAAGATTAAAAACATTTTATTTACATAGGTGGGAAAAGAAGAATTTTTGGAAAACAATTCATCAAGAACAATTCAAGAACAACATATTCATGCATCCCTTAATCTTGTTTATTACCATGAACGCCATCAACCAAGACACAAAGATCAAAGCAACCAATGTCCCTTTTAACTTTCTTTCTTAAGTCAAATCGAAATAGCAAAGCACCAAATCAATTTTATTTTGAAAACCCGAACACACACATACGTTGCAAATTCGTTTTCAAATCATTAAGTTCAAGAAAGAATTGATGAACATGCAAATCCAAGCGCGTCACAACTATTCATCACATGCATAATCTGATTTCGACTCAAAGCAAGCCTTTACTACTTTTTCGAATTAGAGTTACAAAGCATAAACCTAATTACTAGCAAATTACATGCAAGTCATCCTATTATGTTTGTCAGACCAAGTGAATCGTTAACATGTAATGAAGCACAAAATTCAGATTATCATTTTATCAATTTCGGCAATTAACAAAAGTCAAGAACACTTAAACACGTTAAACATGAAAAGCACATCAAAATTGAATCTAAAAATCAGTTTGTCACATCATAGTTTCGGTTTAAACAACAGAAATTCCAAAGCAGAAATTCTAACTACAAGAAAGCCACAACCGTGAAAATACATGAAAAGATTATGGTGTGGACAACCCTTGATCACGTCCCAAGGTCCAAAGCAGATCCAAGATGGTGCACAAGTGATGATCACGGCTAGGAAGGTGGATGGTCACGGCTATGCTCCTTGAAGATTGCAAAAACCTGAAAACTAGAGAGAACAAGTGAGAAATCGAAATTGTGGAGAATATTCTGTTAACCTTTAGGCGTCTAATACACTAGGTATATATAGGAGAACGTCTAAAGGTACTCCCAATTCGTTTCTACTCGGTTTCTCCAAAGTTGTGTTGATCTAGGACTTGTTTGGCACAAAGCAGATTTCCGGCAGACTTGACCTCAGTGCACTAAAACGCCATAACTTCTTCTAGAAAATAGATATCACTGAGCTGTAAAAAGTTCTGGAAACTAGACATCTGTAGCTTTCCAACCATATAAAGATCATAATTTTCTGAGCTCCGACCGATTAATGGAACTCCGTTGAAGTTGACTGATCTGCACAGGCAGTAATCCGAATCTGTAATGGATTTGACTTTTAAAGCACAACTTAAGTCCAACTCGGTTTCCCTTTGCATCACATGCCTCTCACATGTCTTCCACGCCTTATTGAAGAATGAAACGTCAAGAACTTCCTAGAACCTTCAAGAATCTCACGGCAATTCCAATCCATACTCAACTAGAAATCCAAACTCCACATTGCTTTGGGAATTTGATAGGAGCATTTTAATGCGACGTTTTAACTGCATTTCTCTACATTTTTCAGCGCCATTTCCTTGAAAAATCCTTGTTTTGGAAAGTTTCCATTCTTTGATTGGGAAAGTTCCTATTTGTATAAAGTTTCTATTTTTGTAGTTTTCATTTCTCATTTCTGGCAAGTTTCCATTTTCAGTTTAGGAAAGTTTCTATTTTTCATTTTTTAGTAACTTTCTATTTTTCATTTTTAGTAAGTTTCTATTTTTCAAATTAGGTAAGTTTCTATTTTTCATACTAGTTTCTATTTTCAGGACCTCCGAGCTAAAAAGTGGAAATGAACTCATAAATGGAAAGAGGAGCTTGCGAACATCAAGGGGAACAAAAATGAAGGACATTGGACCACAGAAATGAGCAGAAATGAAGAAAAGAAGTTTTCCTAGTCCAACCAGGAAACCCTGCGAAATGGAGGAAGGCTTCCCTAGCAAGTTTCCAACGCAACCATGAAAAAGAAATGGAAAAATAATGTGTTTTGCGTTGAAAAATGAGAAGGCTTGAAGATGAAGCAACGTGGCCCAAGAACTCTATGGATTTTCGGCAAAATGGATCATGGCCCATCAAGGCCCAAGGGATTAGGGTTTGTGACGCATGGAATAAACCCTAGGATGTTGTTGCCGTGAAATCCCAAGAGATAAACAAGGGAAAGTGGCGTGAGAATCAAGAAGAACCTAGAAGATTTCGGTTGAGATTTTCTAGGGCTATTTTTATGGGAAGAAATATACTTGGAGACTTACCCTAGAAGGTTTTTCCGTGAAGAATGAAGAGAGAAACAAGGGAGGCAACGTAAACCCTAGCTTTGGACGGCAAAGAGATATTCTCTAGAGAGTTTTCAGGAAAGCCAAAGTGTGGAGATCAAGAAACGGCCAAAAAGGAGTCTAGATTCATCCAATATTTTCTCTAAAGATATTGTTGCCGAAATTGGTGAAGAAAATCAGAAAATATCTCTATATTTCGGCAATAATATATTCAGGGAATTAATATTGGAATTTTGTGATTGGTTGGAACACATCATAGGGCTTATGTGGCAAGCAAGCATTGGAGGAAAATTATGGAGAATTAACAAGTAATTGCCGTGAGACTTTTGAGAAGTGCACGGCTTGGAGACCAAGTTTGCCGTGCTCCTATATATACTCCCCTCTTCTCAACATCAAGGGTCCCATTCTTTACGTTAGACACTTGAGAAAAAAATCAGAAAACTCTCTCTAGCCTCGCCGTGCTCCTCTCCATCCTCTAGGGCAACCACGAAGTGCAAGCAAGGCCAAGGAAGAAGAAGACAAGCCGTGAACACCATCCATCCTCCACCTTGAAGATTGCTTTCGAAATTCAAGAGACCACATCATCACTTCATTCATCTCACCTTCATCACGGTGTAATCTGATTCTCCTTGTAACTTTGCTTTGTATTTTCGTTGGTTTTGCCCTAGTTGACACACATGTTTGAACAAGTGTTGATTTCTGAAATTTTATGATTAATTGTTAATTTTCAGATTCATATATTGCGATTTATGGTTGCTTTTGTGTGAGTGTTTGATTAAATTTGCATGATAGAAATCTTTTGTATGGTAATCTTGAATGGTTCGAAACATTTAGGGTTTTTATGTGAATGTTGCTACGAATTTGAGAACATGGATCAACTTTTTGGTTTTGTGTTCTTGAATCAATAAGTAGTAAAGGTTTTGTACAAAAACCGAATTTAATCAAAGAAGATTGCAATTAGGTGGACTTTTTCATACTAAGTTGCACATTTGAGTTGATAGCCTTTCTAGGTGCTTATTGCGTTAAACATGTATGATTGACTAGCTTTCTAGGGCTTGAATGCATGTTTGATAGGATTAGTCTATGTGCTTTCACTTAGATTAATTAGCATTGAAAGTAAAATATGGGGAATTGTTTGCTTTTAACGTTTCACATGATCAACTCCTCTTGCATGACTATGATGAACAATGATGAACTTGAATCAATTTTAATCATGAGTTTCGACTTTGATCCTTGTTCTCACATCCCATTGATGTTTTTTATGTTTTTACATTTTAATTATTTAGTTAACTTAGTATTTATTTTCGGAAGAAGAAAACCAAAAACAAAATCCCCCCTTAATTTCGTAAATAGTGTTTATAGTTGTAAATAATTCTTGTGAATTTTATACTTTGTTTTAATTTTAATTGTTTAATTGTTTGATAATGACAGATGTACCCTCAATCCCCGGAATAGAACGATCCCTATTTACTTTATACTACTAATGACTTTTCAGGGTTAAATTATGCGCTTGCTTTGAGCGTATCAAAGTTTCTATTTTTCATTTTTGGTAAGTTTCTATTTTTCATTTTTAGAAAGTTTCTATTTTTAATATAGTTTCTATTTTCAGGACCTCCGAGCTAAAAAGTGGAAATGAACTCATGAATGGAAAGAGGAGCTTGCAAACGTCAAGGCGAGCGAATATGAGACAAAATGGGCCACACAATTGAGCAGAAATGAAGAAATAAGCTTTCCTAGTCCAACAAGGAAATCCTACGAAATGGAGGAAGGCTTCCCTAGCAAGTTTCCAACGCAACTATGAAAAAGAAATGGAAAAACAATGTGTTTTGCGTTGGAAAATGAGAAGGCTTGAAGATGAAGCAACGAGGCCCAAGAACTCTATGGATTTTCGGCAAAATGGATCAAGGCCCATCAAAGCCCATGACATTAGGGTTTGTGACGCAAAACCCTAACCCTAAATATGTTTTGCCGTGAAAACCAAATGGGAGAGAGAGAAGGTGGCGTGAAAATCAAAAGAAGAATAAAAGATTACACAAGAGATTTTCTAGGGTGAAGTTTATGGAAAGAATTCATTCCTAGAAACCCTAAGCATGTTTTGGCCGAAATATCAAGAAGAAAATCAGAAAATATTCAAGGAATTTCGGCAAGAATATATTAGGATATCTTCTTGGAGTTTTATGATTGGTTGAATGACACACTAGGGCTTACTTGGCAATTTCTCATTGGTGGAAGCTATGTGGAATTATTAATTTAATTCCTTGGAAGAAAATCAGAAAACTCACGGCTTGGAGACCAAGTTTGGCCGTTCCCTATATATACTCATCTCCTCTAGACGTCAAGGGTCTCTTCCATACAATTTACACTTTAGAAAAAATCAGAAAAGTTCTCTAGAATAGCCGTGAGTTCTTCCATCCTCTAGAGCAAGCCACGAGTTCAAGCAAGGCCAAGGGAGAAGAAGAATTGCCGTGAGCATCATCATCCACCACCATCCTTGAAGCTTGCTTTCGAGATTCAAGAGACCACCACATCAATCGTTCATCACCATCTCCATCTCACGTTGTAATCTGATTCTCCTTTGTAACCTTTGCTTTGATTTCGTTGGTTTTGCTCTAGTTGACATATATGTTTGAATGAATATTAATTTCTGGAATTTTTTATGATTGAATGAAATTTTCAGATTCATATTATTGTTCTTCGAAAGTTGCTTATGTGAGTTTGGTTAATTAAATTTGCTTTATAGATATCTTTTGTATTTTAATCTTATGTGGTTGCAAACACTTAGGGTTTTTGTATGAATGGTGCTACAATTTAAGAACATGAATCAACTTTTTGGTTTTGTGTTCTTGAATCGAAAAGTAGTAAAGGTTTTGTGCAAAAACCGAATTTAATTAAAGAGAATTGCAATTAGGTGGACTTTTCCATACTAAGTTGCACACTTGAGTTGATAGCCTTTCTATGTGTTTCATGCGTTAAACATGTCATGATTTACTAGCTTTCTAGGGATTGAATGCATGTTTGATAGGATTAGTCTTTGTGCTTTCACTTAGATTAATTAGCATTGAAAAGTAAAATATGGGAAATTGTTTGCTTTCTAACATTTCACATGATCAACTCCTTTCTCATGACTTAGATGAACAATGTTAGGGTTTGAATCGATTTTAATCATAGTTTCGGATTTGATCTTTGTTCTCTCATTCCATCATTATCTTTATGTTTTTGCATTTTATTTGTTTTACTTATTTAGTTTTATTTTCGAAAATCAAAACCAAAAATCCCCCCCTTTTCGTAAATATGTATATATTTTGTTATATCTTTGTAAATATTATACTTTGTTTTAGTTTTAATTGTTTAATTGTTTGACAATGACAGGTGTACCCTCAATCCCCGGAATAGAACGATCCCTATTTGCTTATACTACTAACGATATTTCAGGGTTAAATTATGCGCTTGCTAAAAGCGTATCATAATGGAGGAGGAGCAATGGCTCAAGTGTGTGGGATGTGCTCGACTCAAGGGCACCCCACTGATAAATGTCCCCAGCTTGCCTCTCCAGAAGGATGGGAATCTGTTAACGCCCTAGGGTATCATGGAGGTCAAGGCGGCCCGAGGTACAACCCTTACTCAAATACATACAATCCTGGGCTCAGAGATCACCCCAACTTTCGTTGGGCCAACAATGATAACACCTTAAGACCACCTCAAGGCCCAGGTCAGAATTCTCAGCGCCCACCAGGTTTGTTTTTGAGGCCTCAGGTACCTCAAACTTTTGGTATTCCCAATTCTGTCCCTCCACCTCCTGTTTCTAATACTTTGAGTGCCCCTAAATATGATGAACTGTTGAAGTCCCTTGCTGCGGGGCAACAACAACTTAACACGGCTACTCAAGCTTTGGTTGTAGGACAGGCGACCCATTCAAAGGATATTGCATAGCTCAAGAATCAAATGGGCCAAGTGGTGGATTTCATGGGTCGGATTGCTGAAATAGGGAAGCTACCAAGCAACACAGTGCCTAACCCAAGGAATGAGCACGCCCAAGCAATCATCACTAGGAGTGGACGCGTACTAGTTGACCCTCCCAAAGCCCACAAGAAGACCCAAGCGGCCCATAATGAAGAAGAAGACGTTGTGGAGGTGTCTAAGGAGGATGTTGAGAAGGACCTAGCTACATCAAGGGTGGAAGTTAACGTGCCCCAAGCTGAGGCACCAAAAGGTACAATTCCTAACTCTAGTGGTTTAGTTAAGACTAACCCAGTTGTTTCTATACCTTTCCCAAGCAGGTTTGCCAAGACAAAGAAAGATAAATCTGATCAAGAGATCTTGGAAATCTTCAAGAAGGTTCAAGTGAATATGCCCCTGATTGAGTGCATCAAACAAGTGCCTAAATACGCCAAGTTCTTGAAGGAGCTATGCACCACAAGGAGGCAGACAAGAGAGAAAGAGGTGGTGAAAATGAGCGAGACGGTATCAGCCGTTATCCAGAGGAAACTACCCCCAAAGTTAAAGGACCCAGGGAGTTTTTCTGTTCCCTGTATCATTGGTGACATCAGGTTTGAAAATGTGATGTTAGACTTAGGGGCATCCATAAATGTTATGCCTTATAATTTGTATGTGTCCCTAGGTCTAGGCCCTCTTAAAAGGGATAATGTTGTCATTCAACTTGCTGATAGGTCTAACAAATACCCTCAAGGGTATGTTGAGGATGTTCTTGTGCAGGTAAACCATCTGATATTCCCTGCGGATTTCTACGTATTGGACATGGAGGAATCACCCCTAAATACCACTCCATTACTTTTAGGGCGTCCCTTTATGAGGACTGCAAGAACGAAGATCGACGTGTACAAAGGGACTCTCACCATGGAGTTTGATGGTGATGTTATTGATACGTGCAAAAGCAATCGCCAATTTAACCCTGAAAAATGTAGTTGTTAGTATAGAATAAGCAGGGATCGTTCAAGCCGGGGATTGAGGGTGCTAACATGTGAGAAACAAATTAAAGAAAAGAATATACAATTTACGAAATCAAAAGAACACTTTACAAGTTTTACGAAAACTAGAGTTTTACAAATTACAATCATACATAAAATTAGAACAACAAGAGTTAGAGAGAGAGCACTTACATTTAACATACGAAATTAGAAGACAATGAACAATAGAGAGCAACGAAAATAACATATATATACACATAGAATTCGAAAGAAAGAGAGAAAACAAGTTAGAAAAGGTTTTGGACATCCCACTCCTATTTATACATCACATAGGGAATCCATATACAACAAGGATACATATTATTGACCAAGTCAAACAAGAAATCCTAAGTCAAAACTAACTCTAACTACTTTTCCTAAAAAACACCAAAGCATCCCTAAAATTTAGGAACACCTAAAAAACACAAAACAAAACCCTAAAAACCTCTAAATTAATTCCTAGAAAACACTAACACATATTTACTATTCACGGAGTTACTATTCACGAATTTTTAAAAACATTTTTTTTATTTATTAATTTATTTTATATGAACATGCTACCTAAAAACTCTAAGTTAATTTTAATTATTTACACAAACAAGAAAAAGTAAAGATGGGGGGTTTTTGAAGATTGAAAACAGAAATTTTAGAAAACATTAAAGAACAAAAACGTTTTATTTACAAAGGTGGGAAGAGAAGAATTTTCAAAGAACAATTTATCAAGAACCATTCAAGAACAACATATTCATGCATCCCTTTATCTTTCTTTTAATTACCATGGAAAGCTATCAACCAAGACACAAAAGATCAAAGCAACCAATGTCCCTTTTAACTTTCTTTCTTAAGTAAATCGAATTAGCAAAGCACCAAATCAATTTTATTTTGAAAAGTTCGATATCAATAATGAAAAATCCCGTTTTCAAATCATTAAGTACAAGAAAGAATCAATAGACATGCAAATCCAAGCACTCAAAGCAAGTCAAAACTCATCATCACATGCATAATCTGATTTCGACTCAAAGCAAGCCTTTACTACTTATTCGAATTAGAGTTACAAAGCATAACCTAATTACTAGCAAGTTACATGCAATTCTTCCTAATTGTTTGTCAGACTTAGTGAATCGTTAACATGTACTGAAGCATAAAACCAGATCAACAATCCATATATTCGGCAATTAATCAAGACAAAGGACACACAAACACATCAATCATGAGAAGAACATCAAAATTATACTTCGAAAACAGTTTTGTCACATCATAGTTTCGGCTTACACAACAGATTTTCCAAAGCAGAAATTCTAACTACAAGAAAGCAAAAACCGTGAAAATACATGATGAGATTATGGTGTGGACAACCCTTGATCACGTCCCAAGGTCCAAAGCAGATCCAAGATGGTGCACAAGTGTTGATCACGGCTAGGAAGGTGGATGGTCACGGCCTTTCTCCTTGAAGATTGCGAAACCTGAAAAACTAGAGAGAACAAGTGAGAATACGAAATTGTGGAGAAAATTGTTACCCTTGAGACGTCAAATACACTAGGTATATATAGGAGAACGTCTCAAGGCACTCCCAATTCGTTTCTACTTGACTTCTCCAAGTTCTTGTTGATCTAGGACTTGTTTGGCACAAAACAGATTTCCGGCAGTCTTGACCTCAGTGCACTAAAACAGCCATAACTTCTTCTAGAAAATAGATATCGACGAGCTGTAAAAATTTCTGGAAACTAGACATCTGTAGCTTTCCAACCATATAAAGATCATAATTTGCTGAGCTCTGAGCGATTTTCTATACTCCGTTGAAGTTGACTGATCTGCACAGGCAGATTTCCGAATCTGCAATGGATTTGACTTTTAAAGCACAACTTAAGTCCAACTCGGTTTTCTGATAGGAGCATTTTAATGCTACGTTTTAACTGCTATTTCCCTACATTTCCTGCGTTATTTCCTTAATAAAACTCTGTTTAGGAAAGTTTCCATTCTTTGATTGGGAAAGTTCCTAATTGTAGAAAGTTTCCGTTTTGTAGTTTCTATTTTCCATTTTTAGAAAGTTTCCATTTTAGTTTAGGAAAGTTTCCATTTCTTATTTTAGAAAGCTTCTATTTTCAGGTCTTTGGAATAAATAAGCTGAATTGAGTTCATAAATGGAAAGAGAAGCTTCATGAAGATGACATGGCAAGGAAATGACGTGGAAAATCAGAAAATATAATGCCAAGAGGAAATGAAGGAAGAGTTTTTAAAAAAGGAAAATATATTTTCCTTGGGGATTAAATTTGCCGTGTAATACTTAAGGAAAAACAAGGTGACAACATGGGAATTAAAGATGATTGATTGAGGATTTCAAGGAGAGATTTTCTTGGGAGACTTTTATGGGAAGGAAATATTGTTGGAGGAATAATTTGGTGTGATTGCCAACGTGAAAATCAGAAATAATCAAGGAGATGACGCCAAGAGAGATTCAAGGGAGAAATAAAAGGAAAGAGAAAAAGGTGGAGACCAAGAAAAGCTGAAAACGTGTCTAGGTGCATCCCTAAATTCCCTAAAGGAATATTAGCCGAAATTCATGAAGAAAATCAGAATAATTTCAAGGAAATTCGGCAATTAAATATTAGGGAGGTATTTTAGAGAATTTTGATTGGTTGGAACACATCACACGGATTACTTGGCATTCTATGATTGGTTGGACTACATCACAAAGCTTACTTGGCGAATTCTCATTGGTGGAAGCTATGTGGAAATTTGTGATTGCTTTGTGAACCCTAGCCGTGCTCCTATATATACCCACCTCTTTGACGTTGAAAAGAGTTCCACATCCCTTAGAAAAATTCAGAAAAATTATATTGTTGCCGTGAGCTTCTCTCATTTTCTCTCCATCCTCTAAAGCAAGCCACGGAGTTCAAGCAAGGGCGAAGGGAGAAGAAGGAGCCGTGACTATTCCTCCACCATCCACCATTGAAGACTTGCTTTCAAGCTTCAAGGATCACAACGAAAATCATCCATCCTCATCTTCCATCCACGGTGTAATTCGACCTCTACTTTGTAACCTTTGTTTGAATTTCGTTGGTTTGTTTTAGTTGACATTCATGATTGAACAAAGTTATTATTTCTGGAATTTTTATGATTAAATGAGAATTTTCAGATTCTATTATTGTAATTCGAGAGTTGCTTATGTGAGTTTGTTTAATTAAATTTGCTTTATAGATATCTTTTGTATTTTAATCTTATGTGGTTGCAAACACTTAGGGTTTCGATATAATTGGTGCTAGGTTTAAGAACATGAAATCGACTTTTCGTTTTGTGTAAACTTGAATCAAAGTAGTAAAGGTTTTGAGCAAAGATCGAATTTAATTAACGAGGATTGCAATTAGGTGGACTTTTCCATACTAAGTTGTACACTTGAGTTGATAGCCTTTCTTTATGTGTAATGCATTAAACATGACATGATTGACTAGCTTTCTAGGGTTTGATTGCATGTTTGATAGGATTAATCTAGGTGCTTTCGCTTAGATTAATTAGCATTGAAAAGTAAAAAATGGGAATTCATTTGCTTTCGAATGTTTCACATGATCAACTCCTCTCTCATGACTTAGATGAACAATGTTAGGGTTTGAATCAATTTTAATCATAAGTTTCGGTTTTGATCTTTGTTCTCTCATTCCATTTGTATTTTTATGTTTTTGCATTTTAATCGTTTTATTAACTTAGTTTTATTTTCGAAAAACCAAAAACAAAATCCCCCCATTTCGTGTAAAATGTTTATAGTTGTGAATATCTTTGTGAATATTAGACTTTGTTTTAATTTTAATTGTTTAATTGTTTGACAATGACAGGTGTACCCTCAATCCCCGGAATAGAACGATCCCTATTTGCTTATACTACTAACGATATTTCAGGGTTAAATTGCGCGCTTGCTCTGAGCGTGTCATTTTGCTTCACATCACATGCTTCTCACACGTCTTCCACGCCTTTTTGAAGAATGAAACGTCAAGAACTCCCTAGAACCTTCAAGAATCTCACGAAATTCCAATCCTTACTCAACTAGAAATCCAAACTCCACATTGCTTTGAAATCCGAATTCCTTGTTGCTTTCTCTTCCATGTGCACGACATATGACCATTTGAGTGGGACGTTGGATATGATGCCAATTCATTTGAGTGGGACGTTGACAAACTCCCATTTGCATCATATCCAACCCCCTCCCTTGAGTCTTCTAGATACTTCATGAACGTTCCAAGGCTCTCCTAGTATGAGTAGAACTCCATATGCAAGTAGGTTTCCTAGTTGAATACTGCTTTCTTTTCCGAGATGCTTCTACACTCTTCCGGAACCTTCTTGAGTAATCCTTATCCAACAGGGACTCCTTGTCATACTAGTATTCCTTATCTGAGTAGAATTGGGTTTCCTTGTCCAAGTAGAACTCCTAGTCCAAGTCATACTAGTATTCCTACTCCAACTGGGATTCCTTTTCCTAGTCAAACTGGGAAAACTTCCATTCCTTCATTTCTTTCCATTTCTGCGCCACTTGTGCCTTCCTTAGCCATTTTTGGACTTTGAGACTCCATTTACACCTGCAAAACACTAACTAAGTTAAATTGATCAAGATAAAGGAAATAACTTAGCAAAATATAGGGTTTAAACATTGTAAACGTCGCATTTTATGCTCCTATCAGTTATACGCTTCAACATTCTTGAAGCCATGAGGTACCCTGTTTCTGACTTGAAATCGTGCTTTGCTATTGATGTAGTTAATTCACTCGCGCAGGTTTTTTCTGAAGCAATGGTTGAGGATGAATTGGCTCTGACCCTAGAGGAGGGGGTTGGATATGATGCAAATGGGGAACCTATCCCCAAGGTTGAGTGGGACGTTGAGGAGCCTAGAGTGATCAAGACTGTGGCCTCACTGGAGGCTCAGCCTATAAAGAGGTCAATTTCTTATTTGTCAATTCCGGTTTCTACTAATAAAATGCTACGCTCTATTGTTCAGGCACCCAAGTTGGAATTGAAGGTACTCCCTGAGCATTTGAAGTACGCGTACCTAGGAGAAAAGGAGACCCTCCCAGTGATCATATCATCAAGGCTGGAAGTATAGCAAGAAAGGAAGTTGGTGGACGTGTTGAAGACGCACAAGACTGCCATTGGTTGGACTCTAGCAGATATCAAGGGAATCAGCCCAACCACGTGTGTCCACCGGATCCTGTTAGAAGATGGCGCCAAGCCCACAAGAGAAGCCCAAAGGCGTCTACATCCGCCCATGATGAAGGTGGTCCAAGATGAGGTGATCAAGTTGCTAGATTGTGGGGTGATCTACCCCATTTCTGATAGTAAGTGGGTCTCTCCAGTGCAAGTGGTGCCCAAGAAGTCTGGGGTGACAGTGGTACAAAACGAGGACAATGAGCTAGTGCCCCAGAGATTAGTGACTGGTCATAGGGTATGTATCGACTACCGGAAGCTGAATGCCACAACGAGGAAGGATCATATGCCCTTGCCTTTTATTGACCAGATGTTGGAGCGCTTAGCGGGCCATTCCTACTATTGCTTCTTGGACGGATATAGTGGATACAACCAGATCTGCATAGCCCACGAGGATCAGGAGAAGACGACCTTCACGTGCCCCTTTGGGACCTTTGCTTATAGGCGCATGCCCTTCGGCTTATGCAACGCACCAGGTACTTTCCAAAGATGTATGCTTTCCATTTTCTCAGAATACATTGAAAATATTATTGAAGTCTTTATGGACGACTTTAGTGTCTTCGGTAAAAATTTTGATACTTGTTTAGAGAATCTAGGATCGATACTTGAGAGGTGTGTAGAAACTAACCTTGTGCTGAATTGGGAGAAGTGTCACTTCATGGTGATACAAGGGATAGTGTTAGGACACATAATATCTGCTAGGGGCATTGAGGTAGATAAGGCTAAGGTTGATCTTGTACGTCACTTACCCTCCCCCACAACTGTGAGGGAGGTACGCTCTTTTCTTGGCCATGCAGGATTTTACAGGCGGTTCATCAAAGACTTCTCCAAGGTGGCGAGACCTATGTGTGCCCTATTGCAAAAGGACGTGCCCTTTGTGTTCAATGAGGATTGCAAGAAGGCGTTTGAAAAGCTCAAGGAGTTGTTGACCACGGCCCCCATCATATGTCCTCCGGATTGGAGTCTACCCTTCGAGCTTATGTGTGATGCATCAGACTATGCTGTTGGAGCTGTGTTGGGCCAGAGGAAGGATAAGAAGCCCTATGCTATTTACTATGCTTCTCGGACCCTCAACGACGCCCAGCTCAACTACTCCACCACTGAAAAAGAACTCTTGGATGTAGTTTTTGCTTTAGATAAATTTCGTTCTTATTTATTGCACTCTAAAGTAATTGTTTACTCTGACCATGCAGCCTTGAGATATCTGATGATCAAGAAGGAGGCCAAGCCCAGATTAATTCGATGGATCCTGCTGCTTCAGGAGTTTGACCTAGAGATCAAGGACAAGAAGGGAAGCGAGAATGTGGTGGCGGACCATTTGAGCAGGATAGTACATGAGGAGGACGTCCAGCCCCTACAGGAAACTTTCCCAGATGAGCAGTTCTTTGGGATAGAGGTTAGTGTGCCCTGGTATGCGGATATAGTTAACTATTTAGTCACTAGGACATTTCCTGACACACTTTCCAAAGCTAGTAAGGATAAATTGAAGAAAATGGCTAGGCACTTTATTTGGGATGAGCCCTATTTATGGAAACATTGTAGTGACCAAGTCATTAGGAGATGTGTCCCAGAGTCTGAGCATAGGTCAATTCTGTCATTTTGCCATAGTGAGGCTTGTGGAGGCCACTTTGGGCCTCGTAGAACGGCCTTGAAGGTCTTAGACTGTGGATTTTATTGGCCCACTATCTTCAAGGATGCAAACTTGTTTTGTATTTCTTGTGATAGATGCCAACGGACTGGTAATCTTGGCCCAAAAGATCAAATGCCCATGAGCCCAATAATAACTGTAGAAATTTTTGATGTTTGGGGCATTGACTTTATGGGCCCATTTCCTTCGTCTAATGGCTGTTTATATATACTATTGGCTGTGGACTATGTATCAAAGTGGGTGGAAGCAAAAGCCACCAGGACTAACGATTCAAAAGTGGTTGCAAGTTTCTTGAAAACTAACATATTTTCCAGGTTTGGTGTGCCACGTGTGCTGATCAGTGATGGAGGTTCTCATTTTTGCAACCGGACAATCGAGGCTTTGCTGAAGAAGTATGGGGTAACCCATACGGTGTCCACGCCCTACCACCCTCAGACCAGTGGCCAAGCAGAGGTGTCCAACAGGGAGATCAAGAGGATACTCGAGAAGACAGTGGGCCCAACAAGGAAGGATTGGAGCCAGAGATTAGATGATGCATTGTGGGCCTACAGAACAGCCTACAAGACGCCTATTGGGATGTCTCCCTTTAGGTTGGCCTACGGAAAGGCATGCCACCTTCCAGTGGAGCTAGAGCACAAGGCTTGGTGGGCTGTCCAGAAGTTCAACATGGATTATGATGAAGCGGGCCTACATAGGAAGCTACAGCTAAATGAGCTTGAGGAGATAAGGAATGAGGCCTACGATGCTTCATGGATCTACAAGGAGAAGACAAAGGCCTACCATGACAAAATGATCAGCGGAAAAAGCTTCCAAGTGGGCCAGAAAGTTCTGTTATTCCATTCCAGACTTAAGCTATTCCCAGGTAAACTTCGTTCTCGTTGGGTTGGCCCATTTATAGTTACAAATGTGTTTGCTCATGGTGCTGTAGAGATCAAGAGTGAGAAGACGGGGAAGGAGTTCAAGGTAAATGGGCATCGTCTCAAGCCCTACTATGAGTCCTTCGTGGGGCACACATTGGAAGAGATACCCCTCCAAGGGGCACCCCAGAACGTGTGAACAAGGAGAAGAGTCCTGGCTGAAGGACTATAAATATTAAGCGCTGCATGGGAGGCAACCCATTTCAACCGAAGCTGTGGAGGAGCCACCAACGAGAGTTTGACATTTCTATCCCTTCACTTGCTTAGGTTGAATTGTACTTGTGTCTTTGTTTGTTTGTTTGTTTATTTACCCTTCCCATATTTAGGGTCTATATACCATATTTTTTTGCCTACATTGAGGACAATGTAGATTCGAAGTATGGGGTGGGTTTACACCTTTATTTTCAGAATTTTTTTTCAGTAAAAAAAAAAAAAACAAAAAAAAAAAAACAAAAATTATTTTGTTGGTTTTATAGTCTTTTTGTTTGTTTGAGTCTTAGGATGCCCCTAACGTTTAGGATGAACATGTCTCTGAATTCATGGCTGAAGGTTTTCACAATCGAAATAGGACTTAATTGAATTCTGTGGTTAATCGACGTTGTGATACTTGTATGAAGATTTGAGATAGGATTGTAACTTGGTTCATTAAGCATGCTAGGATTAAGTTTGATTCATTTGACCCTAAGTGAGCTGTTGAGCTAAAATACTTTCTTTTCGAGTGCTTAATTGATAATTTCATAATTTCGTGGCTGTATTTGCAAAACCTCATCATTCTTGGAAATCCAATGATCATGTGCCATAGATTTTAATGGACTACAGAGTACTAGAACTCGGCTGTTGTGACTGTCAAAACTTGTATGCCATAATATGCACTGATCCTGGATAGGATAGAAGGCATTAGGGTAACCACCATAGCCAAACAAGCATGTGTCCCCAATTGTGCCCGTCGTGGGACTCCTTAGAATGAACCCCTTTGAGCATACGTTGAAAACCTTTGTTTCATCACCCTCACTACCCTACCATGAGCTTAGTACAGGATATCTCTACCTTTGTCTTAGGGACTTAGTAAAGCATGACATAGTATGTAGGGGTGACGATGAAAGACAAGTGTGGGGTGGGGAAAATCCAAGAAAAAAAAAAAAAAAAAAAAATTTGCCATAAAAAAAAAAAATGAAAGAAAATGAAAATGAAAAAGAAAGAAAGAAAAACGGCAAAAGAAAACTCTCGGGAAATTGTTGAAGTGTGGTTTTGGACTTTCAAATTTGTAGAAGGCTCAAAGTTGAAAATTAGGACTTTGTCCGTTTCCATGTTGGTTAGAGTGAAGGTTGGGTTCAAAACAATGATAATTGGCCCACAAAAATGGTGACATAAGGTGGTCCATATATGCTCTGCTAGGTCCTTAGGATTTTTGTATCCTTAATCTTCATTTCGAAAACCCTAGCTTAGCCCCATTACAACCTGTTTCAAGTCCTTACTTGATCCTTGAGATGGGCAGCCTTTGGTGAGTGGAGTCAGTTACGCAGTCGAGCTTATGGTTTAGGTCCATTTGTGCACTTAGTCATTTCATGAGGTCTTTAAAAAAAAAATTCTTCACAAAATGCTTTTATTGATGAAATATGCAAGTTGTTTGTTGCCTTACAATATGTTCTCTTGCATATACTTGAGTGTGAAGCTTTTAAGCATAGCCATTTCTGAGAGAAAAATCGAGAGTATGCCTTGTGAGTTTGGATTGGACTTGTTCGAAACATGCTATCATTCACTGTATAACTTAAGTTCTCCATATCTTACTTAGTCATATGAGTGTTACATGTTTATTAACCATGGAATTATCTATGCGATTTTGATTAAGTGTTTAACGTGAAAGCCATGAGTTTAGAGTCTCTGAGACAACAGTTAGGGGCAGTAGAGTCATTTACTTGCTTTTTGTCGAGTCTTTGTTCTGTTTTGTATTTCTGTTTTGCTAAGGGACTAGCAAAAGCTAAGTGTGGGGTATTTGATAGGAGCATAAAGTGCGACGATACTATTGAGTATATGCCCCATTTTAGCCTTGTTTCTCCCTTAAGTTTCGTGTTTTGAGTCATCGAGTCATTTTAAGAGTCTTGTAGAGTGTTTGGCGTGAAATAAGCGGAAAAAGATAAATTCATGAAAAATCCTAGCTGGATCAGGATTCCTCACTGTCGACTATTTTTGCGGTCTTTACATTTTAATTCCCTTTATTTTCTCTAGAAAATTCTGATATTCTCCTGCTTGTTGTAGGAAACCTTGGCTGGTGGAACTCTTGGAAACAGCAATGATGGAGTCATAAAATAAAGCATTTAAGACATTTGACCGAGCAATGAAGAAGGGAAATAAAGGAGAAATACGTTTTTCAGTTGTGGAATAAAGGAGAAAGATGTTTCAACTAGAAAATAAATAAAGGAGAAAGACGTTTCAGCTGTTAAAAGACCCCATTATGAGAGGAATTAAGGCCATAAAGGAGATGTTTCAGTTGGGAAATTAAAAGAATTATGATGCAATCCCATCCGTCCAAATGATGAAGGGTATGATCGACAAAAGCCAACCAATGCTCCCTTATAAATAGGCAACATCCAGAACAGAATTTCCATCACTTCCCGGCTTATCACTTCCCGGCCAAAAACTTTTCCGAGACTCTGCCCAATTCACTCCTTAAACTTCCATCACTCACAAGACCGTGACCACCATCCATCCATCATTCTACGAAGTTCTTAGGCGCTGAGTCAAGGACGCTCCACCACCATAGCAGAGACGAGTTCATCACCTTGTTGCCAAGCCGCTGAGGAAAGCTTCAAAGTGTAACTATGACTCTACTTACAATTTTTATTTCGGTTTTGTGTGTTTGGATTTGCGAGTTGTGTAATTGGAGACATGAGATTTTCAGAATATTTTTATTAATATTTTTGAGATTTTCAGTTTATTATTGAGTTAATTTCGAGAATTCTTTGATGATGCATGTCACAATCTTGTGCCCTTTTACGTGTTTAGGTAATTTTCAGAGTTAGGTTAATAAGTTTGCATGCTAGAATCACGCTGAGTATTCTTGTGTGTTTGCTTAATTTGCCAAGGGTAATTGTTATTTGTTAAGGCGCTGAGTTAAACAAGTAGCAATTAGTTCTAAAAAGTGGTAAAAATCATGCTTTAATGATTAAACGATTCTGGAAATTACGTGTTAAATTCTATGTGTAATGGTTAATTTGCACGTGTGAGTTGATTCGAGGGTTAGATAATACTACTAGTTAAGAGAATTACGCTGAGTGTTTTCGAAAATTAGTAGTATTAGGCTTGGTAAGGACTTTTCCGATCCAAGCCTACATTAGAACGAATCAGATAAATGGATTGATCCGCTGAGGCTTTTCATTTGGGCTCTTATCTATGCATTCAAGATGGGCACAGTTTTGTAGCATGTTGAAATGAATTTCTGAGTGGTATTGGTCTAGGTTAGGGAAGTCGATCATTGTATATAGTTTTATTTGTTTTGTTTTTATTTTAAGTAGATTAGGAACCAAATCTCAAAACCCCCATTTTATTCTTTTATTTGTTAATTGACCTTTTTGTGTAGGTGTACCATACAATCCCCGGACTGAACGATCCCTGCTTATCCTATACTGACAACTACATTTTGCAGGGTTCAATTGTGAGGCTATTTTAGCCGCATCAAAGATGACGCCAAGAGGTATTCTAGGGAGAAATAAAAGGAAAGAGAAAAAGGTGGAGACCAAGAAAAGCTCAAAAGAAGTCTAGATACATTCCTTAATTCCCTAAAGGAAGTTTGGCCGAATTGAACTATAAAAATCAGAAATTATCTCAAGGTATTTCGGCCAAGATTTCTAGGAAATTAAAAGATAATTTTGTGATTGGTTGGACCACCTCATAGGGCTTATGTGGCAAGCAAGCATTGGAGGAAATTATGTGGAGTTATCATGTTAATTTCGTGGAAAATAAAGGAGTGCACGGCTTGGAGACCAAGTTGGCCGTGCTCCTATATATACTCCCCCTTTCTCAACGTCAAGGGTGGCCCCTCCATACAATTTATACTTTAGAAAAAAAATCAGAAAATCTTCTTAGCATAGCCGTGAGTTTCTCCATCCTCTAGAGCAAGCCACGAGTTCAAGCAAGGCCAAGGAAGAGAAGAAGGAGCCGTGACCTATTCCTCCACCATCCACCTTTGAAGCTTGCTTTCGAGTTCAAAGGATTCATCGTTATTCATCCATCATCATCTTCCATCCACGGTGTAATTCTACCTCTACTTTGTAACCTTTGCTTTGTATTTCGTTGCTGTTGTTCTAGTTGACATATGTGTTTGAACAATTGTTAATTTCTGGAATTTTTATGATTAATTGAGAATTTTCAGATTCATATATATTGTGATTCGAAAGTTGCTTATGTGAGTTTGTTTGATTAAATTTGCGTTATAGATATCTTTTGTATTTTAATCTTATGTGGTTCAAAACACTTAGGGTTTTGATATGAATGTTGCTAGGTTTAAGAACATGAAATCGACTTTTCGTTTTGTGTAAACTTGAATCAAAGTAGTAAAGGTTTTGTACAAAGATCGAATTTAATTAACGAGGATTGCAATTAGGTGGACTTTTCCATACTAAGTTGTACACTTGAGTTGATAGCCTTTCTCTATGTGTAATGCGTTAAACATGACATGATTGACTAGCTTTCTAGGGTTTGATTGCATGTTTGATAGGATTGATCTAGGTGCTTTCGCTTAGGTTAATTAGCATTGAAAAGTAAAATATGGGAAATTATTTGCTTTCGAATGTTTCACATGATCAACTCCTTTCTCATGACTTAGATCAACAATGTTAGGGTTTGAATCAATTTTAATCATAATTTCGGTTATGATCTTTGTTCTCTCATTCCATTCGTATTTTTTTGTTTTTGCATTTTAATTGTTTTGTTAACTTAGTTTTATTTTCAAAAAACCAAAAACAAAATCCCCCCTTTTTTGTGTAAAATGTTTATAGTTGTGAATATCTTTGTGAATATTATTACTTTGTTTTAATTTTAATTGTTTAATTGTTTGACAATGACAGGTGTACCCTCAATCCCCGGAATAGAACGATCCCTATTTGCTTATACTACTAACGATATTTTCAGGGTTAAATTATGCGCTTGCAAAAAGCGTGTCAATTTTTGGCGCCGTTGCCGGGGATTGAAAAATCATTTGTCACTTGATAGGAGCATTTTAATGCGACGTTTTAACTGCATTTCTCTACATTTTTCTGCGCCATTTCCTTGAAAAATCCTTGTTTTTGGAAAGTTTCCATTCTTTGATTGGGAAAGTTCCTTATTGTAGAAAGTTTCCATTTTGTAGTTTTCATTTCTCATTTCTGGCAAGTTTCCATTTTCAGTTTAGGAAAGTTTCTATTTTTCATTTTTAGTAAGTTTCTATTTTTCAATTTTAGAAAGTTTCTATTTTTAATACAGTTTCTATTTTCAGGACCTCCGAGCTAAAAAGTGGAAATGAACGCACGAATGGAAAGAGGAGCATGCGAACATCAAGACGAACGAATATGAGAGAAAACGGCCCACACATTTGAGCAGAAATGAAGAAATAAGCTTTCCTAGTCCAACCAGGAAATCCTACGAAATAGAGGAAGGCTTCCCTAGCAAGTTTCCAACGCAACTATGAAAAAGAAATGGAAAAACAATATGTTTTGCGTTGGAAAATGAGAAGGCTTGAAGATGAAGCAACGAGGCCCAAGAACTCTATGGATTTTCGGCAATTGGATCAAAGCCCACTAAAAGCCCATGCAATTAGGGTTTGTGAAGCATGGAACAAACCCTAGGAGAGTTTGCCGTGAAAATCAAGAGAGAAACAAGGAGTTTGCCGTGAGAAAAATCAGAAAATAAGAAAAGATTTCGATGGAGATTTCTTAGGGAGATTTTAAAGGAAAGAGAATATGTGTTGAACACAAAAAGCTCTCAAAGGAGTCTAGATTCGTCCCCTATATTCTCTAAATATATTGTTGCCGAAATTGGTGAAGGAAATCAGAAAATATCTCTATATATTTCGGCAAGATTATTTAGGGAATAAACATTGGAATTTTGTGATTGGTTGGAACACATTATAGGGCTTATGTGGCAAGCAAGCATTGGAGGAAATTATGTGGCATTTTCAGATTAATTCTATGTGATTTACACGGCTTGGAGACCAAGAAAGCCGTCCCCTATATAATCCCTCTCATTCTCAACGTCTGGGCTCCTCTTCCATACAATTTACACTTTAGAAAAAATCAGAAAAGTTCTCTAGAATAGCCGTGAGTTCTTCCATCCTCTAGAGCAAGCCACGAGTTCAAGCAAGGCCAAGGGAGAAGAAGAATTGCCGTGAGCATCATCATCCACCACCATCCTTGAAGCTTGCTTTCGAGATTCAAGAGACCACCACATCAATCGTTCATCACCATCTCCATCTCACGTTGTAATCTGATTCTCCTTTGTAACCTTTGCTTTGATTTCGTTGGTTTTGCTCTAGTTGACATATATGTTTGAATGAATAATTAATTTCTGGAATTTTATGGTTGAATGAGAATTTTCAGATTATATTATTGTTCTTTGAGAGTTGCTTATGTGGGTTTGTTTAATTAAATTTGCATTATAGATAACTTTTGTGTTTTAATCTTATGTGGTTGCAAACACTTAGGGTTTTGATATGAATGATGCTACAATTTAAGAACATGAATCAACTTTTTGGTTTTGTGTTCTTGAATCGAAAAGTAGTAAAGGTTTTGTACAAAAACCGAATTTAATTAAAGAGAATTGCAATTAGGTGGACTTTTTCATACTAAGTTGCACACTTGAGTTGATAGCCTTTCTAGGTGTTTATTGCGTTGAACATGTCATGATTGACTAGCTTTCTAGGGCTTGAATGCATGTTTGATAGGATTAGTCTTTGTGCTTTCACTTAGATTAATTAGCATTGAAAAGTAAAATATGGGAAATTGTTTGCTTTTAACGTTTCACATGATCAACTCCTTTCTCATGACTTAGATGAACAATATTAGGGTTTGAATCGATTTTAATCATATGTTTCGGTTTTTGATCTTTGTTCTCTCATTCCATCTTTATTTTTATGTTTTTGCATTTTAATTGTTTTGTTAACTTAGTTTATTTTCGGAAAAACCAAAATCAAAAACCCCCTTTTTCGTGTACACTGTTTATAATTGTGAATATCTTTGTGAATATTATACTTTGTTTTAATTTTAATTGTTTAATTGTTTGACAATGACAGGTGTACCCTCAATCCCCGGAATAGAACGATCCCTATTTACTTTATACTACTAATGACATTTCAGGGTTAAATTATGCGCTTGCTTTGAGCGCATCAATTTTTGGCGCCGTTGCCGGGGATTGAAAAATCATTTGTCACTTTGTGAATAATATGTTTTGTTTATATTGTGACCGAAAAAAAAAAAAAAAAAACAAAAATATATATTACTTGTTAATTATTTGTAATTGTCGAAATTTACTTAGTTTAATTAATTAGGTTGTTATTTATTTTATTGAACACGAGTTTAATTGTTAGTTGTAAATTAAAGAAGGAATAGGTGAAGTCGTGTTTATTAATATTGGCCTAAACCCCTTATTGGTACCTAGTTCAGGTCCCTTAAGGTTGAGGGCGGCCTTTATTAACATTCATTGAACTGTCTTCACACTTAGGACCTTTTATATCCAAGTAAGTATAGCATATGTGAGATGGTGTCTAGGAAGGGGACAACGTTCATAACGGGTTCTGGATTCAGAAGTGCTTACAAATGGGCGTAAACCACTATGTGGGAGTAGCCTATGCCAAAATGGATCCTACCTCTTGTGTTCGTCCTCCCCTACCTGGCCATTTCAGTAAGGTTGCCCAAAGGATGTAGGAGGGACTTAGTGTCTAGATGATAGGAGCATTTTAATGCGACGTTTTACTTGCTTTTCCCTACATTTCTTGCGTTATTTCCTTATTAAAATTCTGTTTAGGAAAGTTTCCACTCTTCGAAGGGGAAAGTTCCTATTTGTAGAAAGTTTCTATTTTTGTAGTTTCTATTTATCATTTTTAGTAAGTTTCCATTTTCGGTAGTTTCTATCTTTCATTTTTAGAAAGTTTCCCATTTTCAGTTTAGGAAAGTTGCCATTTTTCATTTTAGGAAAGTTTCTATTTTTATTGATAGTTTCTATTTTCAGGACCTCGGAGCTAAAAAGTGGAAATGAACTCACAAATGGAAAGAGGAGCTTGCGAACACCAAGGGGAGCAAAAATGAGATGCAAAGGACCACACAATTGAGCAGAAATGAAGAAATGAAGCTAGCTTTCCTGGTCCAACCAGGAAATCCTGTTCGAAAGAGGAAACTGTGTGAAGCAAAACTCTGAAGCCCATTGAGATGTGTGATCGAATTTATGATGGACATGACGTTGGATACATCAAGGCTTGAAGAGGACGCAAGAAGGCCCAAGAATTATCAAGCAAGATGGACTTTCGGCAAAAGTGGATAAAGCCCATGTAAACTAGGGTTTTGTGACGTCAAGAGAAAAATGTGGAGACTTAAGAGTTTTGCCGTCCAAAGCAAGAGGAAATCAAGGAAGAGTTTTTAAAAAGGAAAATATATTTTCCTTGGGGATTAAATTTGCCGTGTAATACTTAAGGAGAAAAACAAGGTGACAACATGGGAATTAAAGATGATTGATTGAGGATTTCAAGGAGAGATTTTCTTGGGAGACATTTATGGGAAGAAAATATTGTTGGAGGAATAATTTGGTGTGATTGCCAACGTGAAAATCAGAAATAATCAAGGAGATGATGCCAAGAGAGATTCAAGGGAGAAATAAAAGGAAAGAGAAAAAGGTGGAGACCAAGAAAAGCTGAAAACGTGTCTAGGTGCATCCCTAAATTCCCTAAAGAAATATTAGCCGAAATTCATGAAGAAAATCAGAATAATTCCAAGGAAATTCGGCAATTAAATATTAGGGAGGTATTTTAGAGAATTTTGATTGGTTGGAACACATCACACAGATTACTTGGCATTCTATGATTGGTTGGACTACATCACAAATCTTACTTGGCGAATTCTCATTGGTGGAAGCTATGTGGAAATTTCTGATTGCTTTGTGAACCCTAGCCGTGCTCCTATATATACCCACCTCTTTGACGTTGAAAAGGGTTCCACATCCCTTAGAAAAATTCAGAAAAATTATATTGTTGCCGTGAGCTTCTCTCATTTTCTCTCCATCCTCTAAAGCAAGCCACGGAGTTCAAGCAAGGCCGAAGGGAGAAGAAGGAGCCGTGACTATTCCTCCACCATCCACCATTGAAGACTTGCTTTCAAGCTTCAAGGATCACAACGAAAATCATCCATCCTCATCTTCCATCCACGGTGTAATTCGACCTCTACTTTAAAAACATTTTAATTGTTTTGTTAACTTAGTTTTATTTTCGAAAAACCAAAAACAAAATCCCCCCTTTTTTGTGTAAAATATTTATAGTTGTGAATATCTTTGTGAATATTATTACTTTGTTTTAATTTTAATTGTTTAATTGTTTGACAATGACAGGTGTACCCTCAATCCCCGGAATAGAACGATCCCTATTTGCTTATACTACTAATGATATTTTCAGGGTTAAATTATGCGCTTGCAAAAAGCGTATCACTTTTCATATTTCTGGTTCAAGGTTCAGCTGGAGACGAGAAGAAGGATTGGCTTTTTGTATTTCTGGGTAAGAAGTTGCTAGTCGTTCAACTTATTTTTGACTTGAATATTTATGTTACTTGCTATGCCAGTAGTAACGTACTCTTATTCTCGTTGGGTTTGGGGAATTTGAAATTGAATATATATGGATGCCAAAATTTTTTTATTTTATCTTTGCCAAAACAGTACTCTTGTTAGGAGCAGTATGATTGAGTTCATTGATATTCTTGCTGTTCTAATGTGCCAAAATATGTCCCTGCACAAACAAGCCAATTTATTTATTTGTTTGGATTGTCGGTATTGTTATTATTATCCTCTAATGTTTGGTTTTTGATATAAATGTGTATATATAATGTAAAGGGAGGAGCTGGAAAGTAACGACATTGTAGTTGATGACTGGTGATGCGCTCAAAGCAAGCGCATAATTTAACCCTGAAATATCGTTAGTAGTATAAGCAAATAGGGATCGTTCTATTCCGGGGATTGAGGGTACACCTGTCATTGTCAAACAATTAAACAATTAAATTTAAAACAAAGTATAATATTCACAAAGATATTCACAACTATAAACATTTTACACAAAAAAGGGGGGATTTTGTATTTGGTTTTCAAAAATTAAACTAAGTAAAGAAAACAAATAAAACACAAAAACATAAAAACACAAATGGAATGAGAGAACAAAGATCAAAAACCGAAACATATGATTAAAATTGGTTCAAACCCTAATATTGTTCATCTAAGTCATGAGAAAGGAGTTGATCATGTGAAACGTTAAAAGCAAACAATTTCCCATATTTTACTTTTCAATGCTAATTAATCTAAGTGAAAGCACCTAGATCAATCCTATTAAACATGCATTCAAGCCCTAGAAAGCTAGTCAATCATACATATTCAACGCAAGAAACACATGGAAAGGCTATCAACTCAAGTGCACAACTTAGTATGGAAAAGTCCACCTAATTGCAATCCTCGTTAATTAAATTCGATCTTTGTACAAAACCTTTACTACTTTGATTCAAGTTTACACAAAACGAAAAGTCGATTTTATGTTCTTAAACCTAGCAACATTCATATCAAAACCGTAAGTGTTTGCAACCACATAAGATTAAAATACAAAAGATATCTATAACGCAAATTTAATTAACCAAACTCACATAAGCAACTTTCGAAGAACAATATATATGAATCTGCAAATTCTCAATTAATCATAAAAATTCCAGAAATTAATATTCATTCAAACATATATGTCAACTAGAACAAAACCAACGAAATACAAAGCAAAGGTTACAAAGGAGAATCGGATTACACCGTGGATGATGATGAAGATGGATGATAAACGTTGTGGTCTCTTGAAGCTTGAAAGCAAGTCTTCAATGGTGGATGGTGGATGATGATGCTCACGGCAATTCTTCTTCTCCCTTGGCCTTGCTCGAACTCGTGGCTTGCTCTAGAGGATGGAAGAACTCTCGGCTATTCTAGAGAACTTTTCTGATTTTTTCTAAAGTGCAAATTGTATGGAAGAGAGCCTCCTAGACGTTGAGAATGATAGAGTATATATAGGGGACGGCATACTTGGTCTCCAAGCCGTGAGTTTTCTGATTTTCTTCCAAGGAATTAAATTAATAATTCCACATAGCTTCCACCAATGAGAAATTGCCAAGTAAGCCCTAGTGTGTCATTCAACCAATCATAAAACTCCAAGAAGATATCCTAATATATTCTTGCCGAAATTCCTTGAATATTTTCTGATTTTCTTCTTGATATTTCGGTCAAAACATGCTTAGGGTTTCTAGGAATGAATTCTTTCCATAAACTTCACCCTAGAAAATCTCTTGTGTAATCTTTTATTCTTCTTTTGATTTTCACGCCACCTTCTCTCTCTCCCTTTTGGTTTTCACGGCAAAACATCTTTAGGGTTAGGGTTTTGCGTCACAAACCCTAATGTCATGGGCTTTGATGGGCCTTGATCCATTTTGCCGAAAATCCATAGAGTTCTTGAGCCTCGTTGCTTCATCTTCAAGCCTTCTCATTTTCCAACGCAAAACACATTGTTTTTCCATTTCTTTTTCATAGTTGCGTTGGAAACTTGCTAGGGAAGCCTTCCTCCATTTCGTAGGATTTCCTGGTTGGACTAGGAAAGCTTATTTCTTCATTTCTGCTCAAATGTGTGGGCCGTTTTCTCTCATATTCGTTCGTCTTGATGTTCGCATGCTCCTCTTCCCATTCGTGCGTTCATTTCCACTTTTTGAGCTCGGAGGTCCTGAAAATAGAAACTAGTATGAAAAATAGAAACTTACCTAATTTGAAAAATAGAAAGTTACTAAAAATGAAAAATAGAAAGTTACTAAAAATGAAAAATAGAAAGTTACTAAAAAATGAAAAATAGAAACTTTCCTAAACTGAAAATGGAAACTTGCCAGAAATGAGAAATGAAAACTACAAAAATAGAAACTTTATACAAATAGGAACTTTCCCAATCAAAGAATGGAAACTTTCCAAAACAAGGATTTTTCAAGGAAATGGCGCAGAAAAATGTAGAGAAATGCAATTAAAACGTCGCATTAAAATGCTCCTATCAAATTCCCCCACACTTAGCTTTTGCTAGTCCCTTAGCAAAATCACACTAAGACACACACTAAGACTCAACGAAAATTAAAGACTCAACATATAACAGACTCTATTGCCCTTCAACTATTTGTCTCAGCAATCTCTTACTTTCACAACACCAAGATTAGCACTTTACCAAGAATTAATGTTTAGGCATTCGAGAGTTAATTAAAACACATAATTCACATATACACAAGTAGGACTTGGTTGGAACAATGGTGATGGTTTCTGTTAAGCATGCTTCAAACAAGTTTGATTCAATTCCTCACAAGGTATATCCACTCTTTCTTCTCTCAGATCATGGCAATGCTTAAAAGCTTATAAACACTCAAGTATATGTGAGAGAACATATTTTAAGGCATTCAAATAGCTCACATTTTAAGAAACGAAAAGCACTTTGTGAATATAATTTTTTCAAAAGATCTCATGAAGGATATCAACTGCTTGCACGAATGGACTGCCATAGGTTCAACTCTTGTAACTCATCTCCACATCAAAGGCTGTCCCATCTTAAGGATCAAGAAGGTCCTCTCAAAGGTTGTAATGGCTAAGGCTCAAGGTTTAAAGAAACGAAAGGAAAGGATTTATCAAAGTGTCCTAAAAACCTAGTAGAGCTCATATAAATATAGAGACCTCAAGAATTCCACCAATGCATTGCAAAAACGTCACTTCCCATAGAGGTAACATAAAAGGGCCAAATGTCTTCATGTTGGGCCCAATCTTCAATGTAAACTTCCCTTGAAGTCTAGTGAAATGGACAAAGGCCAAATTTTTCTGTAGTAGGCCTTCAATTCAAAACAACCTCCAAAATCACTAAGTATGGGGGACTAAAATCCATAAATATTTCTTTCTTTTCTTTTCTAGCCGTACAAATTTTTCTTTTCTTTTCATTTTTCACGGCTTTCACATATTTTTTTCTTTATGGACAAGTCTACCCCCACACTTGAACTTTCACCTCTTCTCAATCTTCATCCTTGCCACCAAATCCATGTAGTAAGTCTCAAAAGATAGCTCTACTAAATTTTTAGAACAAAGGGTAAGATTGTAACTATACTAAGGTTCAAGGGTTAAGGATTTTAAGGGTGATGAAAGAAAAGGCTTAATGTAGGCTCAAAGGGGCTTATCTAGGGGGGTCCCACGACGGGCACAAATGGGGACACAAGTTTATTTGGCAATGGTGGTAATTCCTAAGGTGCCTCTATCCTTTCCAGAATCAGGGCCATGTATTGATATCACGTCTCAACAAGCACAAGAGCGAATTCTAGCATTCTCTAGTCCATTAAACTTAATCTATGGCAAGCAGTCAATCAAGATGAAAGAATAATGAGATCATCAAAACATCGCCAAGAAATTAAGAATATATTTTTCATTTCACTCCAAGAAAAAGGAACATGGGCTCAATTATCTCACATGGGCTTTATGAATCACAACTCATCCTAACATGCTCATATTCTGTACCAAGGTCATGCAATCCATATCCACTACAAGGCACATATTTTTCACATATCTCAATTAACCAAAGAATACCATGTTAAAATCACCTCAATGTTGTGGTCCTCTTTTAGTCATGATTTCAGAGATATAGAATCATCCCAGACAGTTGAAAGGCATCCTATGACTCAATAGAAACAAAAGCAACGAAATTTTTTTATATTTCTGACACTTTTCAATTTTTTTGTATTTTTCCATATATATGACTCAAAAAATAAAAGACTCAAAATATAAATCTCTTCCCCCACACTTAAATATTGCATTGTCCTCAATGTAATCAAGACTAAGCATGCAATGAAACACTTAAGCATATAGGGACGAAATTTACGAAAATAACTATTAAAACAAAGGGAAAATGGAGAAGTAAAAGGGGAAGAGAAAGCAAATCTGCGTTGATGACTCCTCCACAGCTACTTCTGAATTGGGTTGCCTCCCAAGCAGCGCTTAATGTTTATAGTCTTTCAGCCTAGACTTGTACCTCCATTTAATCCTCTGGGTGTGGGGCGTTTTGGAGGGGTACATCCTCCACTTCTTGCTCCACAAACGCCTCATAATAAGGCTTTAGGCGATGGCCATTCACTTTGAACTCGTTACCTGATTGTTCACTCTTTATCTGGACAGCTCCATGAGAGAAAACATTAGTAATAATGAAAGGCCCAATCCAACGAGAACGAAGCTTACCTGGGAAGAGTTTGAGACGAGAATGGAAAAGAAGAACTTTTTGGCCCACAACACGAATCATTTTATACAAGTTAGTAAAGTACAAAATACAAGAAATACAAGTTAATACTTTATACAAGAAAACGTCACTATTCATTATACACAAGAAAAGTGAAACGTAAAAAAAATTTGTACAAGTGAAAAAGGTATAAACAGAACAATTTACACATGAAGGTTATGTACAAGTCTTTCCTTTTTTTTTTTTTTTTTTAGAAGTTATAAACATAGTTAATAACTCAATTGATTCCAAGTTGTAAGTCGAGCCCAATAGAAACCACTACTATTGGTGAGCTACGATACAGGGATAGTCGCCTAGACATAAGTCTCTTTCCGTGGTTTCAGAAGGCCAGATAGCCAGATTAAGAGGTAAGTGAGAGGGATGACTCATTTTGGTGATACTACGGAGGCTACTCCCTCATTGAGGTTTACGCCCCTATTGGCTACTTCCACATTGTGGTTTACGCACAGTCTATAGTATCTCTGAGATCCAATTTGAACCCATCACCCAGGGTCTCAACCTAAGACACCATCTGTAATGCCCCTTACTCAGTTTGGAAAGTAACTCATGTGTTAGACTGTTCTCCAAGTGTTAATAGAGGCCGCCCTCAACCTCATAAGACCTTAGAAAGGTACGAAAGAAGGGTTAAGGCCAATATTAACAAAAGGGCCCTTGTCTACTCATACGATTTTACACACTCACAACAATTAAGTAATTAACAAAATTTATAACTCCATTTTTCTTATGTTTAATTCTATTTCTTTACAAGTATAGTTAGACACAAAACTTTCACACAAAACACATATACAAAACGTCACTATTTACAACAACTTCTTTTTTTTTTTTTTTTTTTTTTTTTTTTACGTTTTCTTTTCTCTTTTTCTTCTTTTATTCTTAAAAATTATTCTCAACACTTGGTACGGGAACAGGGAATCTCAGAGTGCAATGGGCTGTAACAGCTTCCTTTCCGAGATTATGTTTAATCCAATATACCTTTAGTGTCACAACAATTTCTTACATTTTCTTTTGTCATAAGTATTATTGATATCAAATTTAATTCCAAGCGGTAAATCAAGTGGACGTGCGGCCCAAGTATAATCGTCTAGACACTAAGTCCCTCCTACATCCGTTGGGCAACCTTACTGAAATGGCCAGGTAGGGGAGGGCGAACACAAGAGGTAGGATCCATTTTGGCATAGGCTACTCCCTCATTGAGGTTTACGCCCATTTGTAAGCACTTCTGAATCCAAAACCCGTTATGAACGTTGTCCCCTTCCTAGACACCATCTCACATAGGATATTCTTACTAGGATGTAAAAGGTCCTAAGTGTGTTAGACAGTTCAATGAATGTTAATAGAGGCCGCCCTCAACCTTAAGAGACCTGAACTAGGTCCCAATAGGGGGTTTAGGCCAATATTAATAAACACGACTTCACCTATTCCTTCTTTAATTTACAACTAACAATTAAACTCGTGTTCAACAATAAAAATAACAACCTAAGTAATTAATCTAAAATTCGACAATTACAAAATAATTAACAAGTCATTTTTTTTTTTTTTTTTTTTTCCGGTCACATTATAAACAAAACACATATATTAACAATATAACAAATGATTTTTCAATCCCCGGCAACGGCGCCAAAAATTGATGCGCTAAAAGCAAGCGCATAATTTAACCCTGAAATATCGTTAGTAGTATAAGCAAATAGGGATCGTTCTATTCCGGGGATTGAGGGTACACCTGTCATTGTCAAACAATTAAACAATTAAATTTAAAACAAAGTATAATATTCACAAAGATATTCACAACTATAAACATTTTACACAAAAAAGGGGGGATTTTGTATTTGGTTTTCAAAAATTAAACTAAGTAAAGAAAACAAATAAAACACAAAAACAAAAAAACACAAATGGAATGAGAGAACAAAGATCAAAAACCGAAACATATGATTAAAATTGGTTCAAACCCTAATATTGTTCATCTAAGTCATGAGAAAGGAGTTGATCATGTGAAACGTTAAAAGCAAACAATTTCCCATATTTTACTTTTCAATGCTAATTAATCTAAGTGAAAGCACCTAGATCAATCCTATTAAACATGCATTCAAGCCCTAGAAAGCTAGTCAATCATACATATTCAACGCAAGAAACACATGGAAAGGCTATCAACTCAAGTGCACAACTTAGTATGGAAAAGTCCACCTAATTGCAATCCTCGTTAATTAAATTCGATCTTTGTACAAAACCTTTACTACTTTGATTCAAGTTTACACAAAACGAAAAGTCGATTTTATGTTCTTAAACCTAGCAACATTCATATCAAAACCCTAAGTGTTTGCAACCACATAAGATTAAAATACAAAAGATATCTATAACGCAAATTTAATTAACCAAACTCACATAAGCAACTTTCGAAGAACAATATATATGAATCTGCAAATTCTCAATTAATCATAAAAATTCCAGAAATTAATATTCATTCAAACATATATGTCAACTAGAACAAAACCAACGAAATACAAAGCAAAGGTTACAAAGGAGAATCGGATTACACCGTGGATGATGATGAAGATGGATGATAAACGTTGTGGTCTCTTGAAGCTTGAAAGCAAGTCTTCAATGGTGGATGGTGGATGATGATGCTCACGGCAATTCTTCTTCTCCCTTGGCCTTGCTTGAACTCGTGGCTTGCTCTAGAGGATGGAAGAACTCACGGCTATTCTAGAGAACTTTTCTGATTTTTTCTAAAGTGTAAATTGTATGGAAGAGAGCCTCCTAGACGTTGAGAATGATAGAGTATATATAGGGGACGGCATACTTGGTCTCCAAGCCGTGTGTTTTCTGATTTTCTTCCAAGGAATTAAATTAATAATTCCACATAGCTTCCACCAATGAGAAATTGCCAAGTAAGCCCTAGTGTGTCATTCAACCAATCATAAAACTCCAAGAAGATATCCTAATATATTCTTGCCGAAATTCCTTGAATATTTTCTGATTTTCTTCTTGATATTTCGGCCAAAACATGCTTAGGGTTTCTAGGAATGAATTCTTTCCATAAACTTCACCCTAGAAAATCTCTTGTGTAATCTTTTATTCTTCTTTTGATTTTCACGCGACCTTCTCTCTCTCCCCTTTGGTTTTCACGGCAAAACATCTTTAGGGTTAGGGTTTTGCGTCACAAACCCTAATGTCATGGGCTTTGATGGGCCTTGATCCATTTTGCCGAAAATCCATAGAGTTCTTGGGCCTCGTTGCTTCATCTTCAAGCCTTCTCATTTTCCAACGCAAAACACATTGTTTTTCCATTTCTTTTTCATAGTTGCGTTGGAAACTTGCTAGGGAAGCCTTCCTCCATTTCGTAGGATTTCCTGGTTGGACTAGGAAAGCTTATTTCTTCATTTCTGCTCAAATGTGTGGGCCGTTTTCTCTCATATTCGTTCGTCTTGATGTTCGCATGCTCCTCTTTCCATTCGTGCGTTCATTTCCACTTTTTGAGCTCGGAGGTCCTGAAAATAGAAACTAGTATGAAAAATAGAAACTTACCTAATTTGAAAAATAGAAACTTACTAAAAATGAAAAATAGAAAGTTACTAAAAATGAAAAATAGAAAGTTACTAAAAAATGAAAAATAGAAACTTTCCTAAACTGAAAATGGAAACTTGCCAGAAATGAGAAATGAAAACTACAAAAATAGAAACTTTATACAAATAGGAACTTTCCCAATCAAAGAATGGAAACTTTCCAAAACAAGGATTTTTCAAGGAAATGGCGCAGAAAAATGTAGAGAAATGCAATTAAAACGTCGCATTAAAATGCTCCTATCAACTGGTTAGTAAATTAGTAGCCTTCTGATATAGATAGCTCAGATTCTTGCTTTTTGTTTATTTACATGGTTTTTGTTTGTTTCTTGGTACCCCTTTTGATGTGGGAGAAAATAATATGGAACTTCATTGGTGTTCAAAAAAGTGAATGAAAGGAATGGCTGGTTATATAATTGAAATTAATAATGGAATTAATATATGTTGAAGGAACTAATAAGGTTTTGACGCTTGAAGCTATAAGACATATGAATGTGACTTGTTCAACAGCTTTTTGGTATTTGAGGTTCAAGAGCTGTAAACTACATTTGAGTAATAAGACACACTTTAGAATGCAGATTATAGGTTTGTAAATTTGCATGCAATATGTCCTTTGAGGGATGCACGTACAGTACGTTTTTTTTTTTGACACGCTAAAAGTAAGCGCGCAATTTAACCCTGCAAAATGTAGTTGTTAGTATAGAATAAGTAGGGATCGTTCTAGCCGGAGATTGAGGGTACACCTGTAATTGCAAAAATAAATAAAGAATTAAAATAAATACAAAGGATAAATTTACAAAGAGAACAAAGAATAAAAATATATACAAGTAAACATAAAGAGGGGGGTTTAGGATTAATAAATTGAAAATTAAAATAAAGAAAATAAAGAAAATGTAAAAACACATATACAGGGGTGGAACGCAAGGAACAAAGAACAAAACCACAATCATATGAATGAAATCCAATTACAATTCCTATAGTTGATTTTCTATGTCATATGAGAAATAAGTTGACCATGTGAAACGTTAGAAAGCAAACGATTTCCCATATTTTACTTTCCTTCAATATTTAATCTAAGTGAAAGCACCTAAATTAAACCTATTGAACATGCAATCATAGTCTAGAAAGCTAGCTACTCAAGAACACATTCAATGCATGAAGAACAAAGAAAGGATGTCAACCAAAGTGCACAACCTAGTTATGAATAAGTTCACCTATTTGCAATCCTCCTTAATTGATTTCGACTTTTGTCCAAAGCCTTTACAACTTAAATCTAACTCCAATTACATGCATATATCCTAAGTTGGCCACCAAAGAACATAAACATGCAAAAGTTTTCTATGATCCAAAATCAATCAAGCAATCTCACATAAGCAACATATAAATCAACATAAAGAAATCACAAATTTATTTCAAAACATAAAACCGGGCTTTAAACTTTGCCCTTAACGTCATGTTAACTAGAATTCATAACTCTACGCATCAAACAAAGGAAAATAAAAGCAAGTATGAAATACACCGTGAAAGATGGATGACAAGCCTTGAGACGAAGAACTTGAAGATCCTTGAAAGCAAGCAATCTTCTAGGGACGACACAAGGATGGATGGTGGCTAGGATCTTGATGTATTGCATGACTTCTTCTCCTCCTTGGTTAGACGTAGAGCTTCTGAAGACTAGAGAATGAAGAGAATTTTTGGTGTGTAGAAAAGAATGGGAGAAGAGGTGTGTTGTATTGTGTTGTCGTGGTGGTGTTGTTGGTGTTGTGTTGTGTAGAATTGTGTAGAGAATGCTCCTATTTATAGGAGGATGGCAACTTAGTCTCCAAGTCTTCAAGATTGATCCACACAGCATTAACCAATCAGATAATGCCACGTCAGCTCTGCTATGTCATCCAACCAATCAAAAACCTCCAATTTAACACCTTGATTTAGGGAGATTATTTTTCAATTAATTGCATGATTATTTTCTGATTTTTCTCTTAATTTTCGGCCAAATTGCTCTTGAGTGAAAATAGGAATGAATCTGGACTTGTTTTGGACCTTTTCTCCCTTAAATCTCTCCATGGCTTTATCCCTAACATCCTCCCCTTGATTTTCTCCTGATTTTCACATTAAAATTGCAGATTTTATTCTCTAATTTCAGCCAACATATCTTGAGGGAATTAAAGAACGAATCTGGACTTGTTTTGAGCCTTATCTTGTTGCACAATCCCTTGAAACTCTCGCTTGATCTTCTCAACGTAATCTCCTTGATTTCCCATGCAAAAATTAGATGTAATCTCCCATAATATCTTCAAGCCATGTCGTCTCCTAATGCCTTCAGGTTTCCTAGCCTCATCAGGATTCCTAGTCGGACCAGGAATACTCCATTTCTTCATTTCAGCTCATTTCTGCATCCCTTCTGCCTTTAAGCTCATTTCTTCTCCATTTATTTGATGTACCTAGAAAATAGAAACTAAATTAAAAATGATTAAGTAAAGGAAATAACTAAGCAAAATCTGGGGAAATAACTATTAAAACATCGCATTAAAATGCTCCTATCAAATTCCCCCACACTTAGTTTTTGCTAGTCCCTTAGCAAAATAAAAACAAAGAAATTAAAAACAAAGACTCAGACTCAACGAAAACTTAAAGAAACAAAATACAAAAACGTTACGACATACAATGACTCTATTGACACGCTTTTAGCAAGCGTACAATTTAACCCTAAAAATATCATTATTAGCATAAGCAAGTAGGGATCGATCTAATCCGGGATTGAGGGTACACCTGTCAATGTAGGACAATTAAACAATTAATAAAGACACAAAGTATATTATTTACAAAAATAAAATAAAGTATATACATAATTACGAAATTAAGGGGGGATTTAGGTTTTGGTTTTCGGAAATAAACTAAGTAAAGAAAACAAAGAAAACTATACAAACACAAATACAAGGATGAAATGAGAGAAACAAAGATCAAAACCAAAATTATAATCAAATTCGATTCAACCCTAATATTGGTCATCTCAGTCATGAGAAAGGAGTTGATCATGTGAAATATTTAAAGCAAATAATTTCCCATATTTTACTTTTCAATGCTAATTAGCCTAAGTGAAAGCACAAAGACTAATCCTATCAAACATGCATTCAAGCTCTAGAAAGCTAGACAATCATAACATGTTTAACGCATGAAACACATAGAAAGGCTATCAACTCAAGTGTGCAACTTAGTATGAAAAAGTCTTTTATAGACCTAATTGCAATCCTCTTCAATTAAATTCGGTTTTTTCCCAAAACCTTTACTACCTTTCGATTCAAGTTACACAAAACAAAAAGTTGATTCATGTTCTTAAATCTAGCATCATTCATATAAAAACCCTAAGTGTTTCGAACCACATAAGATTAAAATACAAAAGATATCAATTAAGCAAATTTAATCAAACGATTCTCACAAAAGCAACTAAGAATTACAATATAGGAGTCGAAATTCTCATTCAATTTTATAAATTTCAGAATTAAAAACCTTGTTCAAACATCAATGTCAACTAAAACAAAACCAACAAAATTCAAAGCAAAGGTTACAAAGTAGAGGTCAAATTACACCGTGGATGGAAGATGAGAATGGATGATTGACGTTGGGATCCTTGAAGCTTGACAGCAAGTCTTCAATGGTGGATGGTGGAGGAATAGGTCACGGCTCCTTCTTCTCCCTTCGGCCTTGCTTGAATTCCGTGGCTTGCTCTAGAGGATGGGGAGAGGATGAGAGAAGCTCACGGCAACAATGTGTATTTTCTGAATTTTCTAATGTGTGTGGAACCCCCCAACGTGACAATAGAGAGAGTTTATATAGGGGACGGCCTCCTTGCTCTCCACGCCGTGTATTTCTCTAATAATTCTCACGGAATTTAATTGATAACTCTACATAGTTTCCTCCAATGATAGCTTGCCAAGTAAGCCTTGTGATGTGGTCCAACCAATCGTAGAATGCCAAGTAAGCCTTGTGATGTGGTTCAACCAATCAAAACTCTCTAAAATACCTCCCTAATATTTAATTGCCGAAACTCCTTGAAAATATTCTGATTTTTCTCTTTTACTTCGGCCAAAATTCCTTTAGGGATTTTAGGGATGAATCTAGACGCCTTTTAGAGCTTTTCTTGGTGTCCACACTTTTCCCTTCCTTAAAAATCTCCCTAGAAAATCTCCCCTTGAAATCCGCAATCAATCATCTTTAATTTTCACGTTGATTCCTTGATTTCCTTCCTCTTAGCTTTCACGCTAACTCTCTCTCTTTGAATGGCAACAATAGGGTTTCACTCCAACTTTGACTCTTTGACGTCACAAAACCCTAGCTCACATGGGCCTTGATCCATTTTTGCCGAAAATCCAAGTCTCTTGATAATTCTTGGGCTTCTTGCGTCACCTCCTTGCCATGTCATCTTCATGAAGCTTCTCTTTCCATTTATGAACTCAATTCAGCTTATTTATTCCAAAGACCTGAAAATAGAAGCTTTCTAGAATAAGAAATGGAAACTTTCCTAAACTAAAATGGAAACTTTCTAAAAATGGAAAATAGAAACTACAAAACGGAAACTTTCTACAATTAGGAACTTTCCCAATCAAAGAATGGAAACTTTCCTAAACAGAGTTTTATTAAGGAAATAACGCAGGAAATGTAGGGAAATAGCAGTTAAAACGTAGCATTAAAATGCTCCTATCAAATTTATTGCACTTCAACATTTTGTCTCAGAAATCTCTTACTTTCACAACATCATGATTAGCACTCAACCAAGAATCAATGTCTAGGCATTCGAGAGTTAATTAAAACACATAATCCACACATACACAATGTGATGACCTGGATTTTCGTTATTTAATTTTGGTAATTAATAATGGACCAGTTGTACGAATATTTGTTGTTGTACTTTATTCGTAGGTTGTATGTGGAGTGGAATGGTTTTCGTACGTATAAATATTTGAATTTCACAGTTTAGGGGGGTCGTGTGAAGTTTGACTTTTTAGACGTTGGGATTCTGATGTAGGACGAGAATGGGCTTGGTTTAGCCAGAAAGTTAGAAAAATAAAGAAGCGGCGTAGAATCAAGAAGAGTGATTGGAAAATAGGTAACTCACGCATAATGAGGTTATTAGCTGCTGGAATATTCAAGAAGATTAGGTTTTGGACTTTTCGGGTTTCTCGTGCGAAAAGTCAGATTCTGAATTGTGAATCAGATTGGAGTAAATTTTGGCCAGAATGTCCGTTTGGGATGCATCATACCTTTCCGGAATGGGAACGACGAGATCTTCAAGACTCACTTTAGTGAGCTCTATCAAATTTAGGCCAAAATGTATCGCCTTAATTATCCGATTCGTGATTTAGTATTTTTAGGCTAGTTTTACATTCTTTTTATTTTAGGTTTTCTAGTTTATTTTGGATTTGTTTTGTTTTAATCCGTGGGCTTTAGGGTTTCATTGTTAGTCGCCCTAGGGTTTCTTTTCTCATATATAAGCAACCTTAAACGGCTGCAGAACTATCTTTTATCATATTATCAATCAAAATTAAGAGTTTTCTCTTTTATATCTGGTGGACTCCAGAATCTTTGTTTTAGGTTTATTGCTTGTAAACCTAGGGTTACTTCCGCCCGCGTCAGATTCTCGGAAAACTTCCTTCACGAAAGTTGTAGAGCGCGTTGATACGAGTTCGTGGACATACGGAACGCGTCAATCGGAGTTCGTATGTGAAAGTTATGGCTATTGGAAGAAGTTTCCGTTTTAGTATAAATAGGAGTTTCCCAAATGAGAAACTTACTATTTTCATTTCTTCCATTTCCGGAAACTCTCTCCCTCTCTCTTCTCTCTCGGCTGCACCTTCAGAAACAAAAATTCCCGACTGACCAGACCCGACTTTTCCGGCGGACTGCGGCGGTCTCCGGCGACGAAACTTTCCAGATAGGATCGCCTCCTCCGTGCGCTCCTCCCTGTGGTACTCTCTAACGTCGATTCTTACTGTGTGCGACGGAGAAAGGTGGTGAAGCCTAGTGTTTCTGGACCCGACCGGAAAACACAGTTCCGGCGACGTCAAGGCTTCAGGCTTCCATCTTTGGGTTCGTGGGAGGCTCCTTGATCGATCTATGGTGTTTGTTTCAATCGGTTTACGTGGAAATCGGTTCAACTCAGTTTGGATTACTGTTCACGGCTTGTGAGGTAGTTTTCGACCCTTTATTCTTGTTTTCTGACTTCGAGCTAGTTATGAAAATCCACAAGCATGCTTAGATAAAGCTTTTTGATGTTGGGAGTTTTGTGAAATAATGAGTTTTGGCCGGCGGTGGTGTGCCTCCGTCTGTGGCTGCGTTCCGGCGGTGTTCCAGCCATCTATGGGACTGTTTCTGGTATTATTGATAGGAGCATTTTAATGCGACGTTTTAACTGCATTTCCTTACATTTCTTGCGTCATTTCCTTAGTAAAACTCTGTTTAGGAAAGTTTCCATTCTTTGATTGGGAAAGTTCCTATTTGTAGAAAGTTTTCATTTTTCTTAGTTTCTATTTTCCATTTTTAGGAAGTTTCTATTTTTGTAGTTTTCATTTCTCATTTCTGGCAAGTTTCTATTTTTCATTTTTAGTAACTTTCTATTTTTCATTTTTAGTAAGTTTCTATTTTTCAAATTAGGTAAGTTTCTATTTTTCATACTAGTTTCTATTTTCAGGACTTCCGAGCTAAAAAGTGGAAATGAACGCACGAATGGAAAGAGGAGCTTGCGAACATCAAGACGAACAAATATGAGAGAAAACGGGCCACACATTTGAGCAGAAATGAAGAAACAAGCTTTCCTAGTGCAACCAGGAAACCCTGCGAAATGGAGGAGAGCTTACCAATGAAGTTTCCAACGCAACTATGAAAAGAAATGAAAGAAATGAAGTGTTTTGCGTTGGAAAATAAGAAGGCTTGAAGATGAAGCAACGAAGCCCAAGAACACTTTGAATTTTCGGCAAAATGGATCAAGGCCCATCAAGGCCCAAGCAACTAGGGTTTGTGACGCATGGAAGAAACCCTAGAAGGGTATGCCGTCCAAAGCATTGAGAGAAACAATGAATTGCCGTAGAAAATCAGAATATTAAAGAGAAATTCGGTGGAGATTTTTGAGGGAGAAATAAAAGGAAGGAGAATATATGTTGAACTCGAAAATCTCTCAAAAGAAGTCTAGATACATTCCTTGAAACCCTAAAGGAAGTTTGGCCGAATTGGAAGTGCAAAATCAGAAAATATCTTAAGGAATTTCGGCAAGTTTATTTAGGAAAATATTCTGAAAAATTATGTGATTGGTTGAGACACATCATAGGGCTTACTTGGCAAGATTTCATTGGAAGAAATTATGTGGAGTTATCAAGACTTTGCCGTGAGAAACCCTAGAGACTTTGATAGGAGCATTTTAATGCGACGTTTTAACTGTTATTTCCTCATATTTACTTAGTTATTTCCTTAAATAATTCCGTCTTGATTAAGAAAGTTTCCATCTTTAGAAAGTTTCTATTTTTAGTAATTTTAATAAAAGTTTCTATTTTCTAGGTACATTGGAATAAATGACAAGGAAATGAGCTGAAATGAAGAAATGGAGTTTTCCTGGTCCGACTAGGAATCCCAGTCAACGCAGGAATCCTGATGAGGCTAGGAAACCTGAAGGCATTAGGAGACCACATGGCTTGAAGATGACGTGGGAGATATTATGGGAGATTAAATCTGATTTTTGCATGGGAAATCAAGGAGATTACGTTGAGAAAATCAAGGGAGAATTTCAAGGGATTGTGCAACAAAGAAAAGGCTCAAAACAAGTCCAGATTCGTTCCTTAATTCCCTCAAGATATGTTGGCTGAAATTGGAGAATAAAATCTGCAATTTTAATGTGAAAATCAAGAGAAAATCAAGGGGAGGACATTAAGGATAAAGCCATGGAGAGATTTAAGGGAGAAAAGGTCCAAAATGAGTCCGGATACATTGTCTAGGTTCATGCCTAGATATTTGGCCGAAAATTAAGAGAAAAATCAGAAATAATCTTGGGAAAATCAGCAACAATATATTAGGGATTGCTTTTGGAGCTTTTTGATTGGTTGGATGACACACAGAGCTGACGTGGCGCTACGTGATTGGTCGAAGCTGTGTGGCAAAGCTTGGCCGTTCCCCTATATAAACCCCCCTATGCTAGACGTTTAACACACACTTTCATTCAGAAAATCCTCCATAACGTTATAAGCTCTCTCAATTTTATCTCCATCCTCTAAAGCAAGCCACGGAGTTCAAGCAAGGCCGAAGGAAGAAGAAGGAGCCGTGACTATTCCTCCACCATCCACCATTGAAGACTTGCTTTCAAGCTTCAAGGATCACAACGAAAATCATCCATCCTCATCTTCCATCCACGGTGTAATTCGACCTCTACTTTGTAACCTTTGTTTGAATTTCGTTGGTTTGCTTTAGTTGACATTCATGATTGAACAAAGTTATTATTCTGGAATTTTTATGATTAATTGAGAATTTTCAGATTCTATTATTGTGATTCGAGAGTTGCTTATGTGGGTTTGTTTAATTAAATTTGCGTTATAGATAACTTTTGTATTTTAATCTTATGTGGTTGCAAACACTTAGGGTTTCGATATAATTGGTGCTAGGTTTAAGAACATGAAATCGACTTTTCGTTTTGTGTAAACTTGAATCAAAGTAGTAAAGGTTCTGGACAAGAATCGAATTTAATTAACGAGGATTGCAATTAGGTGGACTTTTCCATACTAAGTTGTACACTTGAGTTGATAGCCTTTCTTTATGTGTAATGCATTAAACATGACATGATTGACTAGCTTTCTAGGGTTTGATTGCATGTTTGATAGGATTAATCTAGGTGCTTTCGCTTAGATTAATTAGCATTGAAAAGTAAAAAATGGGAATTCATTTGCTTTCGAATGTTTCACATGATCAACTCCTTTCTCATGACTTAGATGAATAATATTAGGGTTTGAATCGATTTTAATCATAGTTTCGGTTTTGATCTTTGTTCTCTCATTCCATTTGTATTTTTATGTTTTTGCATTTTAATTGTTTTGTTAACTTAGTTTTATTTTCGAAAAACCAAAAACAAAATCCCCCATTTTCGTGTAAAATGTTTATAATTGTAAATATCTTTGTGAATATTATACTTTGTTTTAATTTTAATTGTTTAATTGTTTGACAATGACAGGTGTACCCTCAATCCCCGGAATAGAACGATCCCTATTTGCTTATACTACTAACGATATTTCAGGGTTAAATTATGCGCTTGCTAAAAGCGTATCAGACTTACACGGCTTGGAGACCAAGTTGCCGTCCCCTATATAGTCTCTCTTCCTCTCAACGTCAAGGGTCCTCTCTCCATACAATTCACAACTTAGAAAAAAATCAGAAAACTCTCTAGCCTAGCCGTGCTCCTCTCCATCCTCTAGGGCAACCACGAAGTGCAAGCAAGGCCAAGGAAGAAGAAGACAAGCCGTGAACACCATCCATCCTCCACCTTGAAGATTGCTTTCGAAATTCAAGAGACCACATCATCACTCCATTCATCTCACCTTCATCACGGTGTAATCCGATTCTCCTTGTAACTTTGCTTTGTATTTTCGTTGGTTTTGCCTTAGTTGACACACATGTTTGAACAAGTGTTGGTTTCTGAAATTTTATGATTAATTGTTAATTTTCAGATTCATATATTGCGATTTATGGTTGCTTTTGTGTGAGTGTTTGATTAAATTTGCATGATAGAAATCTTTTGTATGATAATCTTGAATGGTTCGAAACATTTAGGGTTTTTATGTGAATGTTGCTACGAATTTAAGAACATGGATCAACTTTTTGGTTTTGTGTTCTTGAATCAATAAGTAGTAAAGGTTTTGTACAAAAACCGAATTTAATCAAAGAAGATTGCAATTAGGTGGACTTTTTCATACTAAGTTGCACATTTGAGTTGATAGCCTTTCTAGGTGCTTATTGCGTTAAACATGTATGATTGACTAGCTTTCTAGGGCTTGAATGCATGTTTGATAGGATTAGTCTATGTGCTTTCACTTAGGTTAATTAGCATTGAAAGTAAAATATGGGGAATTGTTTGCTTTTAACATTTCACATGATCAACTCCTCTTGCATGACTATGATGAACAATGATGAACTTGAATTAATTTTAATCATGAGTTTCGACTTTAATCCTTGTTCTCACATCCCATTGATGTTTTTATGTTTTTGCATTTTAATTATTTAGTTAACTTAGTTTTATTTGTTTTCTTAACTTAGTTTATTTTTCGAAAACCAAAACTAAAAACCCCCCTTTGAATTCGTAAATAATGTGTATATGTGTGAATATTATACTTTGTTTTAATTTTAATTGTTTAATTGTTTGACAATGACAGGTGTACCCTCAATCCCCGGAATAGAACGATCCCTATTTACTTTATACTACTAATGACATTTCAGGGTTAAATTATGCGCTTGCTTTTAGCGTATCAATTTTTGGCGCCGTTGCCGGGGATTGAAAAATCATTTGTCATATTGTGAATATTTGTTTTATGTATATTGTTTTTGAGAAAAAAAAAAAAAAAAATTTACTTGTTAATTGTTTGTAATTTTCGAAACTTAGTTAATTAATTACTTAGGTTGTTATTTGTATTATTGAACACGAGTTTAATTGTGGGTTGTAAATTAAAGAAGGAATAGGTGAAGTCGTGTTTATTAATATTGGCCTAAACCCCTTATTGGTACCTAGTTCAGGTCCCTTACGGTTGAGGGCGGCCTCTATTAACCATTCATTGAACTGTCTAACACACTTAGGACCTTTTACATCCTAGTAAGAATATCCTATGTGAGATGGTGTCTAGGAAGGGGACAACGTTCATGACGGGTTCTGGATTCAGAAGTGCTTACAAATGGGCGTAAACCTCAATGAGGGAGTAGCCTATGCCAAAATGGATCCTACCTCTTGTGTTCGCCCTCCCCTACCTGGCCATTTCAGTAAGGTTGCCCAACGGATGTAGGAGGGACTTAGTGTCTAGACGGTTATACTTGGGCCGCATGTCCACTTGATTTACCGCTTGGAATTAAATTTGATATCAATAGTATTTATAACAAAAGAAAATGTTGTGACACTTAAGGTATATTGGATTAAACATAATCTTGGAAGGGTAGCTGTTTCAGTCCCATTGCACAACAAGATTCCCTGTTCCCGTATCAAGTGTTGAAAGTAATTGTAAATAAAAGAATTGTAAAAGTAAAAAAATAAAAATAAAAAAATAAAAGAAAAAAATAAAGAGAAAAAATAATGAAAAAAAAAAAAAAAAATTGTGAATAGTGACGTTTTGTATATGTGTTTTGTGTGAAAGTTTTGTGTCTAAGTGAAAGCACAAAGACTAATCCTATCAAACATGCATTCAAGCCCTAGAAAGCTAGTCAATCATACATGTTTAACGCAATAAGCACCTAGAAAGGCTATCAACTCAAATGTGCAACTTAGTATGAAAAAGTCCACCTAATTGCAATCTTCTTTGATTAAACTCGGTTTTTGTACAAAACCTTTACTACTTATTGATTCAAGAACACAAAACCAAAAAGTTGATTCATGTTCTTAAATTCGTAGCACCAATTATATAAAAACCCTAAAAGTTTCGAACCCTTTAAGATTAACATACAAAAGATTTCTATCATGCAAATTTAATCAAACACTCACACATAAGCAACCATAAATCGCAAAACATGAATCTGAAAATTAACAATTAATCATAAAATTTCAGAAAACAATACTTGTTCAAACATATGTGTCAACTAAGGCATAACCAACGAAAATACAAACAAAGTTACAAGGAGAATCGGATTACACCAAGAGATGGAGATGGTGATGAACGAAAAGGTGATGTGGTCTCTTGAATTTCGAAAGCAATCTTCAAGGTGGAGGATGGATGGTGTTCACGGCTTGTCTTCTTCTTCCTTGGCCTTGCTTGCACTTCGTGGTTGCCCTAGAGGATGGAGAAGAGCACGGCTAGGCTAGAGAGTTTTCTGAATTTTTCTCAAAGTGTAAATTGTATGGGGAGAGGAACCCTTTACGTTGAGAAGAGGAGAGACTATATAGGGAACGGCAACTTGGTCTCCAAGGCCGTGCAAAACCCTAGAGAAACTCACGGCAAAGACTTGTTAACTCCACATAATTCCCTCCAATGAAATCTTGCCAAGTAAGCCCTATGATGTGTCTCAACCAATCACATAATTTCCTAGAATATTTCCCTTGATTTTCTTGCCGAAATACCTTGAGAATTTTCTGATTTTTGCACTTCCAATTCGGCCAAACTTCCTTTAGGGTTTCAAGGAATGTATCTAGACTTCTTTTGAGAGGTTTTCGAGTTCAACACATATTCTCTTTCCTTTAAAATCTCCCTAAGAAATCTCTTTGCCGAAATCTTCTTTATCCTTGCTTGATTTTCACGCCACTTCTCTCTTCTCCCTTTGGTTTTCACGGCAAAACAACTTTAGGTTTAGGGTTTTGCGTCACAAACCCTAATGTCATGGGCTTTGGTGGGCCTTGGTCCATTTTGCCGAAAATCCACTTCATTCTTGAGAGTTCTTGGGCCACGTTGCTTCATCTTCAAGCCTTCATATTTTCCAACGCAAAACACTTCATTTCTTTCATTTCTTTTCATAGCTGCGTTGGAAACTTCATTGGTAAGCTCTCCTCCAGTTCGCAGGATTTCCTGGTTGCACTAGGAAAGCTTGTTTCTTCATTTCTGCTCAAATGTGTGGTTCAATGTTCTTCATTTTTGTTCCCCTTGACGTTCGCAAGCTCCTCTTTCCATTCGTGTGTTCATTTCCACTTTTTAGCTCGGAGGTCCTGAAAATAGAAACTAGTATGAGAAATAGAAACTTTCCTAATTTGAAAAATAGAAACTTACTAAAAAATGAAAAATAGAAAGTTACTAAAAATGAAAAATAGAGACTTGCCAGAAATGAGAAATGAAAACTACAAGAATAGAAACTTTCTAAAAATGGAAAATAGAAACTAAGAAAAATGGAAACTTTCTACAAATAGGAACTTTCCCAATCAAAGAATGGAAACTTTCCTAAACAGAGTTTTACTAAGGAAATGGCGCAAGAAATGTAAGGAAATGCAGTTAAAACGTCGCATTAAAATGCTCCTATCAAATTCCCCCACACTTAGCTTTTGCTAGTCCCTTAGCAAAATCAAACAAAGACACACACTAAGACTCAACGAAAATTAAAGACTCAAACAAACAAAGACTCTATTGCCCTTCAACTATTTGTCTCAGCAATCTCTTACTTTCACAACACCAAGATTAGCACTTCACCAAGAATCAATGTTTAGGCATTCGAGAGTTAATTAAAACACATAATTCACATATACACAAGTAGGACTTGGCTGGAACAATGGTGATGGTTTCTGTTAAGCATGTTTCAAACAAGTTTGATTCAATTCCTCACAAGGTATATCCACTCTTTCTTCTCTTAGATCATGGCAATGCTTAAAAGCTTATATACTCAAGTATATGTGAAAGATAGCAAGTATATCACATAATGCAAGAAACGAAAGCACAAGTATAATTTTCTTTAAAGATCTCATGAAGGATATCAACTACTTGCACAGATGGACCCAAGCCATAGGTTTAACTCTTGCAACTCATCTCCACATCAAGGGCTGTCCCATCTTAAGGATCAAGAAGGTCTTCTCAAGGGTTGTAATGGGGCCATGGCTCAAGGTTTAAAGAAACGAAGGGTAAGGAAATTAACAAAGTGTCCTAAAAACCTAGTAGAACTCATATAAGTGTAGAGACATCGAAATATCCCACCAAGGCATTGCAAAAACGTCACTTCCCTCTGGAGGTAATATAAGAGGGCCAAATGTCTTCATGTTGGGCCCAATCTTCAATGTAAACTTCCCTTGATCTCTAGTGAAATGGACAAAGGCCAAATTTTTCTGTAGTGGGCCTTCAATTCAAAGCAAACTCCAAGATCACTAAGTATGGGGGACTAGAATCCATAAACATATATTTTTCTTTTCTTTCCTTTCTTTTTAGCCGTACACATTTTTCTTTTTCTTTTTCATTTTTCATTTTTTTCACGGCTCACATATTTTTTTTCTTTATGGACAAAATCCCCCACACTTGAACTTTTACCTCTTCTTATCCTTCAGTGTTAACGCCAAAAATCAAGTAGAGTCTCAATTTAGCTCCACTAAGTCCTTAGGACAAAGGGTAGGGTTATAGCTATACTAAGGCTTAGGTTAAAGATTTTAAGGGTGATGAAAGAAAAGGCTTAACGTAGGCTCAAAGGGGTTTATCTAGGGGAGTCCCACGACGGGCACAATTAGGGACACAGGTTCATTTGGCAATGGTGGTAATTCCTAGGGTGCCTCTATCCTTTCCAGAATCAGGGCCAATGATACGTGCAAAGCATCGCCAATTTAAACCCTGAAAAATATCATCATTAGTATAGAGCAAATAGGGTATCGAACAAACCGGGGATTGAGGGTGCTAACATGTGAGAAACAAATTAAAGAATAAAATATACAATTTACGAAATCAAATAACAAACATATACAAGTTCACGAAAATATTACAAGTTTACAAGAACAAGCATGCATAAATTTCGAACAACAAAAGAAAAGAGAGAGAGCATACATACATTCACACGAATCTAGAGAACAATGAACAATAGAGAGCAACGAAAATCACATATATATACACAAAGAATTCGAAGGAAAGAGAGAAAACAAGTTAGAAAAGGTTTTGGAAATCCCACTCCTATTTATACACAATTTACAAGTCCATATCACATAGGGAATCCATATACAACAAGGACTACTAGTTATTATCTACTTAGAATTACTTAATCTACAAGAAAACAAAATCCCTAAAAAACACCAAGAGAATCCCTAAATTTTAGCAATCCCTAAAAAACACAAAACAAATCCCTAAAAAACACCAAATTAATTCCTAGAAAACACTAACACATATTTACTATTCACGGAGACACTATTCACGAATTTTAAAAACATTTTGTTTTATTTTATTTATTATTTATATGAACATGCTACCTAAAAACTCTAAGTTAGTTTTAATTATTTACAAATATACAAAAACACATAACATAAAGATGGGGGGGGTTTTTAAAGATTGAAAAACATAAATTTTCGAAAGCAAATAAAAAGTAAAAATCGTTTCTATACAAAGGTGGGAAAAGAAGAATTTTTGGAAAACAATTCATCAAGAACCTTTCAAGAACAACATATTCATGCATCCCTTAATCTTGTTAATTACCATGGAAAGATATCAACCAAGAAACAAAGTTACAAGCGCCCAATGTCCCTTATATGACTTCCCTTTACGCAATTGATCGACGAAGCGCCAAACCAACATATTTCAAATGCAAGTATCACACAATCGAAGCGACTCATAATCTCATGCATTCAAATCATTAAGAGCAAGTGAAAGTTTAGTCAATAAACATGCAAATTCAAGTACTCGAAGCGAATCTTTTCATTACATGCATAATCTGATCTCGACCTTTGTACAAAGCCTTTACTACTATATCGAATTAGGGTCCCGAAGCGTTTTACCTAATTACTAGCTCCAATTACATGCAATCATCCTAAGTTGGCCACCAAAGAACAAGAACATGCAAAAGTTATCTATAAAACAAAACCAGATTATCATTCCATATTTCGGCAATTAATCAAGATCAAGAACACATAAACACATCACACATAGAAAAGCATATCAAAATCGCATCCAAAAATCAGAAAGTTATCTCATGGTTTCGGTTTTACACATAAAGAAATCAAAACAAAAAAATACAAATACAAAAACACTAAACCGTGAAGAAAACATAGGGAAGATGGTATGAACAACCCTTGACTACGTCCCAAGGTCCAAAGCAGATCCAAGGCAGCAACACAAGGTAGAATTCACGGCTAGGATGGAGGATGGCACGGCTAGGAACTTGTAGATGCAAAAACCTGAAACTCAAGAGCAAACCGGTGAGAAACGAATTTGTGGAGAAAGATTGTTACCCCTGAACGTCTAATACACAAGGTATATATAGTAGAACGTCCCAAGGCACTCCCAATTCGTTTCTACTTGGTTTCTCCAAATTTGTGTTGATCTAGGACTTGTTTGGCACAAAGCAGATTCCCGGCAGGATTGACTTCAGCGCACTAAAACGGCCATAACTTCCTCTAGAAAATAGATATTGACGAGCTGTAAAAAGTTCTGGAAACTAGACATCTGTAGCTTTCCAACCATATAAAGATCATAATTTTCTGAGCTCTGAGAAATTTTCTATGATCCGTTGAAGTTGACTGATCTGCACAGACAGTAATCCGAATCTGTAATGGATTTGACTTTTAAAGCACAACTTAAGTCCAACTCGGTTTTCCTTCACATCACATGCCTCTCACATGTCTTCCACGCCTTATTGAAGAATGAAACGTCAAGAACTCCCTAGAACCTTCAAGAATCTCACGGCAATTCCAATCCATACTCAACAAGAAGTCCAAACTCCACATTGCTTTGAAATCCGAATTCCTTGTTGCTTTCTCTTCCATGTGCACGGCATATGATCTTCTTGAGACTTCTAGATACTTCATGAACGTTCCAAGGCTCTCCTAGTATGAGTAGAACTGGGTTTCCTTGTCCAAGTAGAACTCCTAGTCCAAGTCAGCTTCAGACTCCTACTTCAACTGGGATTCCTTGTCACACTAGGTTTCCTAGTCAAACTGGGAAAACTTCCATTTCTTCATTTCTTTCCATTTCTGCGCTACTTGTGCCTTCCTTAGCCATTTTTGGACTTTGAGACTCCATTTTACCTGTAAAAACACTAACTAAGTTAAATTGATCAAGATAAAGGAAATAACTTAGCAAAATATAGGGTTTAAACATTATTAACGTCGCATTTTATGCTCCTATCAAATTCCCCCACACTTAGCTTTTGCTAGTCCCTTAGCAAAATCAACATAACAAACCAAAAAGACTAAGACATAAAACAAAGAAACTAACGAAAAGACTAAGTATGGAAAACGAAAAACATAAGGACTCAAGACTCAAGAAAAACGTCAAAAACACTTAAACAAAATCAACACAAAAACATCACAAACAATAACTCCAACGTTGACACACACAATGACTTCTAAGCCCTTTAACATATTGTCTCAGCAATCTCATACTTTCAAGTCGCCAAGATTAGCACTTAACCAAGCATCACATCTTCAAGATATTCGAGAGTTAATTACAAAATATAATCCACATATAAGCATGTAAGACTTGGGGGTAAACAATGGTGATGGGGGTTCTCAACACATTTCAAACAAGTCATGATTCAACCTCACATAGATATATCACTCTTTCTTCTCTCAGATTCAAGGCTCATGCTTAAAAGCTTATCACTCAAGTATATGTGAAAGATTACAAAGTAGATCACATACATAAGAAACGAAAGCATATATATATTTTTTCAAAGATCTCATGAAAGATATCAACTACATGCACGAATGAACCCAAGCCATAAGTTCAACAGTTATAACTCATCTCCACATCAAAGGCTGTCCCATCTTAAGGATCAAAGAGGTCTTACAATCAAGGGTTGTAATGGGGCCAAGGCTTAAGGTTAAAAGAAACGAAGGGATAGGAAAATCACAAAGTATCCTAAAAACCTAGCAGAGCACTTGTTGATGTAGAGAGACTATCTTCTTCGAAATCCACCAAGTATTGCAAAACGTCATGTCCTCCTTTGGCTTATAAAAGGGCCAAGTGTCATCATGTTGGGCCGAAACTTCATTCTAACCTTCTTTTGAACAAGTGTGAACAGGACAAAGACCAAATTTTTCAACAATGGGCCTTCAATTAAAAACAAACTCCAAATTCACAAAGTATAGGGAACTAAAATCCATAGAACTTAAACAATAATACACATTTTTTCATTTAATTGCCGAAATATATTCTTTCTCATTTTTTTTCACGATTTCTTTTTCCCTTTTTTTTTCTTTCGGCAATTACTTACAAATATTCATATGGACAAGTCTACCCCCACACTTGAACTTCTTCATGCCTTCAAAATTCATCTTTGATGCCAAAACTCCAAGCAAAGTCTCGAAAATATGCTCCACTAAGTCTTTAGAACAAAGGGTAAGGATATAACTATACTAGGGTTAAGGGTTAAGGAATTTTGAGGGTGATGAAAGAAAAGGTTCAATGTAGGCTCAAAATGGTTAACTAGGGGGGTCCTGCGACGGGCACAAATGGGGACACAGGCTATATTTGGCAATGGTGGTGAAAATCCTAAGTAAGTACCTTTATCCTTTCCAGAATCAGGGCCATATATTGATTATAAACGTCTCAACAAGCATAACAGTGAATTCTAGCATTCTCTAGTCCATTAAACTTAATCTACGGCATGTAGTCAATCAAGATGAAAGAATAATGAGATCAACAAAATCATCGCCAAGAAAATAAGAGTATAATCATTTTTTTTCATTAATCACTCACAAAGAAAGGGCACATGGCTCAAATTCTCACAAAGGGTTATTTTGAATCATAACTTATCTTTCACATGTTCATATTCTGTACCAAAGTTACGCATGCACCATATCTACTACACATTCATATGCTTTTCATAAATCATATTTAACCAAAGAATATCATCAAACATTATCTCAATCTTGTGATCCTCTTTTAGCCTTAATTTCAGAGATATAAGCACATCCTAGACAGTTAAAAGGGCATCCTAAGACTCAATACAAAACAAAACAAAAACAACACATATAAAGAAATAATTTTTTTTTTTTTTTTTGGTGAACAGTGACGCATTTTTTTTTTATTTTTTTTAAAAAGTGACGAAAATATTTTTTTCTTTTTCTTTTTTTTAAGACCACAAAACTAGCTATCTAAAAACAAAGTGAAACGTTAAACCCTTCCCCCACACTTAAATCATGCATTGTCCTCAATGTATAAACAAGTATAAAGCATACAAAGCATCAAGCAAGCATGGCATAAGAGATAACGCAACAAATCCTAAAAGAAAAGCAAAGTTGACGAAAATAAAAGAGAAGGGAAGAGTTCAAGAAAGCAAATCTGCGTTGATGGCTCCTCCACAACTACGGTTGAAATGGGTTGCCTCCCATGCAGCGCTTAATGTTTAAAGTCTTTCAGCCTAGACTTGTACCTCCATTTATTCCAATGTATACACACAACAAAACAACACAAGTATGAATATATACAAAACCAACGAAATTTTATGTACATATTTACAACTTTTACAATTTTTACAATCTTTAAGTAGTTAACTTCAATAAGGAGTCGTGAATCAAGGTTTAGACACACGGCCCAAAGATTCTAGTTTTAATACAAGTCTCCCTTCCCTTTATCTTTTGGGAACTCTTTTCACACAGAGCCAGGTAGTAGAGGAACGATTTTGGCGGAGCTCAGCTCACTTGATTAGCAGGGGACGAGACCCTTTGCTAGCACTTCTCGTATCCAATCAACCTAGACACCCTATGCTAGTAAGGCGCGCCTACTTGATAAAGAAAACTTTGACAAGTATTAACAAGAGAATATTTCACCTAGTCCATTATGACTCACAACTTCTTACCAAACCCAACTATTTCGAAAATTGTCTAAGTATATGACTTCAACAAGACATCATGAACTATTGTTTTGGACGTGCGGCCCAAGTCCTTGTCTCCACACATAGTTCTTCGCAAATCCGTTGGGCAACCTTACTGAAATGGCCAGGTGGGGGAGGACGAGCACGAGAGGTAAGAACCATTTTGGCACAAGCTACTCCCACATTGTGGTTTACGCTCGTTTGATTGCCTTCTGGATTCATAACCCGTCACGAACGTTGTCCCCTTTCTAGACACCATCTCACATAGGCTATGCTTACTAAGATAAGGGAAAAAATTAAGTGCAAGACATTTTTCAAGTGTTAACAAAAGCCGCCCACAACCTTAAGAGACCTAAATTAGGCGCTAATAAGGGGTTAAGGCTAATGTCAACAAAAGAGACTTCACCTATTCCATAATAGTTCATAATCCCTTACCAAAATCATACCTTAGTGGCGTTTTCATCACATGAAGACTTTTCAATCCCCGGCAACGGCGCCAAAAATTGATACGTGCAAAGCATCGCCAATTTAAACCCTGAAAAATATCATCATTAGTATAGAGCAAATAGGGTATCGAACAAACCGGGGATTGAGGGTGCTAACATGTGAGAAACAAATTAAAGAATAAAATATACAATTTACGAAATCAAATAACAAACATATACAAGTTCACGAAAATATTACAAGTTTACAAGAACAAGCATGCATAAATTTCGAACAACAAAAGAAAAGAGAGAGAGCATACATACATTCACACGAATCTAGAGAACAATGAACAATAGAGAGCAACGAAAATCACATATATATACACAAAGAATTCGAAGGAAAGAGAGAAAACAAGTTAGAAAAGGTTTTGGAAATCCCACTCCTATTTATACACAATTTACAAGTCCATATCACATAGGGAATCCATATACAACAAGGACTACTAGTTATTATCTACTTAGAATTACTTAATCTACAAGAAAACAAAATCCCTAAAAAACACCAAGAGAATCCCTAAATTTTAGCAATCCCTAAAAAACACAAAACAAATCCCTAAAAAACACCAAATTAATTCCTAGAAAACACTAACACATATTTACTATTCACGGAGACACTATTCACGAATTTTAAAAACATTTTGTTTTATTTTATTTATTATTTATATGAACATGCTACCTAAAAACTCTAAGTTAGTTTTAATTATTTACAAATATACAAAAACACATAACATAAAGATGGGGGGGTTTTTAAAGATTGAAAAACATAAATTTTCGAAAGCAAATAAAAAGTAAAAATCGTTTCTATACAAAGGTGGGAAAAGAAGAATTTTTGGAAAACAATTCATCAAGAACCTTTCAAGAACAACATATTCATGCATCCCTTAATCTTGTTAATTACCATGGAAAGATATCAACCAAGAAACAAAGTTACAAGCGCCCAATGTCCCTTATATGACTTCCCTTTACGCAATTGATCGACGAAGCGCCAAACCAACATATTTCAAATGCAAGTATCACACAATCGAAGCGACTCATAATCTCATGCATTCAAATCATTAAGAGCAAGTGAAAGTTTAGTCAATAAACATGCAAATTCAAGTACTCGAAGCGAATCTTTTCATTACATGCATAATCTGATCTCGACCTTTGTACAAAGCCTTTACTACTATATCGAATTAGGGTCCCGAAGCGTTTTACCTAATTACTAGCTCCAATTACATGCAATCATCCTAAGTTGGCCACCAAAGAACAAGAACATGCAAAAGTTATCTATAAAACAAAACCAGATTATCATTCCATATTTCGGCAATTAATCAAGATCAAGAACACATAAACACATCACACATAGAAAAGCATATCAAAATCGCATCCAAAAATCAGAAAGTTATCTCATGGTTTCGGTTTTACACATAAAGAAATCAAAACAAAAAAATACAAATACAAAAACACTAAACCGTGAAGAAAACATAGGGAAGATGGTATGAACAACCCTTGACTACGTCCCAAGGTCCAAAGCAGATCCAAGGCAGCAACACAAGGTAGAATTCACGGCTAGGATGGAGGATGGCACGGCTAGGAACTTGTAGATGCAAAAACCTGAAACTCAAGAGCAAACCGGTGAGAAACGAATTTGTGGAGAAAGATTGTTACCCCTGAACGTCTAATACACAAGGTATATATAGTAGAACGTCCCAAGGCACTCCCAATTCGTTTCTACTTGGTTTCTCCAAATTTGTGTTGATCTAGGACTTGTTTGGCACAAAGCAGATTCCCGGCAGGATTGACTTCAGCGCACTAAAACGGCCATAACTTCCTCTAGAAAATAGATATTGACGAGCTGTAAAAAGTTCTGGAAACTAGACATCTGTAGCTTTCCAACCATATAAAGATCATAATTTTCTGAGCTCTGAGCAATTTTCTATGATCCGTTGAAGTTGACTGATCTGCACAGACAGTAATCCGAATCTGTAATGGATTTGACTTTTAAAGCACAACTTAAGTCCAACTCGGTTTTCCTTCACATCACATGCCTCTCACATGTCTTCCACGCCTTATTGAAGAATGAAACGTCAAGAACTCCCTAGAACCTTCAAGAATCTCACGGCAATTCCAATCCATACTCAACAAGAAGTCCAAACTCCACATTGCTTTGAAATCCGAATTCCTTGTTGCTTTCTCTTCCATGTGCACGGCATATGATCTTCTTGAGACTTCTAGATACTTCATGAACGTTCCAAGGCTCTCCTAGTATGAGTAGAACTGGGTTTCCTTGTCCAAGTAGAACTCCTAGTCCAAGTCAGCTTCAGACTCCTACTTCAACTGGGATTCCTTGTCACACTAGGTTTCCTAGTCAAACTGGGAAAACTTCCATTTCTTCATTTCTTTCCATTTCTGCGCTACTTGTGCCTTCCTTAGCCATTTTTGGACTTTGAGACTCCATTTTACCTGTAAAAACACTAACTAAGTTAAATTGATCAAGATAAAGGAAATAACTTAGCAAAATATAGGGTTTAAACATTATTAACGTCGCATTTTATGCTCCTATCAGCCATATATTGATATCACGTCTCAACAAGTACAAGAGCGAATTCTAGCATTCTCTAGTCCATCAAACTTAATCTATGGCAAGTAGTCAATCAAGATGAAAGAATAATGAGATCATCAAAACATCGCCAAGAAATTAAGAATATATTTTTCATTTCACTCCAAGAAAAAGGAACATGGTTCAATTATCTCACATGGGTTTATATGAATCAAAACTCATCTTAATATGCTCATATTCTGTACCAAAGTTTCGAAATCCATATCCACTACAAGGCACATATTTTTCATATATCTCAATTAACCAAAGAATACCATTTTAAGTTATCTCAATTTCGTGATCCTCTTTTAGTCATGATTTTAGAGATATAGAATCATCCTAGACAGTTGAAAGGGCATCCTAAGACTCGAAAACAAAAACAAAAGGCTAAGACTCAATAAAAGCAACGAAAATTTTTTGTTATTTTTGACATTTTTCGATTTTTTTTTTGTATTTTCCAATATATATGACTCAAAACAAAAATGTAAATCCCTTCCCCCACACTTAAATATTGCATTGTCCTCAATGTAATCAATCATAAGCATGCAATGAAACACTGAAGCATATAGGGATGAAATTTACGAAAAGAAAGTTCAAAGAAAAACAAAAAGCATATAATAAAGAAGTAGGGAGGAAAAAGAGCAAATCTGCGTTGAAGGCTCCTCCACAGCTACTTCTGAATTGGGTTGCCTCCCAAGCAGCGCTTAATGTTTATAGTCTTTCAGCCTAGACTTGTACCTCCATTTAATCCTCAAGAGGTGGAACGTTTTGGTGGGGTACTTCCTCCACTTCGTGTTCCACAAACGCCTCATAGTAAGGCTTCAAGCGGTGGCCATTCACTTTGAACTCGTTACCTGTTTGCTCACTCTTTATCTGCACAGCTCCATGAGAAAACACATTAGTGATAATAAAAGGTCCAATCCAACGAGAACGAAGTTTACCTGGGAAGAGTTTGAGACGAGAATGGAAGAGAAGAACTTTTTGACCCACGACAAAAGTCTTCCTTCGAATCATTTTATCATGGAATGCCTTAGTCTTTTCTTTATAAATAGTGGCACTTTCGAAAGCATCATTCCTAATCTCCTCTAACTCTTGCAACTGCAGTTTCCTATGAAGCCCAGCTTCATCAAGATCCATGTTGAACTGCTTCACAGCCCACCAAGCTTTGTGCTCTAACTCCACAGGTAAATGGCAAGGTTTGCCATAAACAATTCGATATGGGGACATACCTATGGGAGTCTTGTATGCAGTTCTGTAGGCCCACAAAGCATCCTCCAAGCGTAGGGACCAATCCTTCCTGTTGGGGTTCACAGTCTTTTCCAATATCCCCTTGATCTGACGATTGGAGACTTCAGCCTGCCCACTAGTTTGGGGGTGATAAGGTGTAGAAACCTTATGTGTAACATCATATTTCTTCAACAAGGCCTCAATCGTCCGATTGCAAAAATGGGATCCACCATCACTAATGAGAACTCTAGGCATTCTAAACCTGCTAAAGATGTTAGACTTGATAAAATCTGCAACAACCTTAGAGTCATTAGTTCGAGTGGCCTTTGCTTCCACCCATTTGGAAACATAGTCCACTGCAAGTAAGATATATAGAAACCCAAAAGATGAAGGGAAAGGTCCCATGAAATCTATGCCCCAGACATCAAATATTTCAACAGTTATGATATTAGACAATGGCATTTGATCTCTAGAACTTAGATTTCCGGTTCTCTGGCATCTATCACAAGTTAAACAATATGCATGTGCATCCTTAAATAACGTTGGCCAAAAGAAACCTGATTCTAACACCTTAAACGCAGTCTTTTTAGACCCAAAGTGACCCCCACATGCTTTAGAATGGCAAAAGGAAAGTATGGCATTATGTTCATGTTCAGGCACACATCTCCTAATCAGTTGATCAGAGCAATATTTCCACAAATAAGGTTCATCCCAAACATATTGCTTAACAGTTTTCTTAAGCCTATCTCTATGAGCACGTGACATGGTATCAGGAATCTTCCTAGAAACAATATAGTTCACAATATCAGCATACCATGGTTCACTTACCTGAAGTCCAAAGAGCTGCTCATCTGGAAACGTCTCCACCAGAGGGAGGGGGTCTTCTGCATGCACCAAACGACTCAAGTGGTCAGCTACCACGTTTTCACTACCCTTCTTGTCCTTGATTTCAACGTCAAACTCTTGTAAGAGTAGGACCCATCTGATAAGCCTAGGTTTCGCCTCCTTCTTGGTCATCAAGTACTTCAAAGCTGCATGGTCAGTATAAATAATTACCTTGGTACCAAGTAAGTAGGAACGAAACTTTTCAAGGGCAAAGACAACTGCAAGGAGCTCTTTCTCTGTGGTGGAGTAATTCATTTGTGCATCATTCAGAGTCCTTGAGGCGTAGTAGATTGCATAGGGTCGTTTGTCCTTCCTTTGTCCCAAAACAGCTCCAACTGCATAGTCAGAGGCATCACACATCAACTCAAAGGGCAAGGACCAATCTGGAGGTAGCATGATGGGGGCTGACGTCAACAACTCCTTAAGCTTGTCAAAAGCATCTTGACACTCCTTGTCAAAGTGAAAAGGCATATCCTTCTGGAGTAGTTGACATAGAGGTCTCGAAATCTTGGAGAAGTCCTTGATAAATCTCCTATAAAAACCTGCATGGCCAAGGAAAGAACGAATCTCTCTCACAGAAGTGGGAGAGGGTAAGTAACGCAAAATATCAACCTTGGCCTTATCGACCTCTATTCCCCTAGCAGAGACAATATGTCCTAAAACTATTCCTTGTTTAACCATAAAATGGCATTTCTCCCAATTAAGTACAAGGTTAGTTTCCATGCAACGTTTCAGAATTATTTCCAGATTATTAAGACAATCATCAAAATTCTTTCCAAAAACTGAAAAGTCATCCATGAACACCTCTATGATTTTCTCAATATAATCTGAAAAAATACTTACCATACACCTTTGAAAGGTACCTGGGGCGTTGCAAAGTCCAAAGGGCATACGTCTATAGGCAAATGTCCCAAAGGGGCAAGTGAAGGTTGTCTTCTCTTGGTCTTCATTGGCTATGGCAATCTGATTGTAGCCTGAGTAGCCATCCAAGAAGCAGTAGTAGTCATGGCCAGCCAAACGCTCAAGCATCTGATCAATGAATGGAAGAGGAAAGTGATCTTTCCTTGTTGTGGCGTTGAGCTTCCTGTAGTCAATGCAAACTCTGTGGCCAGTGACTGTCCTTTGGGGCACCAGTTCGTTTTCAGCATTCTTCACCACAGTGACCCCAGATTTCTTGGGCACAACCTGAACTGGAGAGACCCACTTGGAGTCTGAAATAGGGTAGATCACCCCACAATCAAGGAGCTTGATGACCTCCTTCTTCACAACTTCCATCATAGGAGGGTTGAGACGACGTTGAGCCTCTCTAGTGGGTTTTGTCCCCTCCTCAAGAAGTATTCTATGGACGCAAGTAGTAGGGCTTATTCCCTTAATATCCGCCAATGTCCATCCTATGGCGGTCTTGTGTTGCTTCAACATCTCCACCAATCTCTCCTCTTGAGACGAAGTAAGAGAGGAGGACACAATCACTGGTAACGTCTCCTTGTCTCCTAAGTAGACATACTTCAAGTGGTCGGGTAGAGGTTTAAGTTCAAGTTCTGGTGCCTGAACCACTGAAGGTAAAGTCTTATTAGCAGATAACTGAATGGACAAGGGTGAAGTAGACTTACCTATATAGGGTGAAGCTTCAAGGAATGAGACGTTTTCAATGATCTTTCCTTCACAAGTGTCCTTCAATTCCTCCTCTGAGATAATGGCACCACCTTTTGTGTACCCTACTCCTCGTTCGAGTGTTGTGGCTAGGGTATCCTCGTTCATGGCCTCAAACATTTTCTGGGCAAGGTCATCCAAAATATCAATAGAATAACAATCATTTATATCAAGAGGATACCTCATGGCTTCAAAAATGTTGAAGCCAATAACGTCACCATCAAACTCCATGGTGAGAGAACCTGCATACACATCTATCTTCGTCCTAGCTGTCCTTAAGAAAGGACGTCCCAAAAGCAAAGGAGCGGAACTCACAGGGGAGTCCTCCATTTCCAACACATAAAAATCAGCTGGGAAGATAAGATGGTTAACCTGCACAAGCACATCCTCCAACAAACCTCTAGGGTATGCATTGGATCTGTCAGCTAACTGAATGATAACATTATCAGATTTAAGTTCCCCTAGACCTAGGGTTTCAAAAACAGAGTAGGGCATAACATTAACAGATGCACCTAAATCTAGCATGGCATTCTTAAATCTGGAGTTACCAATAGTACATGGAATAGTAAAGCTTCCAGGATCCTTACACTTTGGAGGAATCTTCCTCTGAATCAAGGCAGAAACGTTCTCACTTACCTTTACCACCTCCTTTTCACGGTTTACTCTCCTAGTAGTGCAAAGCTCTTTAAGGAACTTGGCATACTTAGGGACCTGTTTGATGGCCTCCAGGAGGGGTAAGTTTACTTGCACCTTCTTGAAAGTTTCCAAGATAGCTTAGTCACTTTCATCCTTCTTGGATTTAGCAAACCTGCGTGGAAAGGGCATGCAAGAAGAGGAAGGGTTAGCAATAACCGAATTGGATAAGTTAGAATTAATACCTTGAATATCCGGTTTTGCCTTTGGTGGTGAGGACGCCTTGATTTCTTCCTTGGACGTTGCAGGGTCCTTTTCAATACCCAACTTTGTGGGTTCATGGTCTTCCTCAATCTCTATGCTCACTTGGGCCTTCTTGGGTGGCTTGGGTTGATCCACAAATGGCCTTCCACTCCTTGTAGTCACAACTGATGCATTCTCCACATTACCCTTAGGATTAGGTATTGTGACACTAGGGAGCTTCCCATTCTCATGAATCTTGCTCATGAAATCCACAACTTGGCCCATCTGCTTCTTGAGTTCTGCAATGTCCTTAGTATGGGTCTGTTGTCCTTGGATCAAAGCCTGAGTAGAGTTTGTCAAGGCTTGTGTAGAAGCAGTCAAGGCCTCCAACGTCTTATCATAATGGGAATTGGAATTCCCAGAGTTCTGTTGAGGAGGAGGCATGTAAGGAGCTTGAGGACGTTGAAAGTTCCCACCAAGAGGATTCTGAACATTGTGATTGTTGGTCCACTTGAAGTTGGGGTGGTCCCTCCATCCTGGGTTATAAGTATTGGAATAAGGGTCATGTCTAGGACGTTGAGGTCCTCCCTGATATCCTCCTTGAAATCCTCCTTGGTATCCTCCAATAGCATTGGCAGATTCCCATCCTCCATTTTCATTGAGTTGAGGGCATTGATCAGTAACATGCCCTTGCATAGAGCATACCCCACAAGCTATGGATGCACTTGGTCCTTTGGAACTTATGACTTGGTTCATGAGCAAGGTGAGCTTATTCAGTTGATCCTCAATGGCATTATTCCTGCCCACTTCATGTACCTTTCGAATGGAGTGCCCTATACCCTCGTATTGTTGACTGTTGAGGGCACGATTCTCAATAAGTTCCTTTCCATTTGCAGGTGACTTGTCCACAAAAGCTCCTCCAGCTGCAGCATCAAGCATTTGCCTCTCTAAGGGTAAGAGTCCCTCATCGAAGCATGTCAGTAGGGTCTCATCCTTCATCTGATGTTGAGGACATTGAGCAAGTAAGGAGTTGAACCTCTCATAATAGGCAGAATAGGACTCATCTGGAGCTTGTTCAATTCCACTAAGCTTCTTCCTGAGTGTGATGACCTTGGAAGCTGGGAAGTATCTTTCCAAGAAGGCCTTCCTCATAGTGTCCCAAGAGGTGATACGTCCAGCAGGAATCTCATATAGCCAATCTTTGGCTCTGTCAGCTAAGGAAAATGGAAATGCCTTCATCCTTAGAATGTTCTCATCTGCTCCTTGTGGTTGCATGTTAGAACACACAACCTGAAATGCTCTAAGATGCTTGTTGGCGTCCTCCATAGGAAGCCCATGAAACTTAGGGAGTTGGTGCAATAATCCACTCTTCAGCTCAAACTCTGCATTTCTTCCTGCAGCAGGGGCAGGGTACACAATACCTATAGGGGGTCCTCCCTCAACTGTTGCTGTGGATAGTTCCCTAATGGATGCCATTCTCTCTTCTTGAACTTCTTCAGGTGGTGGTGAAGGTGGTGTAGAGTTAGACGACACCACAGGTGAAGGTGAACGTGAAGGAGGAGATGGGGTAGGTGTAGGTGATGTAGATTCCTCAGAAGGATAGATTCTCTTCCCTTGCTCGTTAAACTTGTACTCTTTGAATTGCAAGGAAGAAGGTCTTCTGTACTCAAGTGTAGGAGGATTTTTCAAACGAGCGAGCCTTTCTTCAATCTCTTGTATGGTAGGGATTTTAGAAGACTCGGACATTCATGGAATTCCTGAACAACATTAAGATGTACAAAAGTGAGTAACTTACGAAAATAAACAAAATACAAGTTAATATTTTCATACAAAAACGTCACTATTCACAATGCAACAAAAGAGACTTCCAAATTTTGTACAAGTAAGAGAAGTAAGAAAACAGACCAATTTACAATTGAAGGTTATGTACAAGTATTTTATTTTTGTCATGGAACTATCATAAATAAAGTTAATAACTCAATTGATTCCAAGTTGTAAGTCGAGCCCAATAGAAACCACTACTATTGGTGAGATACGATATAGGGATAGTCGCTTAGACATAAGTCACTTTCCTTTGTTTCAAAATGCCAGATAGCCAGATTAAGAAGTAAGTGAGAGGGAGGACTCATTTTGGTGATACTACGGAGGCTACTCCCTCATTGAGGTTTACGCCCCTATCGGCTACTTCCACATTGTGGTTTACGCACAGTCTGTAGTATCTCTGAGATCCAATTGAACCCATCACCCAGGGTCTCAACCTAAGACACCATCTGTAATGCCCCTTACTCAGCTGGGAAATTACTCATGTGTTAAACTGTTCTCCAAGTGCTAATAAAGGCCGCCCTCAACCTCATAAGACCTTAGAAAGGTACGAATGAAGGGTTAAGGCCAATATTAACAAAAGGGCCCTTGTCTACTCATACGATTTTACACACTCACAACAATTAAGTAATTAACAAAATTTATAACTCCATTTTTCTTATGTTTAATTCTATTTCTTTACAAGTATACAAAACTTTCACACAAAACACATATACAAAACGTCACTATTTACAACAACTTTTTTTTTTTTATTTATTTATTTATTTATTTTTTTTTTTTTACGTTTTCTTTTCTCTTTTTCTTCTTTTATTCTTAAAAATTATTTTCAACACTTGGTATGGGAACAGGGAATCTCAGAGTGCAATGGGCTGTAACAGCTTCCTTTCCGAGATTATGTTTAATCCAATAGTGTCACAACAATTTCTTACATTTTCTTTTGTCATAAGTATTATTGATATCAAATTTAATTCCAAGCGGTAAATCAAGTGGACGTGCGGCCCAAGTATAATCGTCTAGACACTAAGTCCCTCCTACATCCGTTGGGCAACCTTACTGAAATGGCCAGGTAGGGGAGGGCGAACACAAGAGGTAGGATCCATTTTGGCATAGGCTACTCCCTCATTGAGGTTTACGCCCATTTGTAAGCACTTCTGAATCCAAAACCCGTTATGAACGTTGTCCCCTTCCTAGACACCATCTCACATAGGATATTCTTACTAGGATGTAAAAGATCCTATGTGTGTTAGACAGTTCAATGAATGTTAATAGAGGCCGCCCTCAACCTTAAGGGACCTGAACTAGGTACCAATAAGGGGTTTAGGCCAATATTAATAAACACGACTTCACCTATTCCTTCTTTAATTTACAACTAACAATTAAACTTGTGTTCAATAAAATAAATAACAACCTAAATAATTAATCTAAATTTCGACAATTACAAATAATTGACAAGTAATATTTTTTTTTTTTTTTTTTTCGGTCACAATATATATAAAACAAATATTCACAATATGACAAATGATTTTTCAATCCCCGGCAACGGCGCCAAAAATTGATACGCTTAGAGTAAGCGCATAATTGAACCCTGAAATGTCATTAGTAGTATAAGTAAGTAGGGATCGTTCTATTCCGGGGATTGAGGGTACACCTGTCATTGTCAAACAATTAAACAATTAAAATTAAAACAAAGTATAATATTCACAAAGATATTCACAAGTATATATACATATTTACGAAAATAGGGGGGATTTTGTTTTTGGTTTTTCTGAAAATAAAACTAAGTTAACAAAATAATTAAAATGCAAAAACATAAAAATAAAGATGGAATGAGAGAACAAAGATCAAAATCGAAACTCATGATTAAAATTGATTCAAGTTCATCATTGTTCATCATAGTCATGCAAGAGGAGTTGATCATGTAAATTGTTAGAAAGCAAACAATTCCCATCTTTTACTTTTCAATGCTAAATTAATCTAAGTGAAAGCACAAAGACTAATCCTATCAAACATGCATTCAAGCCCTAGAAAGCTAGTCAATCATACATGTTTAACGCAATAAGCACCTAGAAAGGCTATCAACTCAAATGTGCAACTTAGTATGAAAAAGTCCACCTAATTGCAATCTTCTTTGATTAAACTCGGTTTTTGTACAAAACCTTTACTACTTATTGATTCAAGAACACAAAACCAAAAAGTTGATTCATGTTCTTAAATTCGTAGCACCAATTATATAAAAACCCTAAAAGTTTCGAACCCTTTAAGATTAACATACAAAAGATTTCTATCATGCAAATTTAATCAAACACTCACACATAAGCAACCATAAATCGCAAAACATGAATCTGAAAATTAACAATTAATCATAAAATTTCAGAAAACAATACTTGTTCAAACATATGTGTCAACTAAGGCATAACCAACGAAAATACAAACAAAGTTACAAGGAGAATCGGATTACACCAAGAGATGGAGATGGTGATGAACGAAAAGGTGATGTGGTCTCTTGAATTTCGAAAGCAATCTTCAAGGTGGAGGATGGATGGTGTTCACGGCTTGTCTTCTTCTTCCTTGGCCTTGCTTGCACTTCGTGGTTGCCCTAGAGGATGGAGAAGAGCACGGCTAGGCTAGAGAGTTTTCTGAATTTTTCTCAAAGTGTAAATTGTATGGGGAGAGGAACCCTTTACGTTGAGAAGAGGAGAGACTATATAGGGAACGGCAACTTGGTCTCCAAGGCCGTGCAAAACCCTAGAGAAACTCACGGCAAAGACTTGTTAACTCCACATAATTCCCTCCAATGAAATCTTGCCAAGTAAGCCCTATGATGTGTCTCAACCAATCACATAATTTCCTAGAATATTTCCCTTGATTTTCTTGCCGAAATACCTTGAGAATTTTCTGATTTTTGCACTTCCAATTCGGCCAAACTTCCTTTAGGGTTTCAAGGAATGTATCTAGACTTCTTTTGAGAGGTTTTCGAGTTCAACACATATTCTCTTTCCTTTAAAATCTCCCTAAGAAATCTCTTTGCCGAAATCTTCTTTATCCTTGCTTGATTTTCACGCCACTTCTCTCTCCTCCCTTTGGTTTTCACGGCAAAACAACTTTAGGTTTAGGGTTTTGCGTCACAAACCCTAATGTCATGGGCTTTGGTGGGCCTTGGTCCATTTTGCCGAAAATCCACTTCATTCTTGAGAGTTCTTGGGCCACGTTGCTTCATCTTCAAGCCTTCATATTTTCCAACGCAAAACACTTCATTTCTTTCATTTCTTTTCATAGCTGCGTTGGAAACTTCATTGGTAAGCTCTCCTCCAGTTCGCAGGATTTCCTGGTTGCACTAGGAAAGCTTGTTTCTTCATTTCTGCTCAAATGTGTGGTTCAATGTTCTTCATTTTTGTTCCCCTTGACGTTCGCAAGCTCCTCTTTCCATTCGTGTGTTCATTTCCACTTTTTAGCTCGGAGGTCCTGAAAATAGAAACTAGTATGAGAAATAGAAACTTTCCTAATTTGAAAAATAGAAACTTACTAAAAAATGAAAAATAGAAAGTTACTAAAAATGAAAAATAGAGACTTGCCAGAAATGAGAAATGAAAACTACAAGAATAGAAACTTTCTAAAAATGGAAAATAGAAACTAAGAAAAATGGAAACTTTCTACAAATAGGAACTTTCCCAATCAAAGAATGGAAACTTTCCTAAACAGAGTTTTACTAAGGAAATGGCGCAAGAAATGTAAGGAAATGCAGTTAAAACGTCGCATTAAAATGCTCCTATCAAATTCCCCCACACTTAGCTTTTGCTAGTCCCTTAGCAAAATCAAACAAAGACACACACTAAGACTCAACGAAAATTAAAGACTCAAACAAACAAAGACTCTATTGCCCTTCAACTATTTGTCTCAGCAATCTCTTACTTTCACAACACCAAGATTAGCACTTCACCAAGAATCAATGTTTAGGCATTCGAGAGTTAATTAAAACACATAATTCACATATACACAAGTAGGACTTGGCTGGAACAATGGTGATGGTTTCTGTTAAGCATGTTTCAAACAAGTTTGATTCAATTCCTCACAAGGTATATCCACTCTTTCTTCTCTTAGATCATGGCAATGCTTAAAAGCTTATATACTCAAGTATATGTGAAAGATAGCAAGTATATCACATAATGCAAGAAACGAAAGCACAAGTATAATTTTCTTTAAAGATCTCATGAAGGATATCAACTACTTGCACAGATGGACCCAAGCCATAGGTTTAACTCTTGCAACTCATCTCCACATCAAGGGCTGTCCCATCTTAAGGATCAAGAAGGTCTTCTCAAGGGTTGTAATGGGGCCATGGCTCAAGGTTTAAAGAAACGAAGGGTAAGGAAATTAACAAAGTGTCCTAAAAACCTAGTAGAACTCATATAAGTGTAGAGACATCGAAATATCCCACCAAGGCATTGCAAAAACGTCACTTCCCTCTGGAGGTAATATAAGAGGGCCAAATGTCTTCATGTTGGGCCCAATCTTCAATGTAAACTTCCCTTGATCTCTAGTGAAATGGACAAAGGCCAAATTTTTCTGTAGTGGGCCTTCAATTCAAAGCAAACTCCAAGATCACTAAGTATGGGGGACTAGAATCCATAAACATATATTTTTCTTTTCTTTCCTTTCTTTTTAGCCGTACACATTTTTCTTTTTCTTTTTCATTTTTCATTTTTTTCACGGCTCACATATTTTTTTTCTTTATGGACAAAATCCCCCACACTTGAACTTTTACCTCTTCTTATCCTTCAGTGTTAACGCCAAAAATCAAGTAGAGTCTCAATTTAGCTCCACTAAGTCCTTAGGACAAAGGGTAGGGTTATAGCTATACTAAGGCTTAGGTTAAAGATTTTAAGGGTGATGAAAGAAAAGGCTTAACGTAGGCTCAAAGGGGTTTATCTAGGGGAGTCCCACGACGGGCACAATTAGGGACACAGGTTCATTTGGCAATGGTGGTAATTCCTAGGGTGCCTCTATCCTTTCCAGAATCAGGGCCAATGATACGTGCAAAGCATCGCCAATTTAAACCCTGAAAAATATCATCATTAGTATAGAGCAAATAGGGTATCGAACAAACCGGGGATTGAGGGTGCTAACATGTGAGAAACAAATTAAAGAATAAAATATACAATTTACGAAATCAAATAACAAACATATACAAGTTCACGAAAATATTACAAGTTTACAAGAACAAGCATGCATAAATTTCGAACAACAAAAGAAAAGAGAGAGAGCATACATACATTCACACGAATCTAGAGAACAATGAACAATAGAGAGCAACGAAAATCACATATATATACACAAAGAATTCGAAGGAAAGAGAGAAAACAAGTTAGAAAAGGTTTTGGAAATCCCACTCCTATTTATACACAATTTACAAGTCCATATCACATAGGGAATCCATATACAACAAGGACTACTAGTTATTATCTACTTAGAATTACTTAATCTACAAGAAAACAAAATCCCTAAAAAACACCAAGAGAATCCCTAAATTTTAGCAATCCCTAAAAAACACAAAACAAATCCCTAAAAAACACCAAATTAATTCCTAGAAAACACTAACACATATTTACTATTCACGGAGACACTATTCACGAATTTTAAAAACATTTTGTTTTATTTTATTTATTATTTATATGAACATGCTACCTAAAAACTCTAAGTTAGTTTTAATTATTTACAAATATACAAAAACACATAACATAAAGATGGGGGGGTTTTTAAAGATTGAAAAACATAAATTTTCGAAAGCAAATAAAAAGTAAAAATCGTTTCTATACAAAGGTGGGAAAAGAAGAATTTTTGGAAAACAATTCATCAAGAACCTTTCAAGAACAACATATTCATGCATCCCTTAATCTTGTTAATTACCATGGAAAGATATCAACCAAGAAACAAAGTTACAAGCGCCCAATGTCCCTTATATGACTTCCCTTTACGCAATTGATCGACGAAGCGCCAAACCAACATATTTCAAATGCAAGTATCACACAATCGAAGCGACTCATAATCTCATGCATTCAAATCATTAAGAGCAAGTGAAAGTTTAGTCAATAAACATGCAAATTCAAGTACTCGAAGCGAATCTTTTCATTACATGCATAATCTGATCTCGACCTTTGTACAAAGCCTTTACTACTATATCGAATTAGGGTCCCGAAGCGTTTTACCTAATTACTAGCTCCAATTACATGCAATCATCCTAAGTTGGCCACCAAAGAACAAGAACATGCAAAAGTTATCTATAAAACAAAACCAGATTATCATTCCATATTTCGGCAATTAATCAAGATCAAGAACACATAAACACATCACACATAGAAAAGCATATCAAAATCGCATCCAAAAATCAGAAAGTTATCTCATGGTTTCGGTTTTACACATAAAGAAATCAAAACAAAAAAATACAAATACAAAAACACTAAACCGTGAAGAAAACATAGGGAAGATGGTATGAACAACCCTTGACTACGTCCCAAGGTCCAAAGCAGATCCAAGGCAGCAACACAAGGTAGAATTCACGGCTAGGATGGAGGATGGCACGGCTAGGAACTTGTAGATGCAAAAACCTGAAACTCAAGAGCAAACCGGTGAGAAACGAATTTGTGGAGAAAGATTGTTACCCCTGAACGTCTAATACACAAGGTATATATAGTAGAACGTCCCAAGGCACTCCCAATTCGTTTCTACTTGGTTTCTCCAAATTTGTGTTGATCTAGGACTTGTTTGGCACAAAGCAGATTCCCGGCAGGATTGACTTCAGCGCACTAAAACGGCCATAACTTCCTCTAGAAAATAGATATTGACGAGCTGTAAAAAGTTCTGGAAACTAGACATCTGTAGCTTTCCAACCATATAAAGATCATAATTTTCTGAGCTCTGAGAAATTTTCTATGATCCGTTGAAGTTGACTGATCTGCACAGACAGTAATCCGAATCTGTAATGGATTTGACTTTTAAAGCACAACTTAAGTCCAACTCGGTTTTCCTTCACATCACATGCCTCTCACATGTCTTCCACGCCTTATTGAAGAATGAAACGTCAAGAACTCCCTAGAACCTTCAAGAATCTCACGGCAATTCCAATCCATACTCAACAAGAAGTCCAAACTCCACATTGCTTTGAAATCCGAATTCCTTGTTGCTTTCTCTTCCATGTGCACGGCATATGATCTTCTTGAGACTTCTAGATACTTCATGAACGTTCCAAGGCTCTCCTAGTATGAGTAGAACTGGGTTTCCTTGTCCAAGTAGAACTCCTAGTCCAAGTCAGCTTCAGACTCCTACTTCAACTGGGATTCCTTGTCACACTAGGTTTCCTAGTCAAACTGGGAAAACTTCCATTTCTTCATTTCTTTCCATTTCTGCGCTACTTGTGCCTTCCTTAGCCATTTTTGGACTTTGAGACTCCATTTTACCTGTAAAAACACTAACTAAGTTAAATTGATCAAGATAAAGGAAATAACTTAGCAAAATATAGGGTTTAAACATTATTAACGTCGCATTTTATGCTCCTATCAAATTCCCCCACACTTAGCTTTTGCTAGTCCCTTAGCAAAATCAACATAACAAACCAAAAAGACTAAGACATAAAACAAAGAAACTAACGAAAAGACTAAGTATGGAAAACGAAAAACATAAGGACTCAAGACTCAAGAAAAACGTCAAAAACACTTAAACAAAATCAACACAAAAACATCACAAACAATAACTCCAACGTTGACACACACAATGACTTCTAAGCCCTTTAACATATTGTCTCAGCAATCTCATACTTTCAAGTCGCCAAGATTAGCACTTAACCAAGCATCACATCTTCAAGATATTCGAGAGTTAATTACAAAATATAATCCACATATAAGCATGTAAGACTTGGGGGTAAACAATGGTGATGGGGGTTCTCAACACATTTCAAACAAGTCATGATTCAACCTCACATAGATATATCACTCTTTCTTCTCTCAGATTCAAGGCTCATGCTTAAAAGCTTATCACTCAAGTATATGTGAAAGATTACAAAGTAGATCACATACATAAGAAACGAAAGCATATATATATTTTTTCAAAGATCTCATGAAAGATATCAACTACATGCACGAATGAACCCAAGCCATAAGTTCAACAGTTATAACTCATCTCCACATCAAAGGCTGTCCCATCTTAAGGATCAAAGAGGTCTTACAATCAAGGGTTGTAATGGGGCCAAGGCTTAAGGTTAAAAGAAACGAAGGGATAGGAAAATCACAAAGTATCCTAAAAACCTAGCAGAGCACTTGTTGATGTAGAGAGACTATCTTCTTCGAAATCCACCAAGTATTGCAAAACGTCATGTCCTCCTTTGGCTTATAAAAGGGCCAAGTGTCATCATGTTGGGCCGAAACTTCATTCTAACCTTCTTTTGAACAAGTGTGAACAGGACAAAGACCAAATTTTTCAACAATGGGCCTTCAATTAAAAACAAACTCCAAATTCACAAAGTATAGGGAACTAAAATCCATAGAACTTAAACAATAATACACATTTTTTCATTTAATTGCCGAAATATATTCTTTCTCATTTTTTTTCACGATTTCTTTTTCCCTTTTTTTTTCTTTCGGCAATTACTTACAAATATTCATATGGACAAGTCTACCCCCACACTTGAACTTCTTCATGCCTTCAAAATTCATCTTTGATGCCAAAACTCCAAGCAAAGTCTCGAAAATATGCTCCACTAAGTCTTTAGAACAAAGGGTAAGGATATAACTATACTAGGGTTAAGGGTTAAGGAATTTTGAGGGTGATGAAAGAAAAGGTTCAATGTAGGCTCAAAATGGTTAACTAGGGGGGTCCTGCGACGGGCACAAATGGGGACACAGGCTATATTTGGCAATGGTGGTGAAAATCCTAAGTAAGTACCTTTATCCTTTCCAGAATCAGGGCCATATATTGATTATAAACGTCTCAACAAGCATAACAGTGAATTCTAGCATTCTCTAGTCCATTAAACTTAATCTACGGCATGTAGTCAATCAAGATGAAAGAATAATGAGATCAACAAAATCATCGCCAAGAAAATAAGAGTATAATCATTTTTTTTCATTAATCACTCACAAAGAAAGGGCACATGGCTCAAATTCTCACAAAGGGTTATTTTGAATCATAACTTATCTTTCACATGTTCATATTCTGTACCAAAGTTACGCATGCACCATATCTACTACACATTCATATGCTTTTCATAAATCATATTTAACCAAAGAATATCATCAAACATTATCTCAATCTTGTGATCCTCTTTTAGCCTTAATTTCAGAGATATAAGCACATCCTAGACAGTTAAAAGGGCATCCTAAGACTCAATACAAAACAAAACAAAAACAACACATATAAAGAAATAATTTTTTTTTTTTTTTTTGGTGAACAGTGACGCATTTTTTTTTTATTTTTTTTAAAAAGTGACGAAAATATTTTTTTCTTTTTCTTTTTTTTAAGACCACAAAACTAGCTATCTAAAAACAAAGTGAAACGTTAAACCCTTCCCCCACACTTAAATCATGCATTGTCCTCAATGTATAAACAAGTATAAAGCATACAAAGCATCAAGCAAGCATGGCATAAGAGATAACGCAACAAATCCTAAAAGAAAAGCAAAGTTGACGAAAATAAAAGAGAAGGGAAGAGTTCAAGAAAGCAAATCTGCGTTGATGGCTCCTCCACAACTACGGTTGAAATGGGTTGCCTCCCATGCAGCGCTTAATGTTTAAAGTCTTTCAGCCTAGACTTGTACCTCCATTTATTCCAATGTATACACACAACAAAACAACACAAGTATGAATATATACAAAACCAACGAAATTTTATGTACATATTTACAACTTTTACAATTTTTACAATCTTTAAGTAGTTAACTTCAATAAGGAGTCGTGAATCAAGGTTTAGACACACGGCCCAAAGATTCTAGTTTTAATACAAGTCTCCCTTCCCTTTATCTTTTGGGAACTCTTTTCACACAGAGCCAGGTAGTAGAGGAACGATTTTGGCGGAGCTCAGCTCACTTGATTAGCAGGGGACGAGACCCTTTGCTAGCACTTCTCGTATCCAATCAACCTAGACACCCTATGCTAGTAAGGCGCGCCTACTTGATAAAGAAAACTTTGACAAGTATTAACAAGAGAATATTTCACCTAGTCCATTATGACTCACAACTTCTTACCAAACCCAACTATTTCGAAAATTGTCTAAGTATATGACTTCAACAAGACATCATGAACTATTGTTTTGGACGTGCGGCCCAAGTCCTTGTCTCCACACATAGTTCTTCGCAAATCCGTTGGGCAACCTTACTGAAATGGCCAGGTGGGGGAGGACGAGCACGAGAGGTAAGAACCATTTTGGCACAAGCTACTCCCACATTGTGGTTTACGCTCGTTTGATTGCCTTCTGGATTCATAACCCGTCACGAACGTTGTCCCCTTTCTAGACACCATCTCACATAGGCTATGCTTACTAAGATAAGGGAAAAAATTAAGTGCAAGACATTTTTCAAGTGTTAACAAAAGCCGCCCACAACCTTAAGAGACCTAAATTAGGCGCTAATAAGGGGTTAAGGCTAATGTCAACAAAAGAGACTTCACCTATTCCATAATAGTTCATAATCCCTTACCAAAATCATACCTTAGTGGCGTTTTCATCACATGAAGACTTTTCAATCCCCGGCAACGGCGCCAAAAATTGATACGTGCAAAGCATCGCCAATTTAAACCCTGAAAAATATCATCATTAGTATAGAGCAAATAGGGTATCGAACAAACCGGGGATTGAGGGTGCTAACATGTGAGAAACAAATTAAAGAATAAAATATACAATTTACGAAATCAAATAACAAACATATACAAGTTCACGAAAATATTACAAGTTTACAAGAACAAGCATGCATAAATTTCGAACAACAAAAGAAAAGAGAGAGAGCATACATACATTCACACGAATCTAGAGAACAATGAACAATAGAGAGCAACGAAAATCACATATATATACACAAAGAATTCGAAGGAAAGAGAGAAAACAAGTTAGAAAAGGTTTTGGAAATCCCACTCCTATTTATACACAATTTACAAGTCCATATCACATAGGGAATCCATATACAACAAGGACTACTAGTTATTATCTACTTAGAATTACTTAATCTACAAGAAAACAAAATCCCTAAAAAACACCAAGAGAATCCCTAAATTTTAGCAATCCCTAAAAAACACAAAACAAATCCCTAAAAAACACCAAATTAATTCCTAGAAAACACTAACACATATTTACTATTCACGGAGACACTATTCACGAATTTTAAAAACATTTTGTTTTATTTTATTTATTATTTATATGAACATGCTACCTAAAAACTCTAAGTTAGTTTTAATTATTTACAAATATACAAAAACACATAACATAAAGATGGGGGGGTTTTTAAAGATTGAAAAACATAAATTTTCGAAAGCAAATAAAAAGTAAAAATCGTTTCTATACAAAGGTGGGAAAAGAAGAATTTTTGGAAAACAATTCATCAAGAACCTTTCAAGAACAACATATTCATGCATCCCTTAATCTTGTTAATTACCATGGAAAGATATCAACCAAGAAACAAAGTTACAAGCGCCCAATGTCCCTTATATGACTTCCCTTTACGCAATTGATCGACGAAGCGCCAAACCAACATATTTCAAATGCAAGTATCACACAATCGAAGCGACTCATAATCTCATGCATTCAAATCATTAAGAGCAAGTGAAAGTTTAGTCAATAAACATGCAAATTCAAGTACTCGAAGCGAATCTTTTCATTACATGCATAATCTGATCTCGACCTTTGTACAAAGCCTTTACTACTATATCGAATTAGGGTCCCGAAGCGTTTTACCTAATTACTAGCTCCAATTACATGCAATCATCCTAAGTTGGCCACCAAAGAACAAGAACATGCAAAAGTTATCTATAAAACAAAACCAGATTATCATTCCATATTTCGGCAATTAATCAAGATCAAGAACACATAAACACATCACACATAGAAAAGCATATCAAAATCGCATCCAAAAATCAGAAAGTTATCTCATGGTTTCGGTTTTACACATAAAGAAATCAAAACAAAAAAATACAAATACAAAAACACTAAACCGTGAAGAAAACATAGGGAAGATGGTATGAACAACCCTTGACTACGTCCCAAGGTCCAAAGCAGATCCAAGGCAGCAACACAAGGTAGAATTCACGGCTAGGATGGAGGATGGCACGGCTAGGAACTTGTAGATGCAAAAACCTGAAACTCAAGAGCAAACCGGTGAGAAACGAATTTGTGGAGAAAGATTGTTACCCCTGAACGTCTAATACACAAGGTATATATAGTAGAACGTCCCAAGGCACTCCCAATTCGTTTCTACTTGGTTTCTCCAAATTTGTGTTGATCTAGGACTTGTTTGGCACAAAGCAGATTCCCGGCAGGATTGACTTCAGCGCACTAAAACGGCCATAACTTCCTCTAGAAAATAGATATTGACGAGCTGTAAAAAGTTCTGGAAACTAGACATCTGTAGCTTTCCAACCATATAAAGATCATAATTTTCTGAGCTCTGAGCAATTTTCTATGATCCGTTGAAGTTGACTGATCTGCACAGACAGTAATCCGAATCTGTAATGGATTTGACTTTTAAAGCACAACTTAAGTCCAACTCGGTTTTCCTTCACATCACATGCCTCTCACATGTCTTCCACGCCTTATTGAAGAATGAAACGTCAAGAACTCCCTAGAACCTTCAAGAATCTCACGGCAATTCCAATCCATACTCAACAAGAAGTCCAAACTCCACATTGCTTTGAAATCCGAATTCCTTGTTGCTTTCTCTTCCATGTGCACGGCATATGATCTTCTTGAGACTTCTAGATACTTCATGAACGTTCCAAGGCTCTCCTAGTATGAGTAGAACTGGGTTTCCTTGTCCAAGTAGAACTCCTAGTCCAAGTCAGCTTCAGACTCCTACTTCAACTGGGATTCCTTGTCACACTAGGTTTCCTAGTCAAACTGGGAAAACTTCCATTTCTTCATTTCTTTCCATTTCTGCGCTACTTGTGCCTTCCTTAGCCATTTTTGGACTTTGAGACTCCATTTTACCTGTAAAAACACTAACTAAGTTAAATTGATCAAGATAAAGGAAATAACTTAGCAAAATATAGGGTTTAAACATTATTAACGTCGCATTTTATGCTCCTATCAGCCATATATTGATATCACGTCTCAACAAGTACAAGAGCGAATTCTAGCATTCTCTAGTCCATCAAACTTAATCTATGGCAAGTAGTCAATCAAGATGAAAGAATAATGAGATCATCAAAACATCGCCAAGAAATTAAGAATATATTTTTCATTTCACTCCAAGAAAAAGGAACATGGTTCAATTATCTCACATGGGTTTATATGAATCAAAACTCATCTTAATATGCTCATATTCTGTACCAAAGTTTCGAAATCCATATCCACTACAAGGCACATATTTTTCATATATCTCAATTAACCAAAGAATACCATTTTAAGTTATCTCAATTTCGTGATCCTCTTTTAGTCATGATTTTAGAGATATAGAATCATCCTAGACAGTTGAAAGGGCATCCTAAGACTCGAAAACAAAAACAAAAGGCTAAGACTCAATAAAAGCAACGAAAATTTTTTGTTATTTTTGACATTTTTCGATTTTTTTTTTGTATTTTCCAATATATATGACTCAAAACAAAAATGTAAATCCCTTCCCCCACACTTAAATATTGCATTGTCCTCAATGTAATCAATCATAAGCATGCAATGAAACACTGAAGCATATAGGGATGAAATTTACGAAAAGAAAGTTCAAAGAAAAACAAAAAGCATATAATAAAGAAGTAGGGAGGAAAAAGAGCAAATCTGCGTTGAAGGCTCCTCCACAGCTACTTCTGAATTGGGTTGCCTCCCAAGCAGCGCTTAATGTTTATAGTCTTTCAGCCTAGACTTGTACCTCCATTTAATCCTCAAGAGGTGGAACGTTTTGGTGGGGTACTTCCTCCACTTCGTGTTCCACAAACGCCTCATAGTAAGGCTTCAAGCGGTGGCCATTCACTTTGAACTCGTTACCTGTTTGCTCACTCTTTATCTGCACAGCTCCATGAGAAAACACATTAGTGATAATAAAAGGTCCAATCCAACGAGAACGAAGTTTACCTGGGAAGAGTTTGAGACGAGAATGGAAGAGAAGAACTTTTTGACCCACGACAAAAGTCTTCCTTCGAATCATTTTATCATGGAATGCCTTAGTCTTTTCTTTATAAATAGTGGCACTTTCGAAAGCATCATTCCTAATCTCCTCTAACTCTTGCAACTGCAGTTTCCTATGAAGCCCAGCTTCATCAAGATCCATGTTGAACTGCTTCACAGCCCACCAAGCTTTGTGCTCTAACTCCACAGGTAAATGGCAAGGTTTGCCATAAACAATTCGATATGGGGACATACCTATGGGAGTCTTGTATGCAGTTCTGTAGGCCCACAAAGCATCCTCCAAGCGTAGGGACCAATCCTTCCTGTTGGGGTTCACAGTCTTTTCCAATATCCCCTTGATCTGACGATTGGAGACTTCAGCCTGCCCACTAGTTTGGGGGTGATAAGGTGTAGAAACCTTATGTGTAACATCATATTTCTTCAACAAGGCCTCAATCGTCCGATTGCAAAAATGGGATCCACCATCACTAATGAGAACTCTAGGCATTCTAAACCTGCTAAAGATGTTAGACTTGATAAAATCTGCAACAACCTTAGAGTCATTAGTTCGAGTGGCCTTTGCTTCCACCCATTTGGAAACATAGTCCACTGCAAGTAAGATATATAGAAACCCAAAAGATGAAGGGAAAGGTCCCATGAAATCTATGCCCCAGACATCAAATATTTCAACAGTTATGATATTAGACAATGGCATTTGATCTCTAGAACTTAGATTTCCGGTTCTCTGGCATCTATCACAAGTTAAACAATATGCATGTGCATCCTTAAATAACGTTGGCCAAAAGAAACCTGATTCTAACACCTTAAACGCAGTCTTTTTAGACCCAAAGTGACCCCCACATGCTTTAGAATGGCAAAAGGAAAGTATGGCATTATGTTCATGTTCAGGCACACATCTCCTAATCAGTTGATCAGAGCAATATTTCCACAAATAAGGTTCATCCCAAACATATTGCTTAACAGTTTTCTTAAGCCTATCTCTATGAGCACGTGACATGGTATCAGGAATCTTCCTAGAAACAATATAGTTCACAATATCAGCATACCATGGTTCACTTACCTGAAGTCCAAAGAGCTGCTCATCTGGAAACGTCTCCACCAGAGGGAGGGGGTCTTCTGCATGCACCAAACGACTCAAGTGGTCAGCTACCACGTTTTCACTACCCTTCTTGTCCTTGATTTCAACGTCAAACTCTTGTAAGAGTAGGACCCATCTGATAAGCCTAGGTTTCGCCTCCTTCTTGGTCATCAAGTACTTCAAAGCTGCATGGTCAGTATAAATAATTACCTTGGTACCAAGTAAGTAGGAACGAAACTTTTCAAGGGCAAAGACAACTGCAAGGAGCTCTTTCTCTGTGGTGGAGTAATTCATTTGTGCATCATTCAGAGTCCTTGAGGCGTAGTAGATTGCATAGGGTCGTTTGTCCTTCCTTTGTCCCAAAACAGCTCCAACTGCATAGTCAGAGGCATCACACATCAACTCAAAGGGCAAGGACCAATCTGGAGGTAGCATGATGGGGGCTGACGTCAACAACTCCTTAAGCTTGTCAAAAGCATCTTGACACTCCTTGTCAAAGTGAAAAGGCATATCCTTCTGGAGTAGTTGACATAGAGGTCTCGAAATCTTGGAGAAGTCCTTGATAAATCTCCTATAAAAACCTGCATGGCCAAGGAAAGAACGAATCTCTCTCACAGAAGTGGGAGAGGGTAAGTAACGCAAAATATCAACCTTGGCCTTATCGACCTCTATTCCCCTAGCAGAGACAATATGTCCTAAAACTATTCCTTGTTTAACCATAAAATGGCATTTCTCCCAATTAAGTACAAGGTTAGTTTCCATGCAACGTTTCAGAATTATTTCCAGATTATTAAGACAATCATCAAAATTCTTTCCAAAAACTGAAAAGTCATCCATGAACACCTCTATGATTTTCTCAATATAATCTGAAAAAATACTTACCATACACCTTTGAAAGGTACCTGGGGCGTTGCAAAGTCCAAAGGGCATACGTCTATAGGCAAATGTCCCAAAGGGGCAAGTGAAGGTTGTCTTCTCTTGGTCTTCATTGGCTATGGCAATCTGATTGTAGCCTGAGTAGCCATCCAAGAAGCAGTAGTAGTCATGGCCAGCCAAACGCTCAAGCATCTGATCAATGAATGGAAGAGGAAAGTGATCTTTCCTTGTTGTGGCGTTGAGCTTCCTGTAGTCAATGCAAACTCTGTGGCCAGTGACTGTCCTTTGGGGCACCAGTTCGTTTTCAGCATTCTTCACCACAGTGACCCCAGATTTCTTGGGCACAACCTGAACTGGAGAGACCCACTTGGAGTCTGAAATAGGGTAGATCACCCCACAATCAAGGAGCTTGATGACCTCCTTCTTCACAACTTCCATCATAGGAGGGTTGAGACGACGTTGAGCCTCTCTAGTGGGTTTTGTCCCCTCCTCAAGAAGTATTCTATGGACGCAAGTAGTAGGGCTTATTCCCTTAATATCCGCCAATGTCCATCCTATGGCGGTCTTGTGTTGCTTCAACATCTCCACCAATCTCTCCTCTTGAGACGAAGTAAGAGAGGAGGACACAATCACTGGTAACGTCTCCTTGTCTCCTAAGTAGACATACTTCAAGTGGTCGGGTAGAGGTTTAAGTTCAAGTTCTGGTGCCTGAACCACTGAAGGTAAAGTCTTATTAGCAGATAACTGAATGGACAAGGGTGAAGTAGACTTACCTATATAGGGTGAAGCTTCAAGGAATGAGACGTTTTCAATGATCTTTCCTTCACAAGTGTCCTTCAATTCCTCCTCTGAGATAATGGCACCACCTTTTGTGTACCCTACTCCTCGTTCGAGTGTTGTGGCTAGGGTATCCTCGTTCATGGCCTCAAACATTTTCTGGGCAAGGTCATCCAAAATATCAATAGAATAACAATCATTTATATCAAGAGGATACCTCATGGCTTCAAAAATGTTGAAGCCAATAACGTCACCATCAAACTCCATGGTGAGAGAACCTGCATACACATCTATCTTCGTCCTAGCTGTCCTTAAGAAAGGACGTCCCAAAAGCAAAGGAGCGGAACTCACAGGGGAGTCCTCCATTTCCAACACATAAAAATCAGCTGGGAAGATAAGATGGTTAACCTGCACAAGCACATCCTCCAACAAACCTCTAGGGTATGCATTGGATCTGTCAGCTAACTGAATGATAACATTATCAGATTTAAGTTCCCCTAGACCTAGGGTTTCAAAAACAGAGTAGGGCATAACATTAACAGATGCACCTAAATCTAGCATGGCATTCTTAAATCTGGAGTTACCAATAGTACATGGAATAGTAAAGCTTCCAGGATCCTTACACTTTGGAGGAATCTTCCTCTGAATCAAGGCAGAAACGTTCTCACTTACCTTTACCACCTCCTTTTCACGGTTTACTCTCCTAGTAGTGCAAAGCTCTTTAAGGAACTTGGCATACTTAGGGACCTGTTTGATGGCCTCCAGGAGGGGTAAGTTTACTTGCACCTTCTTGAAAGTTTCCAAGATAGCTTAGTCACTTTCATCCTTCTTGGATTTAGCAAACCTGCGTGGAAAGGGCATGCAAGAAGAGGAAGGGTTAGCAATAACCGAATTGGATAAGTTAGAATTAATACCTTGAATATCCGGTTTTGCCTTTGGTGGTGAGGACGCCTTGATTTCTTCCTTGGACGTTGCAGGGTCCTTTTCAATACCCAACTTTGTGGGTTCATGGTCTTCCTCAATCTCTATGCTCACTTGGGCCTTCTTGGGTGGCTTGGGTTGATCCACAAATGGCCTTCCACTCCTTGTAGTCACAACTGATGCATTCTCCACATTACCCTTAGGATTAGGTATTGTGACACTAGGGAGCTTCCCATTCTCATGAATCTTGCTCATGAAATCCACAACTTGGCCCATCTGCTTCTTGAGTTCTGCAATGTCCTTAGTATGGGTCTGTTGTCCTTGGATCAAAGCCTGAGTAGAGTTTGTCAAGGCTTGTGTAGAAGCAGTCAAGGCCTCCAACGTCTTATCATAATGGGAATTGGAATTCCCAGAGTTCTGTTGAGGAGGAGGCATGTAAGGAGCTTGAGGACGTTGAAAGTTCCCACCAAGAGGATTCTGAACATTGTGATTGTTGGTCCACTTGAAGTTGGGGTGGTCCCTCCATCCTGGGTTATAAGTATTGGAATAAGGGTCATGTCTAGGACGTTGAGGTCCTCCCTGATATCCTCCTTGAAATCCTCCTTGGTATCCTCCAATAGCATTGGCAGATTCCCATCCTCCATTTTCATTGAGTTGAGGGCATTGATCAGTAACATGCCCTTGCATAGAGCATACCCCACAAGCTATGGATGCACTTGGTCCTTTGGAACTTATGACTTGGTTCATGAGCAAGGTGAGCTTATTCAGTTGATCCTCAATGGCATTATTCCTGCCCACTTCATGTACCTTTCGAATGGAGTGCCCTATACCCTCGTATTGTTGACTGTTGAGGGCACGATTCTCAATAAGTTCCTTTCCATTTGCAGGTGACTTGTCCACAAAAGCTCCTCCAGCTGCAGCATCAAGCATTTGCCTCTCTAAAGGTAAGAGTCCCTCATCGAAGCATGTCAGTAGGGTCTCATCCTTCATCTGATGTTGAGGACATTGAGCAAGTAAGGAGTTGAACCTCTCATAATAGGCAGAATAGGACTCATCTGGAGCTTGTTCAATTCCACTAAGCTTCTTCCTGAGTGTGATGACCTTGGAAGCTGGGAAGTATCTTTCCAAGAAGGCCTTCCTCATAGTGTCCCAAGAGGTGATACGTCCAGCAGGAATCTCATATAGCCAATCTTTGGCTCTGTCAGCTAAGGAAAATGGAAATGCCTTCATCCTTAGAATGTTCTCATCTGCTCCTTGTGGTTGCATGTTAGAACACACAACCTGAAATGCTCTAAGATGCTTGTTGGCGTCCTCCATAGGAAGCCCATGAAACTTAGGGAGTTGGTGCAATAATCCACTCTTCAGCTCAAACTCTGCATTTCTTCCTGCAGCAGGGGCAGGGTACACAATACCTATAGGGGGTCCTCCCTCAACTGTTGCTGTGGATAGTTCCCTAATGGATGCCATTCTCTCTTCTTGAACTTCTTCAGGTGGTGGTGAAGGTGGTGTAGAGTTAGACGACACCACAGGTGAAGGTGAACGTGAAGGAGGAGATGGGGTAGGTGTAGGTGATGTAGATTCCTCAGAAGGATAGATTCTCTTCCCTTGCTCGTTAAACTTGTACTCTTTGAATTGCAAGGAAGAAGGTCTTCTGTACTCAAGTGTAGGAGGATTTTTCAAACGAGCGAGCCTTTCTTCAATCTCTTGTATGGTAGGGATTTTAGAAGACTCGGACATTCATGGAATTCCTGAACAACATTAAGATGTACAAAAGTGAGTAACTTACGAAAATAAACAAAATACAAGTTAATATTTTCATACAAAAACGTCACTATTCACAATGCAACAAAAGAGACTTCCAAATTTTGTACAAGTAAGAGAAGTAAGAAAACAGACCAATTTACAATTGAAGGTTATGTACAAGTATTTTATTTTTGTCATGGAACTATCATAAATAAAGTTAATAACTCAATTGATTCCAAGTTGTAAGTCGAGCCCAATAGAAACCACTACTATTGGTGAGATACGATATAGGGATAGTCGCTTAGACATAAGTCACTTTCCTTTGTTTCAAAATGCCAGATAGCCAGATTAAGAAGTAAGTGAGAGGGAGGACTCATTTTGGTGATACTACGGAGGCTACTCCCTCATTGAGGTTTACGCCCCTATCGGCTACTTCCACATTGTGGTTTACGCACAGTCTGTAGTATCTCTGAGATCCAATTGAACCCATCACCCAGGGTCTCAACCTAAGACACCATCTGTAATGCCCCTTACTCAGCTGGGAAATTACTCATGTGTTAAACTGTTCTCCAAGTGCTAATAAAGGCCGCCCTCAACCTCATAAGACCTTAGAAAGGTACGAATGAAGGGTTAAGGCCAATATTAACAAAAGGGCCCTTGTCTACTCATACGATTTTACACACTCACAACAATTAAGTAATTAACAAAATTTATAACTCCATTTTTCTTATGTTTAATTCTATTTCTTTACAAGTATACAAAACTTTCACACAAAACACATATACAAAACGTCACTATTTACAACAACTTTTTTTTTTTTATTTATTTATTTATTTATTTTTTTTTTTTTACGTTTTCTTTTCTCTTTTTCTTCTTTTATTCTTAAAAATTATTTTCAACACTTGGTATGGGAACAGGGAATCTCAGAGTGCAATGGGCTGTAACAGCTTCCTTTCCGAGATTATGTTTAATCCAATAGTGTCACAACAATTTCTTACATTTTCTTTTGTCATAAGTATTATTGATATCAAATTTAATTCCAAGCGGTAAATCAAGTGGACGTGCGGCCCAAGTATAATCGTCTAGACACTAAGTCCCTCCTACATCCGTTGGGCAACCTTACTGAAATGGCCAGGTAGGGGAGGGCGAACACAAGAGGTAGGATCCATTTTGGCATAGGCTACTCCCTCATTGAGGTTTACGCCCATTTGTAAGCACTTCTGAATCCAAAACCCGTTATGAACGTTGTCCCCTTCCTAGACACCATCTCACATAGGATATTCTTACTAGGATGTAAAAGATCCTATGTGTGTTAGACAGTTCAATGAATGTTAATAGAGGCCGCCCTCAACCTTAAGGGACCTGAACTAGGTACCAATAAGGGGTTTAGGCCAATATTAATAAACACGACTTCACCTATTCCTTCTTTAATTTACAACTAACAATTAAACTTGTGTTCAATAAAATAAATAACAACCTAAATAATTAATCTAAATTTCGACAATTACAAATAATTGACAAGTAATATTTTTTTTTTTTTTTTTTTCGGTCACAATATATATAAAACAAATATTCACAATATGACAAATGATTTTTCAATCCCCGGCAACGGCGCCAAAAATTGATACGCTTAGAGTAAGCGCATAATTGAACCCTGAAATGTCATTAGTAGTATAAGTAAGTAGGGATCGTTCTATTCCGGGGATTGAGGGTACACCTGTCATTGTCAAACAATTAAACAATTAAAATTAAAACAAAGTATAATATTCACAAAGATATTCACAAGTATATATACATATTTACGAAAATAGGGGGGATTTTGTTTTTGGTTTTTCTGAAAATAAAACTAAGTTAACAAAATAATTAAAATGCAAAAACATAAAAATAAAGATGGAATGAGAGAACAAAGATCAAAATCGAAACTCATGATTAAAATTGATTCAAGTTCATCATTGTTCATCATAGTCATGCAAGAGGAGTTGATCATGTAAATTGTTAGAAAGCAAACAATTCCCATCTTTTACTTTTCAATGCTAAATTAATCTAAGTGAAAGCACAAAGACTAATCCTATCAAACATGCATTCAAGCCCTAGAAAGCTAGTCAATCATACATGTTTAACGCAATAAGCACCTAGAAAGGCTATCAACTCAAATGTGCAACTTAGTATGAAAAAGTCCACCTAATTGCAATCTTCTTTGATTAAACTCGGTTTTTGTACAAAACCTTTACTACTTATTGATTCAAGAACACAAAACCAAAAAGTTGATTCATGTTCTTAAATTCGTAGCACCAATTATATAAAAACCCTAAAAGTTTCGAACCCTTTAAGATTAACATACAAAAGATTTCTATCATGCAAATTTAATCAAACACTCACACATAAGCAACCATAAATCGCAAAACATGAATCTGAAAATTAACAATTAATCATAAAATTTCAGAAAACAATACTTGTTCAAACATATGTGTCAACTAAGGCATAACCAACGAAAATACAAACAAAGTTACAAGGAGAATCGGATTACACCAAGAGATGGAGATGGTGATGAACGAAAAGGTGATGTGGTCTCTTGAATTTCGAAAGCAATCTTCAAGGTGGAGGATGGATGGTGTTCACGGCTTGTCTTCTTCTTCCTTGGCCTTGCTTGCACTTCGTGGTTGCCCTAGAGGATGGAGAAGAGCACGGCTAGGCTAGAGAGTTTTCTGAATTTTTCTCAAAGTGTAAATTGTATGGGGAGAGGAACCCTTTACGTTGAGAAGAGGAGAGACTATATAGGGAACGGCAACTTGGTCTCCAAGGCCGTGCAAAACCCTAGAGAAACTCACGGCAAAGACTTGTTAACTCCACATAATTCCCTCCAATGAAATCTTGCCAAGTAAGCCCTATGATGTGTCTCAACCAATCACATAATTTCCTAGAATATTTCCCTTGATTTTCTTGCCGAAATACCTTGAGAATTTTCTGATTTTTGCACTTCCAATTCGGCCAAACTTCCTTTAGGGTTTCAAGGAATGTATCTAGACTTCTTTTGAGAGGTTTTCGAGTTCAACACATATTCTCTTTCCTTTAAAATCTCCCTAAGAAATCTCTTTGCCGAAATCTTCTTTATCCTTGCTTGATTTTCACGCCACTTCTCTCTCCTCCCTTTGGTTTTCACGGCAAAACAACTTTAGGTTTAGGGTTTTGCGTCACAAACCCTAATGTCATGGGCTTTGGTGGGCCTTGGTCCATTTTGCCGAAAATCCACTTCATTCTTGAGAGTTCTTGGGCCACGTTGCTTCATCTTCAAGCCTTCATATTTTCCAACGCAAAACACTTCATTTCTTTCATTTCTTTTCATAGCTGCGTTGGAAACTTCATTGGTAAGCTCTCCTCCAGTTCGCAGGATTTCCTGGTTGCACTAGGAAAGCTTGTTTCTTCATTTCTGCTCAAATGTGTGGTTCAATGTTCTTCATTTTTGTTCCCCTTGACGTTCGCAAGCTCCTCTTTCCATTCGTATGTTCATTTCCACTTTTTAGCTCGGAGGTCCTGAAAATAGAAACTAGTATGAGAAATAGAAACTTTCCTAATTTGAAAAATAGAAACTTACTAAAAAATGAAAAATAGAAAGTTACTAAAAATGAAAAATAGAAACTTGCCAGAAATGAGATATGAAAACTACAAGAATAGAAACTTTCTAAAAATGGAAAATAGAAACTAAGAAAAATGGAAACTTTCTACAAATAGGAACTTTCCCAATCAAAGAATGGAAACTTTCCTAAACAGAGTTTTACTAAGGAAATGGCGCAAGAAATGTAAGGAAATGCAGTTAAAACGTCGCATTAAAATGCTCCTATCACTTAGGTTGAGACCCTGGGTGATGGGTTCAATTGGATCTCAGAGATACTATAGACTGTGCGTAAACCACAATGTGGAAGTAGCCAATAGGGGCGTAAACCTCAATGAGGAAGTAGCCTCCGTAGTATCACCAAAATGAGTCCTCCCTCTCACTTACCTCTTAATCTGGCTATCTGGCCTTCTGAAACAAAGGAAAGTGACTTATGTCTAAGCGACTATCCCTATATCGTAGCTCACCAATAGTAGTGGTTTCTATTGGGCTCGACTTACAATTCGGAATCAATTGCGTTATTAACTTTGTTTATAGCATTTCCATGTAAAAATAAAATACTTGTACATACCCTTCACATGTAAATTGGTTTGTTTTCTTACTTCTCTTACTTGTACAAAATTTGTAAGTTTCTTTTGTTGCTTGTGAATAGTGACGTTTTTGTATAAAGATTAACTTGTATTTCTTGTCTTTTGTAAGTTACTAACTTTTGTACATCTTAATGTTGTTCAGAATCTCCATGTATGTCCGAGCCTTCTAAACTTCCTAGCAAGAAAGAGATTGAAGAAAGGCTCGCTCGTTTGAAAAATCCTCCTACACTTGAGTACAGAAGACCATCTTCCTTGACATTCAAAGAGTACACAATTAACGAGCAAGGGAAGAGGGTCTATTCTTCTGAGGAATCTACTCCACCTACTCCTACTCCATCTCCTCCTTCACGTTCACCTTCACCTGTGGTTTCATCCAACTCTACTCCACCACCTTCACCACCACCTGAAGAAGTAAGGGAAGAAAGAATGGCATCCATTAGGGAACTATCCACAGCAACAGTCGAGGGAGGACCCCCTACAGGCATTGTGTACCCTGCCACTGCAGCAGGAAGACAAGCAGAGTTTGAACTGAAGAGTGGACTATTGTACCAACTCCCTATCTTCCATGGGCTTAATATGGAGGACGCCAATAAGCATCTTAGAACATTCCAGGCTGTGTGTTCTAACATGCAACCACAAGGAGCAGATGAAAACATTCTGAAAATGAAGGCATTTCCATTCTCCTTAGCTGACACAGCCAAAGATTGGCTATATGAGATACCTGTTGGACGTATCACTTCATGGGAAACAATGAAGAAAGCCTTTTTGGAAAAATACTTCCCAGCTTCAAAGGTCATCACACTCAGGAAGAAACTCAGTGGAATTGAGCAAGCCCATGATGAGTCCTATGGTGCCTACTATGAAAGGTTCAACTCCTTACTTGCCCAATGCCCTCAACATCAGATGAAGAATGAAACCCTGCTTACATGTTTTTATGAGGGACTCTTACCCTTAGAGAGGCAAATGCTTGATGCTGCAGCTGGAGGAGCTTTTGTGGACAAGTCACCTGCAGCTGGAAGGGAACTTATTGAGAATCATGCCCTAAACAATCAACAATATGAGGGTATAGGACACTCCATTCGAAAGGTGCATGAGGTGGGAAAGAATACTGCCATTGAGGACCAACTGAATAAGCTCACCTTCCTAATGAACCAAGTCGTCACTTCCAAGGGACCTGATGGGCTTTAAGCAAGCGCATAATTTAACCCTGAAATGTCATTAGTAGTATAAAGTAAATAGGGATCGTTCTATTCCGGGGATTGAGGGTACACCTGTCATTGTCAAACAATTAAACAATTAAAATTAAAACAAAGTATAATATTCACACATATACACATTATTTACGAATTCAAAGGGGGGTTTTTAGTTTTGGTTTTCGAAAAATAAACTAAGTTAAGAAAAACAAATAAAACTAAGTTAACTAAATAATTAAAATGCAAAAAAAACATAAAAACATCAATGGGATGTGAGAACAAGGATTAAAGTCGAAACTCATGATTAAAATTAATTCAAGTTCATCATTGTTCATCATAGTCATGCAAGAGGAGTTGATCATGTGAAATGTTAAAAGCAAACAATTCCCCATATTTTACTTTCAATGCTAATTAACCTAAGTGAAAGCACATAGACTAATCCTATCAAACATGCATTCAAGCCCTAGAAAGCTAGTCAATCATACATGTTTAACGCAATAAGCACCTAGAAAGGCTATCAACTCAAATGTGCAACTTAGTATGAAAAAGTCCACCTAATTGCAATCTTCTTTGATTAAATTCGGTTTTTGTACAAAACCTTTACTACTTATTGATTCAAGAACACAAAACCAAAAAGTTGATCCATGTTCTTAAATTCGTAGCAACATTCACATAAAAACCCTAAATGTTTCGAACCATTCAAGATTATCATACAAAAGATTTCTATCATGCAAATTTAATCAAACACTCACACAAAAGCAACCATAAATCGCAATATATGAATCTGAAAATTAACAATTAATCATAAAATTTCAGAAACCAACACTTGTTCAAACATGTGTGTCAACTAAGGCAAAACCAACGAAAATACAAAGCAAAGTTACAAGGAGAATCGGATTACACCGTGATGAAGGTGAGATGAATGGAGTGATGATGTGGTCTCTTGAATTTCGAAAGCAATCTTCAAGGTGGGGGATGGATGGTGTTCACGGCTTGTTTTCTTCTTCCTTGGCCTTGGTTGCACTTCGTGGTTGCCCTAGAGGATGGAGAGGAGCACGGCTAGGCTAGAGAGTTTTCTGATTTTTTTCTAAGTTGTGAATTGTATGGAGAAGAGGAACCTTTGACGTTGAGAGGAAGAGAGACTATATAGGGGACGGCAACTTGGTCTCCAAGTCGTGTAAGTCTCTAGGGTTTCTCACGGCAAAGTCTTGATAACTCCACATAATTTCTTCCAATGAAATCTTGCCAAGTAAGCCCTATGATGTGTCTCAACCAATCACATAATTTTCCAGAATATCTTCCTAAATAAACTTGCCGAAATTCCTTAAGATATTTTCTGATTTTGCACTTCCAATTCGGCCAAACTTCCTTTAGGGTTTCAAGGAATGTATCTAGACTTCTTTTGAGAGATTTTCGAGTTCAACATATATTCTCCTTCCTTTTATTTCTCCCTCAAAAATCTCCACCGAATTTCTCTTTAATATTCTGATTTTCTACGGCAATTCCTTGTTTCTCTCAATGCTTTGGACGGCAAACCCTTCTAGGGTTTCTTCCATGCGTCACAAACCCTAGTTGCTTGGGCCTTGATGGGCCTTGATCCATTTTGCCGAAAATTCAAAGTGTTCTTGGGCTTCGTTGCTTCATCTTCAAGCCTTCTTATTTTCCAACGCAAAACACTTCATTTCTTTCATTTCTTTTCATAGTTGCGTTGGAAACTTCATTGGTAAGCTCTCCTCCATTTCGCAGGGTTTCCTGGTTGCACTAGGAAAGCTTGTTTCTTCATTTCTGCTCAAATGTGTGGCCCATTTTCTCTCATATTTGTTCGTCTTGATGTTCGCAAGCTCCTCTTTCCATTCGTGCGTTCATTTCCACTTTTTAGCTCGGAAGTCCTGAAAATAGAAACTAGTATGAAAAATAGAAACTTACCTAATTTGAAAAATAGAAAGTTACTAAAAATGAAAAATAGAAACTTGCCAGAAATGAGAAATGAGAACTACAAAAATAGAAACTTCCTAAAAATGGAAAATAGAAACTAAGAAAAATGGAAACTTTCTACAAATAGGAACTTTCCCAATCAAAGAATGGAAACTTGCCTAAACAGAGTTTTACTAAGGAAATGACGCAAGAAATGTAAGGAAATGCAGTTAAAATGTCGCATTAAAATGCTCCTATCAAATTCCCCCACACTTAGCTTTTGCTAGTCCCTTAGCAAAATCAAACAAAGACACACACTAAGACTCAACGAAAATTAAAGATTCAAACAAACAAAGACTCTATTGCCCTTTAACTATTTGTCTCAGCAATCTCTTACTTTCACAACACCAAGATTAGCACTTCACCAAGAATCAATGTTTAGACATTCGAGAGTTAATTAAAACACATAATTCACATATACACAAGTAGGACATGGTTGGAACAATGGTGATGGTTTCTGTTAAGCATGCTTCAACAAGTATGATTCAAATCTCACAAGTATATCCCTCTTTCTTCTCTCAGATCATGGCAATGCTTAAAAGCTTATACACTCGAGTATATGTGAAAGATAGCAAGTATATCACATAATGCAAGAAACGAAAGCACAAGTATAATTTTCTTTAAAGATCTCATGAAGGATATCAACTACTTGCACGAATGGACTGCCATAGGTTCAACTCTTGTAACTCATCTCCACATCAAGGGCTGTCCCATCTTAAGGATCCAGAAGGTCTTCTCAAGGGTTATAATGGGGCCAAGGCTCAAGGTTTAAAGAAACGAAAGGTAAGGATTTAGCAAAGTGTCCTAAAAACCTAGTAGAGCTCATGTTGGTGTAGAGAGACTTCTAGAAATCCACCAAGTATGCAAAAACGTCACAATCCCATGGGGGTGTTGTAAAGGGGCCTAATGTCTTCATGTTGGGCCCAATCTTCAATGTAAACTTCCCTTGAACTCTAGTGAAATGGACAAAGGCCAAATTTTTCTGTAGTGGGCCTTCAAATCAAAGCAAACTCCAAGATCACTAAGTATGGGGTACTAAAGTCCACAAACATATTCTCTTTTCTTTTTCTTAGCCGTTTACATATTTTCATTTTTTTTTTTTTCTTTTTCTCGGCTTTTTCGTACATTTTTCATTCATGGACAAGTTTACCCCCACACTTGAACCTTCACCTCTTCTTATTCTTCAATGTTGATGCCAAAAATCTTCAAGTAAAGTCTCAATTTAGCTCCACTAAGTCCTTAGGACAAAGGGTAGGGTTTTAGCTATACTAAGGCTTAGGTTAAAGATTTTAAGGGTGATGAAAGAAAAGGCTTAACGTAGGCTCAAAGAGATTTATCTAGGGGAGTCCCACGACGGGCACAATTAGGGGCACAGGTTCATTTGGCAATGGTGGTAGTTCCTAGGGTGCCTCTATCCTTTCCAGAATCAGGGCCATGTATTGATATAACGTCTCAACAAGCACAAGAGCGAATTCTAGCATTCTCTAGTCCATTAAACTTAATCTATGGCAAGCAGTCAATCAAGATGAAAGAATAATGAGATCATCAAAACATCGCCAAGAAATTAAGAATATATTTTTCATTCACTCCAAGAAAAGGGACATGGGCACAAGTATCTCACATGGGCTTATTAAATCAAAACTCATCTTAACATGCTCATATTCTGTACCAAGGTCATGCAATCCATATCCACTACAAGGCATATATTTTTCATATATCTCAATTAACCAAAGAATACCATTTTAAGTCATCTCAATTTCGTGATCCTCTTTTAGTCATGATTTCAGAGATATAGAATCATCCTAGACAATTGAAAGGGCATCCTAAGACTCAAAACAGAAACAAAAGCAACGAAATTTTTTATTTTTATGACATTTTTCGATTTTTTTTTTTTTTGTATTTTTCAATATATGACTCAAAAATAAAAGACTCAAAATATAAATCCCTTCCCCCACACTTAATTATTGCATTGTCCTCAATGTAATCGATCCTAAGCATGCAATGAAACACTTAAGTATAGAGGGCTGAAATTTACGAAAATAAAGTTCAAAGAAAAACAAAAGGCATAAAATAACGAAGTAGGGAGGAAAAAGAGCAAATCTGCGTTGAAGGCTCCTCCACAGCTACTTCTGAATTGGGTTGCCTCCCAAGCAGCGCTTAATGTTTATAGTCTTTCAGCCTAGACTTGTACCTCCTTTTAATCCTCAAGAGGTGGAACGTTTTGGAGGGGTACTTCCTCCACTTCGTGTTCCACAAACGCCTCATAGTAAGGCTTCAAGCGATGGCCATTCACTTTGAACTCGTTACCTGTTTGTTCACTCTTTATCTGCACAGCTCCATGAGAAAACACATTAGTGATAACAAAAGGTCCAATCCAACGAGAACAAAGTTTAACTGGGAAGAGTTTGAGACGAGAATGGAAGAGAAGAACTTTTTGACCCACAACAAAAGTCTTCCTTCGAATCATTTTATCATGGAATGCCTTAGTTTTTTCTTTATAAATGTTGGCACTTTCGAAAGCATCATTCCTAATCTCCTCTAACTCTTGCAACTGCAGCTTCCTATGAAGCCCAGCTTCATCAGGATCCATGTTGAACTGCTTCACAGCCCACCAAGCTTTGTGCTCTAACTCCACAGGTAAATGGCAAGGTTTGCCATAGACAATTCGATATGGGGACATACCTATGGGAGTCTTATATGCAGTTCTGTAGGCCCACAAAGCATCCTCCAAGCGTAGGGACCAATCCTTTCTGTTAGGGTTCACAGTCTTTTCCAATATCCCCTTGATCTGACGATTTGAGACTTCAGCCTGCCCACTAGTTTGGGGGTGATAAGGTGTAGAAACCTTATGTGTAACATCATATTTCTTCAACAAGGCCTCAATCGTCCGATTGCAAAAGTGGGATCCACCATCACTAATGAGAACTCTAGGCATTCCAAACCTGCTAATAAAGATGTTAGATTTGATAAAATCTGCAACAACCTTAGAGTCATTAGTTCGAGTGGCCTTTGCTTCCACCCATTTGGAAACATAGTCCACTGCAAGTAAGATATATAGAAACCCAAAAGATGAAGGGAAAGGTCCCATGAAATCTATGCCCCAGACATCAAATATTTCAACAGTTATGATATTAGACAATGGCATTTGATCTCTAGAACTTAGATTCCCGGTTCTTTGGCATCTATCACAAGTCAAACAATAAGCATGCGCATCCTTAAATAACGTTGGCCAAAAGAACCCAGACTCTAACACCTTAAACGCAGTCTTTTTAGACCCAAAGTGACCTCCACATGCTTTAGAATGGCAAAAAGAAAGTATGGCATTATGTTCATGTTCAGGCACACATCTCCTAATCAGTTGATCAGAGCAATATTTCCACAAATAAGGTTCATCCCAAACATATTGCTTAACAGTTTTCTTAAGCCTATCTCTATGAGCACGTGACATGGTATCAGGAATCTTCCTACAAACAATATAGTTCACAATATCAGCATACCATGGTTCACTTACCTGAAGTCCAAAGAGCTGCTCATCTGGAAATGTCTCCACCAGAGGGAGAGGGTCTTCTGCATGTACCAAACGACTCAAGTGGTCAGCTACCACGTTTTCACTACCCTTCTTGTCCTTGATTTCAACGTCAAACTCTTGTAAGAGTAGGACCCATCTGATAAGCCTTGGTTTCGCCTCCTTCTTGGTCATCAAGTACTTCAAAGCTGCATGGTCAGTATAAATAATTACCTTGGTACCAAGTAAGTAGGAACGAAACTTTTCAAGGGCAAAGACAACTGCAAGGAGCTCTTTCTCTGTGGTGGAATAATTCATTTGGGCATCATTCAGAGTCCTTGAGGCGTAATAGATGGCATAGGGTCGTTTGTCCTTCCTTTGCCCCAAAACCGCTCCAACTGCATAGTCAGAGGCATCACACATCAACTCAAAGGGCAAGGACCAATCTGGAGGGAGCATAATGGGGGCTGACGTCAACAACTCCTTAAGCTTGTCAAAAGCATCTTGACACTCCTTGTCAAAGTGAAAGGGCACATCATTCTGAAGTAGTTGACATAGAGGTCTCGAAATCTTGGAGAAGTCCTTGATAAACCTCCTATAAAAACCTGCATGGCCAAGGAAAGAACGAATCTCTCTCACAGAAGTGGGAGAGGGTAAGTAACGCACAATATCAACCTTGGCCTTATCGACCTCTATTCCCCTAGCAGAGACAATATGTCCTAAAACTATGCCTTGTTTAACCATAAAATGGCATTTCTCCCAATTAAGTACAAGGTTAGTTTCCATGCAACGTTTTAGAATTATTTCCAGATTATTAAGACAATCATCAAAATTCTTTCCAAAAACTGAAAAGTCATCCATGAATACCTCTATGATTTTCTCAATATAATCTGAAAAAATACTTACCATACACCTTTGAAAGGTACCTGGGGCGTTGCAAAGTCCAAAGGGCATACGTCGATAGGCAAACGTCCCAAAGGGGCAAGTGAAGGTTGTCTTCTCTTGGTCTTCATTGGCTATGGCAATCTGATTGTAGCCTGAGTAGCCATCCAAGAAGCAGTAGTAATCATGGCCAGCCAAACGCTCAAGCATCTGATCAATGAATGGAAGAGGAAAGTGATCTTTCCTTGTTGTTGCGTTGAGCTTCCTATAATCAATGCAAACTCTGTGGCCTGTGACTGTCCTTTGGGGCACCAGTTCGTTCTCAGCATTCTTCACCACAGTTACCCCAGATTTCTTGGGCACAACCTGAACTGGAGAGACCCACTTGGAGTCTGAAATAGGGTAGATCACCCCACAATCGAGGAGTTTAATGACCTCCTTCTTCACAACTTCCATCATAGGAGGGTTGAGACGACGTTGAGCCTCTCTAGTGGGTTTTGTCCCCTCCTCAAGAAGTATTCTATGGACGCAAGTAGTAGGGCTTATTCCCTTGATATCCGCCAATGTCCATCCTATGGCGGTCTTGTGTTGCTTCAACATCTCCACCAATCTCTCCTCTTGAGACGAAGTAAGAGAGGAGGACACAATTACTGGTAAAGTCTCCTTGTCTCCTAAGTAGACATACTTCAAGTGGTTTGGTAGAGGTTTAAGTTCAAGTTCTGGTGCCTGAACCACTGAAGGTAAAGTCTTATTAGCAGATAACTGAATGGACAAGGGTGAAGTAGACTTACCTATATAGGGTGAAGCTTCAAGGAATGAGACGTTTTCAATGATCTTGCCTTCACAAGTGTCCTTCAATTCCTCCTCTGAGATAATGGCACCACCTTTTGTGTACCCTACTCCTTGTTCGAGTGTTGTGGCTAGGGTATCCTCATTCATGGCCTCAAACATTTTCTGGGCAAGGTCATCCAAAATATCAATAGAATAACAATCATTTATATCAATAGGATACCTCATGGCTTCAAAAATGTTGAAGCCAATAACGTCACCATCAAACTCCATGGTGAGAGAGCCTGCATACACATCTATCTTCGTCCTAGCTGTCCTTAAGAAAGGACGTCCCAAAAGCAAAGGAGTGGAACTCACAGGGGAGTCCTCCATTTCTAACACATAAAAATCAGCTGGGAAGACAAGATGGTTAACCTGCACAAGCACATCCTCCAACAAACCTCTAGGGTATGCATTGGATCTGTCAGCTAATTGAATGATAACATTATCAGATTTAAGTTCCCCTAGACCTAGGGTTTCATAAACAGAGTAGGGCATAACATTAACAGATGCACCTAGATCTAGCATGGCATTCTTAAATCTGGAGTTACCAATAGTGCATGGAATAGTAAAGCTTCCAGGATCCTTACACTTTGGAGGAATCTTCCTCTGAATCAAGGCAGAAACGTTCTCACTTACCTTTACCACCTCCTTTTCACGGTTTACTCTCCTAGTAGTGCAAAGCTCTTTAAGGAACTTGGCATACTTAGGGACTTGTTTGATGGCCTCAAGGAGGGGTAAGTTTACTTGCACCTTCTTGAAAGTTTCCAAGATAGCTTGGTCACTTTCATCCTTCTTGGATTTGGCAAACCTGCGTGGAAAGGGCATGCAAGAAGAAGAAGGGTTAGCAATAACCGAATTGGATAAGTTAGAATTAATACCTTGCATTTCCGGTTTTGCCTTTGGTGGTGAGGACGCCTTGATTTCTTCGTTGGACGTTGCAGGGTCCTTTTCAATACCCAACTTTGTGGGTTCATGGTCTTCCTCAATCTCTATACTCACTTGGGCCTTCTTAGGTGGCTTGGGTTGATCCACAAATGGCCTTCCACTCCTTGTAGTCACAACTGATGCATTCTCTACATTACCCTTAGGATTAGGTATTGTGACACTAGGAAGTTTCCTATTCTCAAGAATCTTGCTCATGAAGTCCACAACTTGGCCCATCTGCTTCTTGAGTTCTGCAATGTCCTTAGTGTGGGTCTGTTGTCCTTGGATCAAAGCCTGAGTGGAGTTTGTCAAGGCTTGTGTAGAGCTAGTCAAGGCTTCCAACGCCTTATCATAATGAGAATTTGAAGTCCCAGAATTCTATGGAGGAGGGGGCAAGGTCTTTGAAAAGATGATCCTTGAAATGAAGGCCCTTGAGGACGTTGGAAGGTCCCACCAAGAGGATTCTGAGTGTTTTCATTGTTTGTCCACTTGAAGTTGGGATGGTCCCTCCATCCAGGGTTGTAGGTATTGGAATAAGGATCATACTTAGGACGTTGATGTCCTCCCTGATATCCACCATGAAATCCTCCAATAGCATTTGCGGATTCCCATCCTCCATTCTCATTGAGTTGAGGGCACTGATCTGTAACATGCCCTTGCATAGAGCATACCCCACAAGCTATTGGTGCACCAATTCCCTTAGAAGTGACGACTTGGTTCATTAGGAGAGTGAGCTTGTTCAGTTGATCCTCAATGGCATTATTCCTGCCCACTTCATGCACCTTTCGAATGGAATGCCCTATACCCTCATATTGTTGATTGTTGAGGGCACGATTCTCAATAAGTTCCTTTCCAGCTGCAGGTGACTTGTCCACAAAAGCTCCTCCAGCTGCAGCATCAAGCATTTGCCTCTCTAATGGTAAGAGTCCCTCATAAAAGCAAGTAAGTAGGGTCTCATCCTTCATTTGATGTTGAGGACATTGGGCAAGTAAGGAATTGAACCTCTCATAGTAGGCAGCATAAGACTCATCTGGGGCTTGTTCAATTCCACTGAGCTTCTTCCTAAGTGCGATGACCTTTGAAGCAGGGAAGTATTTTTCCAAGAAGGCCTTCCTCATTGTGTCCCAAGAGGTGATACGTCCAGCAGGAATCTCATATAGCCAATCTTTGGCTCTGTCAGCTAAGGAGAATGGGAATGCCTTCATCTTCAGAATATTTTCATCTGCTCCTTGTGGTTGCATGTTAGAACACACAACCTGGAATGCTCTAAGATGCTTGTGGGCGTCCTCCATAGGAAGCCCATGGAACATAGGGAGTTGGTGCAATAGCCCACTCTTCAGTTCGAACTCTGCTTGTCTTCCTGCTGCAGGGGCAGGGTACACAATACCAATAGGGGGTCCTCCTTCGACTGTAGCTGTAGATAGCTCCCTAATGGATGCCATTCTCTCTTCTTGAACTTCTTCAGGTGGTGGTGTAGAGTTAGACGAAACCACAGGTGAAGGTGAACGTGAAGGAGGAGATGGAGTAGGAGTAGGTGGAGTAGATTCCTCAGAAGAATAGACCCTCTTCCCTTGCTCGTTAATTGTGTACTCTTTGAATGTCAAGGAAGATGGTCTTCTGTACTCAAGTGTAGGAGGATTTTTCAAACGAGCGAGCCTTTCTTCAATCTCTTTCTTGCTAGGAAGCTTAGAAGGCTCGGACATACATGGAGATTCTGAACAACATTAAGATGTACAAAAGTTAGTAACTTACAAAAGACAAGAAATACAAGTTAATCTTTATACAAAAACGTCACTATTCACAAGCAACAAAAGAAACTTACAGATTTTGTACAAGTAAGAGAAGTAAGAAAACAAACCAATTTACATGTGAAGGGTATGTACAAGTATTTTATTTTTACATGCAAACGCTATAAACAAAGTTAATAACTCAATTGATTCCGAATTGTAAGTCGAGCCCAATAGAAACCACTACTATTGGTGAGCTACGATATAGGGATAGTCGCTTAGACATAAGTCACTTTCCTTTGTTTCAGAAGGCCAGATAGCCAGATTAAGAGGTAAGTGAGAGGGAGGACTCATTTTGGTGATACTACGGAGGCTACTTCCTCATTGAGGTTTACGCCCCTATTGGCTACTTCCACATTGTGGTTTACGCACAGTCTATAGTATCTCTGAGATCCAATTGAACCCATCACCCAGGGTCTCAACCTAAGACACCATCTGTAATGCCCCTTACTCAGCTGGGAAATTACTCATGTGTTAAACTGTTCTCCAAGTGCTAATAAAGGCCGCCCTCAACCTCATAAGACCTTAGAAAGGTACGAATGAAGGGTTAAGGCCAATATTAACAAAAGGGCCCTTGTCTACTCAGACGATTTTACACACTCGCAACAATTAAGTATTTAACAAAATTCATAACTCCAATTTTTATTTTCTTTAATTCTAATTCTTTACAAGTATAATTAGACACAAAACTTTCACACAAAACACATATACAAAACGTCACTATTCACAATTTTTTTTTTTTTTTTTTACTTTTACAATTCTTTTATTTACAATTACTTTCAACACTTAGGTACGGGAACAGGGAATCTTGTTGTGCAATGGGACTGAAACAGCTACGCTTCCAAGATTATGTTTAATCCAATATACCTTAAGTGTCACAACATTTTCTTTTGTTATAAATACTATTGATATCAAATTTAATTCCAATAAGGGGTTTAGGCCAATATTAATAAACACGACTTCACCTATTCCTTCTTTAATTTACAACCCACAATTAAACTCGTGTTCAATAATACAAATAACAACCTAAGTAATTTTTTTTTTTTCGGTCACAATATAAACAACACATTACAAATATTCACAATATGACAAATGATTTTTCAATCCCCGGCAACGGCGCCAAAAATTGATGGGCTTTAAGCAAGCGCATAATTTAACCCTGAAATGTCATTAGTAGTATAAAGTAAATAGGGATCGTTCTATTTCGGGGATTGAGGGTACACCTGTCATTGTCAAACAATTAAACAATTAAAATTAAAACAAAGTATAATATTCACACATATACACATTATTTACGAATTCAAAGGGGGGTTTTTAGTTTTGGTTTTCGAAAAATAAACTAAGTTAAGAAAAACAAATAAAACTAAGTTAACTAAATAATTAAAATGCAAAAAAAACATAAAAACATCAATGGGATGTGAGAACAAGGATTAAAGTCGAAACTCATGATTAAAATTAATTCAAGTTCATCATTGTTCATCATAGTCATGCAAGAGGAGTTGATCATGTGAAATGTTAAAAGCAAACAATTCCCCATATTTTACTTTCAATGCTAATTAACCTAAGTGAAAGCACATAGACTAATCCTATCAAACATGCATTCAAGCCCTAGAAAGCTAGTCAATCATACATGTTTAACGCAATAAGCACCTAGAAAGGCTATCAACTCAAATGTGCAACTTAGTATGAAAAAGTCCACCTAATTGCAATCTTCTTTGATTAAATTCGGTTTTTGTACAAAACCTTTACTACTTATTGATTCAAGAACACAAAACCAAAAAGTTGATCCATGTTCTTAAATTCGTAGCAACATTCACATAAAAACCCTAAATGTTTCGAACCATTCAAGATTATCATACAAAAGATTTCTATCATGCAAATTTAATCAAACACTCACACAAAAGCAACCATAAATCGCAATATATGAATCTGAAAATTAACAATTAATCATAAAATTTCAGAAACCAACACTTGTTCAAACATGTGTGTCAACTAAGGCAAAACCAACGAAAATACAAAGCAAAGTTACAAGGAGAATCGGATTACACCGTGATGAAGGTGAGATGAATGGAGTGATGATGTGGTCTCTTGAATTTCGAAAGCAATCTTCAAGGTGGAGGATGGATGGTGTTCACGGCTTGTTTTCTTCTTCCTTGGCCTTGCTTGCACTTCGTGGTTGCCCTAGAGGATGGAGAGGAGCACGGCTAGGCTAGAGAGTTTTCTGATTTTTTTCTAAGTTGTGAATTGTATGGAGAAGAGGAACCTTTGACGTTGAGAGGAAGAGAGACTATATAGGGGACGGCAACTTGGTCTCCAAGTCGTGTAAGTCTCTAGGGTTTCTCACGGCAAAGTCTTGATAACTCCACATAATTTCTTCCAATGAAATCTTGCCAAGTAAGCCCTATGATGTGTCTCAACCAATCACATAATTTTCCAGAATATCTTCCTAAATAAACTTGCCGAAATTCCTTAAGATATTTTCTGATTTTGCACTTCCAATTCGGCCAAACTTCCTTTAGGGTTTCAAGGAATGTATCTAGACTTCTTTTGAGAGATTTTCGAGTTCAACATATATTCTCCTTCCTTTTATTTCTCCCTCAAAAATCTCCACCGAATTTCTCTTTAATATTCTGATTTTCTACGGCAATTCCTTGTTTCTCTCAATGCTTTGGACGGCAAACCCTTCTAGGGTTTCTTCCATGCGTCACAAACCCTAGTTGCTTGGGCCTTGATGGGCCTTGATCCATTTTGCCGAAAATTCAAAGTGTTCTTGGGCTTCGTTGCTTCATCTTCAAGCCTTCTTATTTTCCAACGCAAAACACTTCATTTCTTTCATTTCTTTTCATAGTTGCGTTGGAAACTTCATTGGTAAGCTCTCCTCCATTTCGCAGGGTTTCCTGGTTGCACTAGGAAAGCTTGTTTCTTCATTTCTGCTCAAATGTGTGGCCCATTTTCTCTCATATTTGTTCGTCTTGATGTTCGCAAGCTCCTCTTTCCATTCGTGCGTTCATTTCCACTTTTTAGCTCGGAAGTCCTGAAAATAGAAACTAGTATGAAAAATAGAAACTTACCTAATTTGAAAAATAGAAAGTTACTAAAAATGAAAAATAGAAACTTGCCAGAAATGAGAAATGAGAACTACAAAAATAGAAACTTCCTAAAAATGGAAAATAGAAACTAAGAAAAATGGAAACTTTCTACAAATAGGAACTTTCCCAATCAAAGAATGGAAACTTGCCTAAACAGAGTTTTACTAAGGAAATGACGCAAGAAATGTAAGGAAATGCAGTTAAAATGTCGCATTAAAATGCTCCTATCAGGACCAAGTGCCACCATTGCTTGTGGGGTATGCTCTATGCAAGGGCATGTTACAGATCAGTGCCCTCAACTCAATGAAAATGGAGGATGGGAATCTGCAAATGCTATTGGAGGATATCAAGGAGGACCTTCACGTCCTAGGCATGACCCTTATTCAAATAAGTATAACCCAGGATGGAGGGACCATCCCAACTTCAAGTGGACCAACAATGAAAACGTTCAGAATCCTCTTGGTGGGAACTTCCAACGTCCTCAAGGACCTTCATTTCAAGGATCTTCTTTTCAAAGGCCCTACATGCCTCCTCAACAGAATTCAGGGAGTCCCCACTCTCACTATGATAAAACGTTGGAGGCCTTGACTAGCTCTACACAAGCCTTGACAAACTCTACTCAGGCTTTGATTCAAGGACAACAAACCCATACCAAGGACATTGCAGACCTTAAGAAGCAGATGGGCCAAGTTGTGGACTTCATGAGCAAGATCCATGAGACTGGGAAGCTCCCTAGTGTCACAATACCTAACCCAAAGGGTAATGTGGAGAATGCATCAGTTGTGACCACAAGGAGTGGACGGCCATTTGTGGATCAACCTAAGCCACCCAAGAAGGCCCAAGTGAGCATAGAGATTGAGGAAGACCAAGAACCCACCAAGTTGGGTATTGAGAAGGACCCTGCAACGTCCAAAGAAGAAACCAAGGCGTCCTCACCAAAGGCAAAACCGGAAATTAAAGGTATTCATTCTAACTTATCAAATTCGGTTATTGCTAACCCTTCTTCTTCTTGCATACCCTTCCCACGCAGGTTTGCCAAATCTAAGAAGGATGAGAGTGACCAAGCTATCTTGGAAACTTTCAAGAAGGTGCGAGTGAACCTACCCCTCCTAGAGGCCATCAAGCAAGTCCCTAAGTATGCCAAGTTCCTCAAAGAGCTTTGCACTACTAGGAGAGTAAACCGTGAAAAGGAGGTGGTAAAGGTAAGTGAAAATGTCTCTGCCTTGATTCAGAGGAAAATTCCTCCAAAGTATAAGGATCCTGGAAGCTTTACTATTCCATGTACTATTGGTAACTCTCGCTTTAAGAATGCCATGCTAGACCTAGGTGCATCTGTTAATGTTATGCCCTATTCTGTGTATGAAACCCTAGGTCTAGGGGAACTTAAATCTGACAATGTTATCATTCAGTTAGCTGACAGATCCAATGCATACCCTAGAGGTTTGTTGGAGGATGTGCTTGTGCAGGTTAACCATCTTATCTTCCCAGCTGATTTTTATGTGTTGGAAATGGAGGACTCCCCTGTGAGTTCCACTCCTTTGCTTTTGGGACGTCCTTTCTTAAGGACAGCTAGGACGAAGATAGATGTGTATGCAGGATCTCTCACCATGGAGTTTGATGGTGACGTTATTGGCTTCAACATTTTTGAAGCCATGAGGTATCCTCTTGATATAAATGATTGTTATGCTATTGACATTTTGGATGATCTTGCCCAGAAAATGTTTGATGCCATAAATGAGGATACCCTAGCCACAACACTCGAACAAGGAGTAGGGTACACGAAAGGTGGTGCCCTTATCTCAGAGGAGGAATTGAAGGACACTTGTGAAGGAAAGATCATTGAAAACGTCTCATTCCTTGAAGCTTCACCCTATGTAGGTAAGTCTACTTCACCCTTGTCCATTCAGTTATCTGCTAATAAGACTTTACCTTCAGTGGTTCAGGCACCAGAACTCGAACTTAAACCTCTACCAAACCACTTGAAGTATGTCTACTTAGGAGACAAGGAGACTTTACCAGTGATTGTGTCCTCCTCTCTTACTTCGTCTCAAGAGGAGAGATTGGTGGAGATGTTGAAGCAACACAAGACCGCCATAGGATGGACATTGGCGGATATCAAGGGAATAAGCCCTACTACTTGCGTCCATAGAATACTTCTTGAGGAGGGGACAAAACCCACTAGAGAGGCTCAACGTCGTCTCAACCCTCCTATGATGGAAGTTGTGAAGAAGGAGGTCATCAAACTCCTAGATTGTGGCGTCATATAACCTATTTCAGACTCCAAGTGGGTCTCCCCAGTTCAGGTCGTGCCCAAGAAGTCTGGGGTAACTGTGGTAAAGGATGCTGAGAACGAACTGGTGCCCCAAAGGACGGTCACAGGCCACAGAGTGTGCATTGACTATAGGAGGCTCAACGCAACAACAAGGAAAGATCACTTTCCTCTTCCATTCATTGATCAGATGCTTGAGCGCCTAGCTGGACATGACTACTACTGCTTCTTGGATGGCTACTCATGCTACAATCAGATTGCCATAGCCAATGAAGATCAAGAGAAGACAACATTCACTTGCCCATTTGGGACGTTTGCCTATCGACGTATGCCTTTTGGCCTTTGCAACGCCCCAGGTACCTTTCAGAGGTGTATGGTAAGTATCTTTTCAGATCATATTGAGAAAATCATAGAGGTATTCATGGATGACTTTTCAGTTTTTGGAAAGAATTTTGATGATTGTCTTAATAATCTGGAGATAATTTTGAAACGTTGCATGGAAACTAACCTTGTATTAAACTGGGAAAAATGCCATTTTATGGTTAAACAAGGGATAGTTCTAGGACACATTGTCTCTGCTAGGGGAATAGAGGTTGATAAAGCCAAGGTGGATATTGTGCGTTACTTACCCTCTCCCACTTCTGTGAGAGAGATTCGTTCTTTCCTTGGCCATGCAGGTTTTTATAGGAGGTTCATCAAGGACTTCTCCAAGATTTCGAGACCTTTATGCCAACTACTCCAGAAGGATGTGACGTTTCACTTTGACAAGGAGTGTCAAGAAGCTTTTGACAAGCTTAAGGAGTTGTTGACTTCTGCCCCAATCATGTTGCCTCCAGATTGGTCCTTGCACTATGCCAATAACCTTATCAGACAACAGAGCTCAGACGACAGACAGGTTGGTTTCTGTCGTCTGATATAATTTAACGACAGACAGTGTAAAAACTGTCGTCTGAATATAGCAACATACCATGGTAAGTTAGGTTTGAGAATTAAGTTTATTTTCAAACAACAGTTATCTGTCGTCTCGTCAAAGGAGATAAATTGATTTCGTTTTGAGTCGTAGCTTTTTTTTTTGTTTGTATTCAGACAACATATATCTGTCGTCTTGTCAAAAGAGTAAATGAGCTTTGGATTTTGTTGGAACTATTTTTTTTTTGGCACAACATGAAGGAATTTAGTTCCAAACTTTTAATGATTTCTCTCTCCCCGGACAAATTTATCAAACCAAAAAGAATGGTTTCGCGCTGCACATTTTTCAGATTCCCTCCTCATCCAATTTTCAGATTCCCTCCTCACCGATATCGAACTCCCTCTTAGCTTGCTTATTACAACAGAACAAAAAAACAAATTGGTTTCCTCTCCTTTAACCCAAGCCCACTCAGATCTCGCCTCCTAATCTCGCTGCTATGTCTAAAGGTCGCGTCTCCGTCAACATCAACGTCCTCCGCCGCAAGGATTTTTGGGACTACAAGTCCTTCATCGTCCAATGGGGGTAAGTAAACCCTAATGCTCTAAACCCTAATCTAATCTGATTCCTTGATTTTTTCAACCTGATTTTGGTTGTTAGTGGTTGTGGTTTTCTAATCAAGGGATAAGGGTGAGTTGTTGTCAATTGGGGATGAAGGGGGATTAGACGAGAAAGGAAAAAAGAAGAAGAAGAAGGAACAAGGACAACGAACAGAGGAGGAGAAAGGGAGAGAAGAAAAGAAAAGAAAAGAAAAGAAAAGAAGAAGATGGGAAGGGAGAAAGAGATAGAGATTTTGGGCTCGATGATGAGTCGGTCTTATGGAGAGTTTCTGTTCTAAAATAGGTATGTGTTGAACAAGATCCGGCTTGCGAGGCAGACGGTGCGGTGCCGGAGATCTGCTCATCAAGAGGTAGTTTTCAAGTTCAATACTTTGATTTCCGGTTCTGTTCTCATAGGATATAGTTTTACTGCTATTTGGTGTAGATTTAGTTATGTAGTTTTGTTGGTTGATGTGTAAATGGCTCTTATTGCCCTGATTCAGCACCCGTACATTGTGGAATTTAAGGAAGCCTGGGTTGAGAAGGTGAGGCATTCTTGTGTATGTGTGTATGGGGATGAGTATATCAGATTTGTATCTTATTGGTTGGGTTTTAGATTTTTGTGTTTGTACTGAATTAGAAGTATTGGATTCGTAATGTAGGGTTGCTATGTTTGCATTGTCTCTGGATACTGTGAAGGTGGAGATATGTGAGTTGTTTACTGTTGTTACAAACCTTGTTATTTGGTTTGGATTCTTATAATCTTGCATATATATACACCCTTTAGTTTTTCACACTGTTTGTCATGTATAAACTTCGCAGGGCTGAGTTGATGAAGAAATCCAATGGGGTTTATTTTCCCGAGGAGGTATACTCATTTCTCTATTCAATAACACCACGTTTTCTGATCTCACAAGCTAATTTAATAATTTAACTTACGTGTTGCTCCTGTTGTGACTGTGCTATGTTGCTTAGAAACTATGCAGGTGGTTCACGCAGCTACTCTTGGCAGTTGAATACCTGCATGAAAATTATGTTCTACATCATGATCTAAAAGTATGTTTACCACTGCTACCACTTTCCATCTGAATTCCTATTGCATTTTACAATTTTTAAGATCAATCTGCTGGTCTTTTTTGCAGTGTTCCAATATTTTTCTTACTAAGGATCATGATGTTCGTCTTGGTGAGTTGAAGATGGATTTTAAAATGGTTTAGGAAATGATCTAAATTGTCATTACACTGATTTTTTCATCAACTATGTCTTTACCTTCTGTTTTGTTTTGTATATAGGGGATTTTGGTCTTGCTAAAACTTTAAAGGCAGATGACTTGGCTTCTTCGGTATGTACATATGGAGATTACTTCTAAATTGTCATTACGCTAGATATGCCGATTATCGACTATGATTTGGAAGTACTTATCCAACTGATGCTCATGATGGGAATTAGTATAGGAGTGGCATTCAATGTGATCTTTGCTGACTGGATGGTCACAATTTTGCTTATTGTTCTTTTTTTATAGGTAATGGTCATCTTTATTTGTACTTGCTAGGCTTTGTTTTAATCCTGAATCACCAAACCACTTATAATGGTCATTTGCAAGCACATCAACAAAAGCATTCTTCAAGGGCGTTGATACATGGAAAAAGGAAACTATTATGAAAAGGGTAACTGCATCTATAAACTGAAGCTACCATGCTAATGACATCATAACTAATTCCTTTTCATTGCTTTTAGAAGAGACCTCATTTTTGTTAATAGTTTAAGATCATTCAAGGATTATAGCATGTCATGTCAGCTTAGTATTTCAGATTTGGTTATGTCCACATCCTAAAACCACATCAAGTTCGGGATGGATTTCTGCCTTGATAACATTATGGGGAGAATCCGTTGAAATTATAAGATTTCCAGCTTCATGTGGTCTAACTGCTCCTAAAAATACATATGTTCACATTACTAAATGTATCTCTAACATCAATTTTCCTGAATTAGGAAGCCGCAAAGCGACTGGAGTCAAATGGTGAGTTGATCCAATGTTTGTCAACATAGTTGAAATTCTTTTGCGTAGTTGATTTCTATGGTCGTCCATAATATATCTATTTGTTCAATCAGGAGCTGGTGTTAATGCAGAATACAAGCCTCTTCCAGCTGGCCTAAAAAATGACCAACAAAAGGAGCCAGAGGTAATTGCTACCTCAGAAGATAGTATTGTCTTTTTGGTCTAGTTTTCAAAACTAAATTTAAATGAACATTTCAGATCTCTCTTGTGGAGAATGTTTATTGGAAAGAGTTTGGACTTCTGGTTTTTGTCTGGGTCGCATTTTTTGCACTGCAAATTGCCAAGATTTTACTTTTTTCAACTTAGTTATCAGAATTTTTTTATTTCAAGCTCCCCTGGTTATATTATTATGCAGAGCTAACTGTTAAATAATCATTTCCTGTTCACCACAGCATCACACATCTACTTGTTCGACAGCCTATTGGATAGTGAATTTGTTACAGGTACTACAAGTGGCCTTCACTGTTTCCTATTACTGTGTGTTGATGTAATATTATTTTTTTTTGCCCATGTAACATGTTAAAACCCTATATCTGAACACTATCAGCAACTGCCCATGTTATGCATATCCCAGTTTCTTTAGGTGTATCTACATATGAGGCAGTTGACCTATACAAGGGACGGAAAGTAATTGCATCTAAGGGAGAGGAAGGGACAAATTGGCGAGTGCACCAGCTGATTTCCTACTGTCTTATGGGTGTCGTTGCAGGAATTGTAATATTTTTTTTTTCTTTTATTATGCCTTGTATCAGCCTCTTCAAGAACCAGAGAAGATGACCAATATTATTCTTCAAGCTCTGAAAATTACTGGACAAAGAGGCATTATCAACAAAGGCTGGGGTTGGTAATTGTAAGTCTTGGTTCTCAAGATTACTTTCAAGCATAGTGTATATGTATGCTTATCTGGATATGAAACAATTTATTTTTATCTTCTCAGCAATACAATCAAATGATTCTGTGTACTTAGTGGACAATTGCCCCCATGATAACTAATAGATAACTAATAGTGGATGTTGTTTATCTACACATTCAAAGGACATTTAAATGTCCTTTTACAACAAGAGAGACAATAGATAACTAATAGTGGATGTTGTTTCAACAAAGTTCACACAACAGATTTGGCAAAGAAACATGGAAATTCTACACATTCAGACGACATTTTATTGTCGTCTCGCATCAAAATAGACAATAGATTATTTGTAAAGTCTGTTGCTAGAGTTTGACAACAACAACATTTAACTGTGGTTCTATTTCATATTTAACCACATACATTTACAATTTGTACATATTTAAGCACATTCAGACGACAGATTTTTTTTAGGTGTCTGTCGTCTGAGTGAATTTCTGACGTCGGGCTTTGACCGTCGTCTGAACGTCAATCAGATATCAGCTTAATAGACGACAGATTTTTTGCATATCAGACGACGGTCATTGTCTGTCGTCTGATGAGGTTATTGGCATAGTGTTGCCCTTTGAGTTGATGTGTGATGCCTCTGACTACGCAGTTGGAGCTGTTTTGGGGCAAAGGAAGGACAAACTCCCTTATGCAATCTACTATGCCTCAAGGACTTTGAATGATGCAGAGATGAACTACTCCACCACAGAGAAAGAGCTCCTTGCAGTTGTCTTTGCCCTTGAAAAGTTTCGTTCTTACTTACTTGGTACAAAAGTTATTATCTATACTGACCATGCAGCTTTGAAGTACTTGATGACCAAGAAGGAGGCGAAACCAAGGCTCATTAGATGGATTCTACTCTTGCAAGAGTTTGACGTTGAAATCAAGGACAAGAAGGGTAGTGAAAACGTGGCAGCTGACCACTTGAGTCGTTTGGTGCATGCAGAAGACCCTCTCCCTCTGGTGGAGACGTTTCCAGATGAGCAGCTCTTTGGACTTCAGGTAAGTGAACCATGGTATGCTGATATTGTGAACTATATTGTTTCTAGGAAGATTCCTGATACCATGTCACGTGCTCATAGAGATAGGCTTAAGAAAACTGTTAAGCAATATGTTTGGGATGAACCTTATGTGTGGAAATATTGTTCTGATCAACTGATTAGGAGATGTGTGCCTGAACATGAACATAATGCCATACTTTCTTTTTGCCATTCTAAAGCATGTGGGGGTCACTTTGGGTCTAAAAAGACTGCGTTTAAGGTGTTAGAGTCTGGGTTCTTTTCGCCAACGTTATTTAAGGATGCACATGCTTATTGTTTGACTTGTGATAGATGCCAAAGAACAGGAAATTTAAGCTCTAGAGATCAAATGCCATTGTCTAATATCATAACTGTTAAAATATTTGATGTCTGGGGTATAGATTTCATGGGACCTTTCCCTTCATCTTTTGGGTGTTTATATATCTTACTTGCCGTGGACTATGTTTCCAAATGGGTGGAAGCAAAGGCCACTTGAACTAATGACTCTAAGGTTGTTGCAGATTTTATCAAGTCTAACATCTTTAGCAGATTTGGAATGCCTAGAGTTCTCATTAGTGATGGTGGATCCCACTTTTGCAATCGGACGATTGAGGCCTTGTTGAAGAAATATGATGTTACACATAAGGTTTCTACACCTTATCACCCCCAAACTAGTGGGCAAGCTGAAGTCTCAAATCGTCAGATCAAGGGGATATTGGAAAAGACTGTGAACCCTAACAGGAAGGATTGGTCACTACGCTTGGAGGATGCTTTGTGGGCCTACAGAACTGCATATAAGACTCCCATAGGTATGTCCCCATATCGAATTGTCTATGGCAAACCTTGCCATTTACCTGTGGAGTTAGAGGACAAAGCTTGGTGGGCTGTGAAGCAGTTCAACATGGATCTTGATGAAGCTGGGCTTCATAGGAAGCTGCAGTTGCAAGAGTTAGAGGAGATTAGGAATGATGCTTTCGAAAGTGCCAACATTTATAAAGAAAAGACTAAGGCATTCCATGATAAAATGATTCGAAGGAAGACTTTTGTTGTGGGTCAAAAAGTTCTTCTCTTCCATTCTCGTCTCAAACTCTTCCCAGGTAAACTTCGTTCTCGTTGGATTGGACCTTTTGTTATCACTAATGTGTTTTCTCATGGAGCTGTGCAGATAAAGAGTGAACAAACAGGTAACGAGTTCAAAGTGAATGGCCATCGCTTGAAGCCTTACTATGAGGCGTTTGTGGAACACGAAGTGGAGGAAGTACCCCTCCAAAACGTTCCACCTCTTGAGGATTAAAAGAAGGTACAAGTCTAGGCTGAAAGACTATAAACATTAAGCGCTGCTTGGGAGGCAACCCAATTCAGAAGTAGCTGTGGAGGAGCCTTCAACGCAGATTTGCTCTTTTTCCTCCCTACTTCGTTATTTTATGCCTTTTGTTTTTCTTTGAACTTTATTTTCGTAAATTTCATCCCTTTATACTTAAGTGTTTCATTGCATGCTTAGGATCGATTACATTGAGGACAATGCAATATTTAAGTGTGGGGGAAGGGATTTATATTTTGAGTCTTTTATTTTTGAGTCATATATTGAAAAATACAAAAAAAAAATCGAAAAATGTCATAAAAATAAAAAATTTCGTTGCTTTTGTTTCTGTTTTGAGTCTTAGGATGCCCTTTCAACTGTCTAGGATGATTCTATATCTCTGAAATCATGACTAAAAGAGGATCACGAAATTGAGATGACTTAAAATGGTATTCTTTGGTTAATTGAGATATATGAAAAATATATGCCTTGTAGTGGATATGGATTGCATGACCTTGGTACAGAATATGAGCATGTTAAGATGAGTTTTGATTTAATAAGCCCATGTGAGATACTTGTGCCCATGTCCCTTTTCTTGGAGTGAATGAAAAATATATTCTTAATTTCTTGGCGATGTTTTGATGATCTCATTATTCTTTCATCTTGATTGACTGCTTGCCATAGATTAAGTTTAATGGACTAGAGAATGCTAGAATTCGCTCTTGTGCTTGTTGAGACGTTATATCAATACATGGCCCGGATTCTGGAAAGGATAGAGGCACCCTAGGAACTACCACCATTGCCAAATGAACCTGTGCCCCTAATTGTGCCCGTCGTGGGACTCCCCTAGATAAACCTCTTTGAGCCTACGTTAAGCCTTTTCTTTCATCACCCTTAAAATCTTTAACCTAAGCCTTAGTATAGCTAAAACCCTACCCTTTGTCCTAAGGACTTAGTGGAGCTAAATTGAGACTTTACTTGAAGATTTTTGGCATCAACATTGAAGAATAAGAAGAGGTGAAGGTTCAAGTGTGGGGGTAAACTTGTCCATGAATGAAAAATGTATGAAAAAGCCGAGAAAAAGAAAAAAGAAAAAAAGAAAAAAATGAAAATATGTAAACGGCTAAGAAAAAGAAAAGAGAATATGTTTGTGGACTTTAGTACCCCATACTTAGTGATCTTGGAGTTTGCTTTGATTTGAAGGCCCACTACAGAAAAATTTGGCCTTTGTCCATTTCACTAGAGTTCAAGGGAAGTTTACATTGAAGATCGGGCCCAACATGAAGACATTAGGCCCCTTTACAACACCCCCATGGGAGTGTGACGTTTTTGCATACTTGGTGGATTTCTAGAAGTCTCTCTACACCAACATGAGCTCTACTAGGTTTTTAGGACACTTTGCTAAATCCTTACCTTTCGTTTCTTTAAACCTTGAGCCTTGGCCCCATTATAACCCTTGAGAAGACCTTCTGGATCCTTAAGATGGGACAGCCCTTGATGTGGAGATGAGTTACAAGAGTTGAACCTATGGCAGTCCATTCGTGCAAGTAGTTGATATCCTTCATGATATCTTTAAAGAAAATTATACTTGTGCTTTCGTTTCTTGCATTATGTGATATACTTGCTATCTTTCACATATACTTGAGTGTATAAGCTTTTAAGCATTGCCATGATCTGAGAGAAGAAAGAGGGATATACTTGTGAGATTTGAATCATACTTGTTGAAGCATGCTTAACAGAAACCATCACCATTGTTCCAACCATGTCCTACTTGTGTATATGTGAATTATGTGTTTTAATTAACTCTCGAATGTCTAAACATTGATTCTTGGTGAAGTGCTAATCTTGGTGTTGTGAAAGTAAGAGATTGCTGAGACAAATAGTTAAAGGGCAATAGAGTCTTTGTTTGTTTGAGTCTTTAATTTTCGTTGAGTCTTAGTGTGTGTCTTTGTTTGATTTTGCTAAGGGACTAGCAAAAGCTAAGTGTGGGGGAATTTGATAGGAGCATTTTAATGCGACGTTTTAACTGCATTTCCTTACATTTCTTGCGTCATTTCCTTAGTAAAACTCTGTTTAGGAAAGTTTCCATTCTTTGATTGGGAAAGTTCCTATTTGTAGAAAGTTTCCATTTTTCTTAGTTTCTATTTTCCATTTTTAGGAAGTTTCTATTTTTGTAGTTTTCATTTCTCATTTCTGGCAAGTTTCTATTTTTCATTTTTAGTAACTTTCTATTTTTCATTTTTAGTAAGTTTCTATTTTTCAAATTAGGTAAGTTTCTATTTTTCATACTAGTTTCTATTTTCAGGACTTCCGAGCTAAAAAGTGGAAATGAACGCACGAATGGAAAGAGGAGCTTGCGAACATCAAGACGAACAAATATGAGAGAAAACGGGCCACACATTTGAGCAGAAATGAAGAAACAAGCTTTCCTAGTGCAACCAGGAAACCCTGCGAAATGGAGGAGAGCTTACCAATGAAGTTTCCAACGCAACTATGAAAAGAAATGAAAGAAATGAAGTGTTTTGCGTTGGAAAATAAGAAGGCTTGAAGATGAAGCAACGAAGCCCAAGAACACTTTGAATTTTCGGCAAAATGGATCAAGGCCCATCAAGGCCCAAGCAACTAGGGTTTGTGACGCATGGAAGAAACCCTAGAAGGGTTTGCCGTCCAAGTGATGCGCTTTAAGCAAGCGCATAATTTAACCCTGAAATGTCATTAGTAGTATAAAGTAAATAGGGATCGTTCTATTCCGGGGATTGAGGGTACACCTGTCATTGTCAAACAATTAAACAATTAAAATCAAAACAAAGTATAATATTCACACATATGCACATTATTTACGAATTAAAAGGGGGTTTTTGATTTTTGGTTTTTCTGAAATTAAAACTAAGTTAATAAAACAATTAAAATGCAAAAACATAAAAATATAAATGGAATGCAAGAACAAAGATCAAATTCGAAACCCATGATTAAAGTTGATTCAAGTTCATCATTGTTCATCATAGTCATGCAAGAGGAATTGATCATGTGAAACGTTCAAAGCAAACAATTTCCCATATTTTACTTTCAACGCTAATTAATCTAAGTGAAAGCACATAGACTAATCCTATCAAACATGCATTCAAGCCCTAGAAAGCTAGTCAATCATACATGTCTAACGCATTAAGCATCTAGAAAGGCTATCAATTCAAATGTGCAACTTAGTATGAAAAAGTCCACCTAATTGCAATCTTCTTTGATTAAATTCGGTTTTTGTACAAAACCTTTACTACTTATTGATTCAAGAACACAAAACCAAAAAGTTGATTCATGTTCTTAAATTCGTAGCACCAATTATATAAAAACCCTAGGTGTTTGCAACCACATAAGATTAAAATACAAAAGTTATCTATCATGCAAATTTAATCAAACACTCACACATAAGCAACCATAAATCGCAAAACATGAATCTGAAAATTAACAATTATTCATAGAATTTCAGAATTCGAAACTTGTTCAAACATATGTGTCAACTAAGGCATAACCAACGAAAATACAAAGCAAAGGTTACAAGGAGAATCGGATTACACCAAGAGATGGAGATGGTGATGAACGAAAAGGTGATGTGGTCTCTTGAATTTCGAAAGCAATCTTCAAGGTGGAGGATGGATGGTGTTCACGGCTTGTCTTCTTCTTCCTTGGCCTTGCTTGCACTTCGTGGTTGCCCTAGAGGATGGAGAAGAACACGGCTAAGCTAGAGAGAGTTTTCTGATTTTTTCTAAAGTTTAAATTGTATGGAAGAGAGGAGGGGCCTCAAAACGTCACAATGGAGAGGGAATATATAGGGGACGGCAAACTTGGTCCCCAAGCACATATTTTCTGATTTATTTTCCAAGGAATTAAGTTAATAATTCCACATAGCTTCCACCAATGAGAAATTGCCAAATAAGCCCTAGTGTGTCATCCAACCAATCACAAAACTCCATGGAGATTCCCTAATATATTCTTGCCGAATTCCCTTGATTATTTTCTGATTTTCTTCTTGCAATTTCGGCCAAAATATACTTAGGGTTTCTAGGAATGAATCTAGACGCCTTTTGGTGCTTTTCTTGATGTCCACACTTTTTCTTTCCATAAAACTCTCCCTAGAATATCTTTTTGCCGAATTCTCTAGGGTTTCTTCATGAATATCACGGCAACTTCCTCCTTTTCCTCTTGGCTTGGACGGCAAGAGTCTCCTAGGGTTTATCTTTCCATTAAAATTACCCTAGAAAATCTCTTGCGTAATCTTCTTTTAATTTCTGATTTTCACGCCATCTCCCTTGTTTCTCTCTTTGGTTTTCACGGCAAAACATCTCTAGGGTTAGGGTTTTGCGTCACAAACCCTAATGTCATGGGCTATGATGGGCCTTGGTCCAATTTGCCGAAAATCCATAGAGTTCTTGGGCTTCGTTGCTTCATCTTCAAGCCTTCTTATTTTCCAACGCAAAACACTTCATTTCTTTCATTTCTTTTCATAGTTGCGTTGGAAACTTCATTGGTAAGCTCTCCTCCATTTCGCAGGGTTTCCTGGTTGCACTAGGAAAGCTTGTTTCTTCATTTCTGCTCAAATGTGTGGCCCGTTTTCTCTCATATTTGTTCGTCTTGATGTTCGAAAGCTCCTCTTTCCATTCGTGCGTTCATTTCCACTTTTTAGCTCGGAAGTCCTGAAAATAGAAACTGGTATGAAAAATAGAAACTTACCTAATTTGAAAAATAGAAACTTACTAAAAATGAAAAATAGAAAGTTACTAAAAATGAAAAATAGAAACTTGCCAGAAAAGAGAAATGAAAACTACAAAAATAGAAACTTCCTAAAAATGGAAAATAGAAACTAAGAAAAATGGAAACTTTCTACAAATAGGAACTTTCCCAATCAAAGAATGGAAACTTTCCTAAACAGAGTTTTACTAAGGAAATGACGCAAGAAATATAAGGAAATGCAGTTAAAACGTCGCATTAAAATGCTCCTATCACCAAGGCATTGAGAGAAACAAGGAATTGCCGTAGAAAATCAGAATATTAAAGAGAAATTCGGTGGAGATTTTTGAGGGAGAAATAAAAGGAAGGAGAATATATGTTGAACTCGAAAATCTCTCAAAAGAAGTCTAGATACATTCCTTGAAACCCTAAAGGAAGTTTGGCCGAATTGGAAGTGCAAAATCAGAAAATATCTTAAGGAATTTCGGCAAGTTTATTTAGGAAAATATTCTGAAAAATTATGTGATTGGTTGAGACACATCATAGGGCTTACTTGGCAAGATTTCATTGGAAGAAATTATGTGGAGTTATCAAGACTTTGCCGTGAGAAACCCTAGAGACTTACACGGCTTGGAGACCAAGTTGCCGTCCCCTATATAGTCTCTCTTCCTCTCAACGTCAAGGGTCCTCTCTCCATACAATTCACAACTTAGAAAAAAATCAGAAAACTCTCTAGCCTAGCCGTGCTCCTCTCCATCCTCTAGGGCAACCACGAAGTGCAAGCAAGGCCAAGGAAGAAGAAGACAAGCCGTGAACACCATCCATCCTCCACCTTGAAGATTGCTTTCGAAATTCAAGAGACCACATCATCACTCCATTCATCTCACCTTCATCACGGTGTAATCCGATTCTCCTTGTAACTTTGCTTTGTATTTTCGTTGGTTTTGCCTTAGTTGACACACATGTTTGAACAAGTGTTGGTTTCTGAAATTTTATGATTAATTGTTAATTTTCAGATTCATATATTGCGATTTATGGTTGCTTTTGTGTGAGTGTTTGATTAAATTTGCATGATAGAAATCTTTTGTATGATAATCTTGAATGGTTCGAAACATTTAGGGTTTTTATGTGAATGTTGCTACGAATTTAAGAACATGGATCAACTTTTTGGTTTTGTGTTCTTGAATCAATAAGTAGTAAAGGTTTTGTACAAAAACCGAATTTAATCAAAGAAGATTGCAATTAGGTGGACTTTTTCATACTAAGTTGCACATTTGAGTTGATAGCCTTTCTAGGTGCTTATTGCGTTAAACATGTATGATTGACTAGCTTTCTAGGGCTTGAATGCATGTTTGATAGGATTAGTCTATGTGCTTTCACTTAGGTTAATTAGCATTGAAAGTAAAATATGGGGAATTGTTTGCTTTTAACATTTCACATGATCAACTCCTCTTGCATGACTATGATGAACAATGATGAACTTGAATTAATTTTAATCATGAGTTTCGACTTTAATCCTTGTTCTCACATCCCATTGATGTTTTTATGTTTTTGCATTTTAATTATTTAGTTAACTTAGTTTTATTTGTTTTCTTAACTTAGTTTATTTTTCGAAAACCAAAACTAAAAACCCCCCTTTGAATTCGTAAATAATGTGTATATGTGTGAATATTATACTTTGTTTTAATTTTAATTGTTTAATTGTTTGACAATGACAGGTGTACCCTCAATCCCCGGAATAGAACGATCCCTATTTACTTTATACTACTAATGACATTTCAGGGTTAAATTATGCGCTTGCTTTTAGCGTATCAATCATATGTCTTGTACTCGTTGATACGAGCGTTTTGATATATAATATGCAAGTTTTGAAGTTCGAATGAATTTGTTATGATTTTTATCGTTTCATATCGGTGAATTTATTCGATCCGTGAGGATTTGAGTATCCGATCGACTTGGGGTTTGATGCGCTCAAAGCAAGCGCATAATTTAACCCTGAAATGTCATTAGTAGTATAGAATAAATAGGGATCGTTCTATTCCGGGGATTGAGGGTACACCTGTCATTGTCAAACAATTAAACAATTAAAATTAAAACAAAGTATAATATTCACAAAGATATTTACAATTATAGACATTGTACACGAAATTAGGGGGGATTTTTGGTTTTTCTGAAATTAAAACTAAGTTAATAAAACAATTAAAATGCAAAACATAAAAATAAAGAGGGAATGAAAGAACAAAGATCAAAATCGAAACATATGATTAAAATTAATTCAAGTTCATCATTGTTCATCATAGTCATGCAAGAGGAATTAATCATGTGAAACGTTCAAAGCAAACAATTTCCCATATTTTACTTTCAACGCTAATTAATCTAAGTGAAAGCACATAGACTAATCCTATCAAACATGCATTCAAGCCCTAGAAAGCTAGTCAATCATACATGTCTAACGCATTAAGCATCTAGAAAGGCTATCAATTCAAATGTGCAACTTAGTATGAAAAAGTCCACCTAATTGCAATCTTCTTTGATTAAATTCGGTTTTTGTACAAAACCTTTACTACTTATTGATTCAAGAACACAAAACCAAAAAGTTGATTCATGTTCTTAAATTCGTAGCACCAATTATATAAAAACCCTAGGTGTTTGCAACCACATAAGATTAAAATACAAAAGTTATCTATCATGCAAATTTAATCAAACACTCACACATAAGCAACCATAAATCGCAAAACATGAATCTGAAAATTAACAATTAATCATAGAATTTCAGAATTCGAAACTTGTTCAAACACATGTGTCAACTAGGGCATAACCAACGAAAATACAAAGCAAAGGTTACAAGGAGAATCGGATTACACCAAGAGATGGAGATGGTGATGAACGAAAAGGTGATGTGGTCTCTTGAATTTCGAAAGCAATCTTCAAGGTGGAGGATGGATGGTGTTCACGGCTTGTCTTCTTCTTCCTTGGCCTTGCTTGCACTTCGTGGTTGCCCTAGAGGATGGAGAAGAGCACGGCTAGGCTAGAGAGTTTTCTGAATTTTTCTCAAAGTGTAAATTGTATGGGGAGAGGACCCCTTGACGTTGAGAAGAGGGGAGACTATATAGGGAACGGCAACTTGGTCTCCAAGGCCGTGCAAAACCCTAGAGAAACCCATGGCAACAATGTCTAACTCCACATAATTTCCTCCAATAGAATCTTGCCAAGTAAGCCCTATGACATGTATCAACCAATCACATAATTTTCTAGAATATTTCCCTTGATTTTCTTGCCGAAATACCATGATAATATTCTGATTTTATCTCTTGAAATTCGGCAACAACTCCTTTAGAGAATATAGGAATGTATCTAGACTTCCTTTGAGAGCTCTTTGTGTTCAACACATATTCTCTTCCCTTAAAAGTCTCCCAATAAAATCTCCACGAAATCTTCTTATTATTTTCTGATTTTCACGGCAAGACTCCTTCTTTCTCTCTTGCTTTGGACGGCAAACCTTTCTAGGGTTTATTCCATGCGTCACAAACCCTAGTGTCATGGGCTTAGATGGGCCTTGGTCCATTTTGCCGAAAACCCACTTCATTCTTGAGAGTTCTTGGGCCACGTTGCTTCATCTTCAAGTCTTCATATTTTCCAACGCAAAACACTTCATTTCTTTCATTTCTTTTCATAGTTGCGTTGGAAACTTCATTGGTAAGCTCTCCTCCAGTTCGCAGGATTTCCTGGTTGCACTAGGAAAGCTTGTTTCTTCATTTCTGCTCAAATGTGTGGTTCAATGTTCTTCATTTTTGTTCCCCTTGAGGTTCGCAAGCTCCTCTTTCCACTCGTGTGCTCATTTCCACTTTTTAGCTCGGAGGTCCTGAAAATAGAAACTAGTAAGAAAAATAGAAACTTTCCTAATTTGAAAAATAGAAACTTACCAAAAAATGAAAAATAGAAAGTTACTAAAAATGAAAAATAGAAACTTGCCAGAAATGAGAAATGAAAACTACAAGAATAGAAACTTTCTAAAAATGGAAAATAGAAACTAAGAAAAATGGAAACTTTCTACAAATAGGAACTTTCCCAATCAAAGAATGGAAACTTTCCTAAACAGAGTTTTACTAAGGAAATGGCGCAAGAAATGTAAGGAAATGCAGTTAAAACGTCGCATTAAAATGCTCCTATCAGGGTTTGGACACATCGATCGTGGAAGTGTCCTGGAGACCTTGGGTGGTCTTGGATGTGGTTTCGCCTCGATTGGCGCCACTTTGGGGATTTTAGTTCAAAACAGGGGTTTCAGACTTAAATCAAATGTGAATTGTTACTAAGTGGAAACCGTTTGTGATTAGGTACTTGACGAAGTATTTGGACGGTTATTTGGCAAATTGGCCACTTTGTTCCTTGTTGAAGACGCAGCGGGAATTCGAGGTGAGTAAATCTCACAAGGATCTTTATGAACAGAAGTACCATTATTGTTTTGGCGTTAATTAATTAACTGCAAACTATAGTTGGTAATAGTAGGCATTCCTGAGCGAATGACTTCGTATATATATATTTACGCGAAATATATATATTCTTGTGGATGGTATTTGATGAATAATATGCATGATGATGCTTATATTATTGTTGAATGTGACTTTTCATGGAAATAATATTGTGGAAAAAGATGTTTTCTATTGTTGAAAAGTATTGAGTTTGATGTTACATTTTTGAGTCAAGCGTGACTCATTTAAATGTATTGGTCCTTGTACCAAGGGTCACAGATGGTGAGCAGGGATAGGAAAGCCGAAATTAGATAGTTGTAACGTTTAGGTCAGGTGTGACTTACTTAACGTTTGACTTGAGACCAGATGGGGTCTGAAAAGCATAGGTCGCAAATGGTGACTAACAGTTGGTTCTAAGACCAGACAGGGCCTGAAAACCAAGAGTCACAGATGGTGATAGATGGTGACCAATGGTTGATCTGAGACCAGATGGGGTCTAAAGATCATATGTCACGGAGGGTGACAGGTTGCAGATGGCGACCTTGATGTTGATTTCATGATCAGACGGAGTCTGAAATCATATGTCACAGATGGTGACAGGTCGCAGATGGTGATCAAGGCAGGAAATAGGTAATCACGTCCTTGGTAGGACGAGTGATTACGATTTCAATAGAGTTATAGTCTGTCTGCCATGATAGCTTATGGGAGTAACGGTCGAGGTTGCTGGAGACTCATAGGTATGTAGTTTAAAGGAGAGTTCCGATGGTATTCTTCTTTAATTGTCTAGATGAGACTTGAATTGCTACTTGATGGTTAAGTTAGCAAATAGAGCATGGTCACAGCGGTGACTCATGTTGTCCTTTCTGTGGAAAGGATATGAAATGTTAGAAGGAATCATGGCTGCATGTTTCCTTAAGTAGATTGATGTGAGTTGTTGATTGATGTTCATGAGTTACTCATACGGGCTTGCAAAAGCTTACCGGGTTTGTTGTTGGCAACCTCGGTGCACCATTCAAACGGTGTAGGGGTTAATCCTGCAGGCCAGGAAAATCGTGGCTGAAGCTGAGGTAGCTTGTTGGCAGCAGAACGGGTAGGAAGCAAATTTTGTTGGCTTTGCCAGTATATGACTTCCGCTATGTAGTAAGCTCTGATGAGCATTTACGTTTTATTTTGTGATGACAATTTAATTCGTAAATTTGTGTAATATATAACTCTGTGGAGCGAGTGTATATTAACTTGGATGGTTCAGGGCATCAGTATGTACTTGTTTTAAAGGAAAGATGTTCCAGGTATTTGTATTGATGACTGAACATTCACGCATGTATAATTATGGGATTATATATATCGATTTTTATTGTTGTTAAAAATCAGGAGCGTGACACACAAGTAGGACTTTGTTGTAACAATGGTGATGGGGTGGAGCTTAGCATGTTTCAGACAAGTATGATTCATATCCTCACAAGGTATACCCACTCTTTCTTCTCTCAGATTTATGGCAATGCTTAAAAGCTTATAATCACTCAATTATATGTGAGAGAAAATATTTTGAGGCAATCAAATAGCTCACATATATAGAACCGAAAAGCACTTTGTGAATATAATTTTTTTTTCAAAAGATCTCATGAAAGATATCAACTACTTGCACGAATGATGAGCTTTTTGCAAGCGCATAATTTAACCCTGAAATGTCATTAGTAGTATAAGTAAGTAGGGATCGTTCTATTCCGGGGATTGAGGGTACACCTGTCATTGTCAAACAATTAAACAATTAAAATTAAAACAAAGTATAATATTCACACATATATACACTATTTACGAAAAAGGGGGGATATTTTTGATTTTGGTTTTCTGAAAATAAAACTAAGTTAACAAAACAATTAAAATGCAAAAACATAAAACTACAAATGGAATGAGAAAACAAAGATCAAAACCAAAACATATGATTAAAATCGACTCAATTTCTAACATTGTTCATCAAAGTCATGCAAGAGGAGTTGATCATGTAAATTGTTAAAAAGCAAACAATTCCCATATTTTACTTTTCAATGCTAAATTAATCTAAGTGAAAGCACAAAGACTAATCCTATCAAACATGCATTCAAGCCCTAGAAAGCTAGTCAATCACACATGTTTAACGCAATAAACACCTAGAAAGGCTATCAACTCAAGTGTGCAACTTAGTATGAAAAAGTCCACCTAATTGCAATTCTCTTTGATTAAATCCGATTTTTGTACAAAACCTTTACTACTTTTCGATTTAAGAACACAAAACCAAAAAGTTGATTCATGTTCTTAAATTCGTAGCACCAATTATATAAAACCCCTAAAAGTTTCGAACAATTAGAATTAACATACAAGAGATATCTATAATGCAAATTTAATCAAACACTCACACAAAAGCAACAATGAATCGCAATAAAAGAATCTGAAAATTCTTCAATTCATCATAAAATTTCAGAATCAATAACTTTGTTTAAACATATATGTCAACTAGTTCATAACCAACGAAATTCAAAGCAAAGGTTACAAAGGAGAATCGGATTACACCGTGGATGAAGATGAGATGGATGATTCACGTTGTGATTTCTTGAAACTCGAAAGCAAGCTTCAAGGATGGATATGGATGGTGATGCTCACGGCTTCTCTTCTTCTTCCTTGGCCTTGCTTGAACTCGTGGAGATGACTAGAGGATGGAGAAAGGACTCAAAAGCTCACGGCAAGAGAAGTATAATCTGATTTTTCTGAAGTCTAAAACCAAGGAGAGGACCTTTTGACGTTGAGAAGAGGTGAGTATATATAGGGAGCACCAAACTTGGTCTCCAAGCCGTCCACTCTTCTAATAAACCTCACGGCATCAATGTTGTAACTCCACATAATTTCTCCAATGGTAGCATGCCACATAAGCCCTATGAGGTGGTTCAACCAATCACATAATTCTCTAAAATATCTCCCTAATATTTAGTTGGCGAAATACCTTGAGATAATTCTGATTTTCTACTTCAATTTCGGCCAACTACCTTTAGGGTTTCTAGGGATGTATTTGGACGTCTTTTGGGACTTTTCTTGTTCTCCACACTTTGTCTTTCCTTAAAACTCTCCCCTAGAATCTCTCTTGGCGTCATCCTCTAGGGTTTCACGTTAATCCTCCTCTTTTCTCTCTTAATTCTTCACGGCAACAACACAAAATAATTCTCCAAGAATATTTTATTCCAAGAAAATCTCCCTAGAAAATCTCCCTCGAAATCTTCTTTTATATTTCTGATTTTCCACGGCAAACTCCTTGTTTCTCTCTTAGCTTTGGACGGCAACAACATCTCTAGGGTTTACTCTTGCGTCACAAACCCTAATTCCATGGGCTTTCATGGGCCTTGATCCATTTTGCCGAAAATCCAATTCAATCCATAGAGTTCTTGGGCCTTGTTGCTTCAACTTCAAGCCTTCTCATTTTCCCACGCAAAACACATTTTTTTTCCATTTCTTTTTCATAGTTGCGTTGGAAACTTGCTAGGGAAGCCTTCCTCCATTTCGTAGGATTTCCTGGTTGGACTAGGAAAGCTTCTTTTCTTCATTTCTGCTTATTTTTGTGGTCCATTGTTTCTCATTTTTGCTCCCCTTGACTTTCGCAAGCTCCTCTTTCCATTTGTGAGTTCATTTCCACTTTTTAGCTCGGAGGTCCTGAAAATAGAAACTAATAAGAAAAATAGAAACTTTCCTAAAATGAAAAATGGCAACTTTCCTAAACATGAAAAATAGAAACTACCGAAACGGGAAACTTACTAAAAATGATAAATAGAAACTACAAAAACAGAAACTTTCTACAAATAGGAACTTTCCCAATCAAAGAATGGAAACTTTCCTAAACAGAGTTTTAATAAGGAAATAACGCAAGAAATGTAGGGAAAAGCAAGTAAAACGTCGCATTAAAATGCTCCTATCAGATTCCCCCACACTTAGCTTTTGCTAGTCCCTTAGCAAAATCACACTAAGACACAAACTAAGACTCAACGAAATTTAAAGACTCTACAAAAATAAAGACTCTATTGCCCTTCAACTTTTTGTCTCAGCAATCTCTTACTTTCACAACACCAAGATTAGCACTCAACCAAGAATTAATGTTTAAGCATTCGAGAGTTAATTAAAACATATAATCCACACATACATAAGTAGGACTTGGTTGTAACAATGGTGATGGGGTTAAGCTCAGCATGCTTCAGACAAGTATGATTCAATTCTCACAAAGTATATTCACTCTTTCTTCTCTCAGATCATAGAAATGTTTAAAAGCTTATAAACACTCAAGTATATGTGAGAGAACATATTTTAAGGCAATCAAATAGCTCACATATATAAGAAACGAAACGCACTTTGTGAATATAATTTTCTTTCAAAAGATCTCATGAAGGATATCAACTACTTGCACGAATGGACTGCCATAGGTTTGATAGGAGCATCTTAATGCGACGTTTTAACTGCATTTCCTTACATTTCTTGCGTCATTTCCTTAGTAAAACTCTGTTTAGGAAAGTTTCCATTCTTTGATTGGGAAAGTTCCTATTTGTAGAAAGTTTCTATTTTTGTAGTTTCTATTTATCATTTTTAGTAAGTTTCCATTTTCAGTAGTTTCTATTTTTCATTTTTAGAAAGTTTCCCATTTTCAGTTTAGGAAAGTTGCCATTTTTCATTTTAGAAAGTTTCTATTTTTCTTACTAGTTTCTATTTTCAGGACCTCCGAGCTAGAAAGTGGAAATGAACTCACAAATGGAAAGAGGAGCTTGCGATCACCAAGGGGAGCAAAGATGAAGAACAATGAGCCACAGAAATGAGCAGAAATGAAGGAAAGAAGTTTTCCTGGTCCAACCAGGAAACCCTGCGGAAAGGAGGAAAGCCCACCAATGAAGTTTCCAACGTTACTATGAAAAAAAGAAATGGAAAAATAAAGTGTTGTGACGTTGGAAGATGACATGGCATAGAAGTGAAGCATGGAGGCCCAAAAACTCTCAAGACTTGTTGGATTTTCGGCTAATTGGATAAAAGCCCACCAAAGCCCATGGAACTAGGGTTTGTGACGCAAACCCTAGCCCTAAAGATGTTTTGCCGTGAATTTGCAAGAGAGAAACAAGGAAGAGGCGTCCAAAAATCAGAAATTAAAAAGAGATTTTCTAGGGAGATTTTCTAGGGCTACTTTTATGGAAAGAAAATACTTGGAGATAAACCCTAGAAGCTTTGCCGTGAAAAAGGAAGAGATAAACAAGGGAGGACGTGAAAACCCTAGGATTTTGGACGGCAAAGATATTCCCTAGAGAGTTTTAAGGAAAGAGAAAAAGGTGGAGACCAAGAAAAGCTCAAATGAAGTCTAGATACATTCCTACATTCCCTAAAGAATTTTGGCCGAATTGGGAAGCTTAAAATCAGAATTTATCTCTTTATTTCGGCAAGATTATTTAGGGAATTAATTCTGGAATTTTGTGATTGGTTGCACCACCTCATAGGGCTTATGTGGCAAGAAATCATTGGAGGAAATTATGTGGAGGAAGCAAGCAATAGCCGTGAGCTTTTCTAGGGTTTTGGACGGCATGGAGACCTAGGGGCCGTCCCCTATATATTCCTCTCTTCTCTCAACGTCAAGAGTTCCCATTTTTGCGTTTTACACTTTGAAAAAAAAATCAGAAAACTCTCTCTAGCCTAGCCGTGTTCTTCTCCATCCTCTAGGGCAACCACGAAGTTCAAGCAAGGCCAAGGAAGAAGAGGACAAGCCGTGCACATCATCCATCACCATCCTTGAAGATTGCTTTCGAAATTCAAGAGACCATTCATCCCATCTCCATCTCTTGGTGTAATTCGATTCTCCTTGTAACCTTTGCTTTGTAATTTTCGTTGGTTATGCCCTAGTTGACACATATGTTTGAACAAGTATTGTTTTCTGAAATTTTATGATTAATTGTTAATTTTCAGATTCATGTTTTGCGATTTATGGTTGCTTATGTGTGAGTGTTTGATTAAATTTGCATGATAGAAATCTTTTGTATGTTAATCTTAAAGGGTTCGAAACTTTTAGGGTTTTTATATAATTGGTGCTACGAATTTAAGAACATGAATCAACTTTTTGGTTTTGTGTTCTTGAATCAATAAGTAGTAAAGGTTTTGTACAAAAACCGAATTTAATCAAAGAAGATTGCAATTAGGTGGACTTTTTCATACTAAGTTGCACATTTGAATTGATAGCCTTTCTAAATGCTTATTGCGTTAAACATGTATGATCGACTAGCTTTCTAGGGCTTGAGTGCATGTTTGATAGGATTAGTCTATGTGCTTTCACTTAGATTAATTAGCGTTGAAAGTAAAATATGGGAAATTGTTTGCTTTGAACGTTTCACATGATCAATTCCTCTTGCATGACTATAATGAACAATGATGAACTTGAATCAATTTTAATCATGAGTTTCGACTTTGATCCTTGTTTTCACATTCCATCTTTATTTTTATGTTTTGCATTTTAATTATTTTGTTTACTTAATTTAATTTTTGAAAACCAAAACCAAAAATCCCCCCTAATTTCGTGTATAATGTTTATAATTGTAAATATCTTTGTGAATATTATACTTTGTTTTAATTTTAATTGTTTAATTGTTTGACAATGACAGGTGTACCCTCAATCCCCGGAATAGAACGATCCCTATTTGCTTATACTACTAACGATCTTTTCAGGGTTAAATTATGCGCTTGCTTTGAGCGCATCAATTTTTGGCGCCGTTGCCGGGGATTGAAAAATCATTTGTTATATTGTTAATATATGTGTTTTGTTTTTAATGTGACCGAAAAAAAAAAAAAAAAAAAAAAAAAATGACTTGTTAATTATTTTGTAATTGTCGAATTTTAGATTAATTACTTAGGTTGTTATTTTTATTGTTGAACACGAGTTTAATTGTTAGTTGTAAATTAAAGAAGGAATAGGTGAAGTCGTGTTTATTAATATTGGCCTAAACCCCTTATTGGTACCTAGTTCAGGTCCCTTAAGGTTGAGGGCGGCCTCTATTAACATTCATTGAACTGTCTAACACACTTAGGACCTTTTACATCCTAGTAAGAATATCCTATGTGAGATGGTGTCTAGGAAGGGGACAACGTTCATGACGGGTTCTGGATTCAGAAGTGCTTACAAATGGGCGTAAACCTCAATGAGGGAGTAGCCTATGCCAAAATGGATCCTACCTCTTGTGTTCGCCCTCCCCTACCTGGCCATTTCAGTAAGGTTGCCCAACGGATGTAGGAGGGACTTTGTGTCTAGACGATTATACTTGGGCCGCACGTCCGCTTGATTTACCGCTTGGAATTAAATTTGATATCAATAATACTTATGACAAAAGAAAATGTAAAGAACATGTTGTGACACTTAAGGTATATTGGATTAAACATAATCATGGAAGGGTAGCTGTTTCAGTCCCATTGCACAACAAGATTCCCTGTTCCCGTACCAAGTGTTGAAAATAATTTTTAAGAATAAAAGAAGAAAAAGAGAAAAGAAAACGTAAAAAAAAAAAAAAAAAAAAAAAATAAATAAATAAATAAATAAATAAATAAATAAATAAATAAAAATATAAAAAATCGTGAATAGTGACGTTTTGTATATGTGTTTTGTGTGAAAGTTTTGTGTCTAATTATACTTGTAAAGAGTTAGAATTAAAGAAAATAAAAATTGGAGTTATAAATTTTGTTAAATACTTAATTGTTGCGAGTGTGTAAAATCGTATGAGTAGACAAGGGCCCTTTTGTTAATATTGGCCTTAACCCTTCATTCGTACCTTTCTAAGGTCTTATGAGGTTGAGGGCGGCCTTTATTAGCACTTGGAGAACAGTTTAACACATGAGTAATTTCCCAGCTGAGTAAGGGGTATTACAGATGGTGTCTTAGGTTGAGACCCTGGGTGATGGGTTCAATTGGATCTCAGAGATACTATAGACTGTGCGTAAACCACAATGTGGAAGTAGCCGATAGGGGCGTAAACCTCAATGAGGGAGTAGCCTCCGTAGTATCACCGAAATGAGTCCTCCCTCTCACTTACCTCTTAATCTGGCTATCTGGCCTTCTGAAACAAAGGAAAGTGACTTATGTCTAAGCGACTATCCCTATATCGTATCTCACCAATAGTAGTGGTTTCTATTGGGCTCGACTTACAACTTGGAATCAATTGAGTTATTAACTTTATTTATGATAGTTCCATGACAAAAATAAAATACTTGTACATAACCTTCAATTATAAATTGGTCTGTTTTCTTACTTCTCTTACTTGTACAAAATTTGGAAGTCTCTTTTGTTGCATTGTGAATAGTGACGTTTTTGTACGAAACTATTAACTTGTATTTTGTTTATTTTCGTAAGTTACTCACTTTTGTACATCTTAATGTTGTTCAGGAATTCCATGAATGTCCGAGTCTTCTAAACTCCCTACCATACAAGAGATTGAAGAAAGGCTCGCTCGTTTGAAAAATCCTCCTACACTTGAGTACAGAAGACCTTCTTCCTTGCAATTCAAAGAGTACAAGTTTAACGAGCAAGGGAAGAGAATCTATCCTTCTGAGGAATGTACATCACCTACACCTACTCCATCTCCTCCTTCACGTTCACCTCCACCTGTGGTTTCGTCTAACTCTACACCACCACCTTCACCACCACCTGAAGAAGTTCAAGAAGAGAGAATGGCATCCATTAGGGAACTATCCACAGCAACAGTTGAGGGAGGACCCCCTACAGGCATTGTGTACCCTGCCCCTGCAGCAGGAAGACAAGCAGAGTTTGAACTGAAGAGTGGACTATTGCACCAACTCCCTATTTTCCATGGACTTCCTATGGAGGACGCCCACAAGCACCTTAGGGCATTCCAGGTTGTGTGTTCTAACATGCAACCACAAGGAGAAGATGAGAACATTCTGAAGATGAAGGCATTTCCATTTTCCTTAGCTGACAGAGCCAAAGATTGGCTATATGAGATTCCTGCTGGACGTATCACCTCTTGGGAAACAATGAGGAAGGCCTTCTTGGAAAAATACTTCCCAGCTTCAAAGGTCATCACACTTAGGAAGAAGCTCAGTGGAATTGAACAAGCCCTAGATGAGTCCTATTCTGCCTATTTTGAGAGGTTCAATTCCTTACTTGCGCAATGTCCTCAACATCAGATGAAGGATGAGACCCTCCTTACTTGCTTTTATGAAGGACTCCTACCTTTGGAAAGGGAAATGCTTGATGCTGCAGCTGGAGGAGCTTTTGTGGATAAGTCACCTGCTGCTGGGAAAGAACTTATTGAAAATCGTGCCCTCAACACTCAACAGTATGAGGGTGTGAGACAGACCACTCGTAGGGTCAATGAGGTGAGCACCAGTCCTGCCATTGCGGATCAATTGAGCAAACTCACCCTTCTTGTGAACAAGGTAGCGACTACTCAAGGCCATGGAGGATCTTCTGCTTGTGGGGTATGCTTTACCCAAGGACATCCTACGGATCAATGTCCTCAACTAAGTGAAAATGGTGGTTGGGAGTCTGTGAATGCCCTAGGAGGATATCAAGGGAACCAAGGGGGTCCCCAACGTCCAAGGTATGATCCATATTCGAATACCTATAACCCTGGATGGAGGGATCACCCCAACTTCAAGTGGACCAACAATGAGAATGTTCAGAATCCTCTTGGTGGGAGTTTCCAACGTCCTCAAGGACCTTCATTCCAAGGACCTTCTTTTCAAAGGCCTTACATGCCTCCTCAACTCAACGTAGGGAATTCAAATTCCCACTATGATAAGACTATTGAGGCATTGACTAATTCCACTCAGGCATTGACTAGTGCCACACAGACTTTGATGCAAGGACAACAGACCCACACCAAGGACATTGCTGAACTCAAAAAGCAGATGGGACAGGTGGTGGACTTCATGACCAAGTTTCATGAAACTGGTAGGCTTCCGAGCAACACAATTCCAAACCCAAAAGGAGGCTCTGAAGGCCCACCCAACTGAGGACGAGAGGAAACCAAGTCTAGGCTGAAAGACTATAAACATTAAGCGCTGCTTGGGAGGCAACCCAATTCAGAAGTAGCTGTGGAGGAGCCTTCAACGCAGATTTTCTTCTTCTTCCCTACTTCTTTATTTTTGTAACTTTTGTTTTTCTTTGAACTTTATTTTCGTAAATTCCATCTCTATATGCTTAAGTGTTTCATTGCATGCTTATAATTGATTACATTGAGGACAATGCAATATTTAAGTGTGGGGGAAGGGATTTACATTTTTGTTTTGAGTCATATATATTGGAAAATACAAAAAAATCGAAAAATGTCAGAAAATAAAAATTTTCGTTGCTTTTGTTTTTGTTTTGAGTCTTAGGATGCCCTTTCAACTGTCTAGGATGATTCTAAATCTCTGAAATTATGGCTAAAAGAGGATCACGAAATTGAGATGATTTTAAAATGGTATTCTTTGGTTAATTGAGATATATGAAAAATATGTGCCTTGTAGTGGATATGGATCTCGTAACTTTGGTACAGAAAATGAGCATGTTAAGATGAGTTTTGATTCATATAAACCCATGTGAGATAATTGAACCATGTTCCTTTTTCTTGGAGTGAATGAAAAATATATTCTTAATTTCTTGGCGATGTTTTGATGATCTCATTATTCTTTCATCTTGATTGACTACTTGCCATAAATTAAGTTTGATGGACTAGAGAATGCTAGAATTCGCTCTTGTGCTTGTTGAGACGTTATATCAATACATGGCCCTGATTCTGGAAAGGATAGAGGCACCCTAGGAATTACCACCATTGCCAAATGAACCTGTGTCCCTAATTGTGCCCGTCGTGGGACTCCCCTAGATAAACCCCTTTGAGCCTACGTTAAGCCTTTTCTTTCATCACCCTTAAAAGTCTTTAACCTAAGCCTTAGTATAGCTATAACCCTACCCTTTGTCCTAAGGACTTAGTGGAGCTAAATTGAGACTTTATTTGAAGATTTTTGGCGTTAACAATGAAAGATAAGAAGAGGTGAAAGTTTAAGTGTGGGGGAATCTTGTCCATAAAGAAAAAATATGTGAAAGCCGTGAAAAAAAAAAAAAAAATGATGAAAAATGAAAAAGAAAAAGAGAAATGTGTACTGCTAAAAAGAAAGGAAAGAAAGAAAAATATATGTTTATGGATTCTAGTCCCCCATACTTAGTGATCTTGGAGTTTCCTTTGAATTGAAGGCCCACTACAGAAAAATTTGGCCTTTGTCCATTTCACTAGAGTTCAAGGGAAGTTTACATTGAAGATTGGGCCCAACATGAAGACATTTGGCCCTCTTATATTACCTCCATGGGGAAGTGACGTTTTTGCAATGCCTTGGTGGGATATTTCGATGTCTCTACACTTATATGAGCTCGACTAGGTTTTTAGGACACTTTGTTAAAATCCTTACCTTTCGTTTCTTTAAACCTTGAGCCATGGCCCCATTATAACCCTCGAGAAGACCTTCTTGATCCTTAAGATGGGACAGCCCTTGATGTGGAGATGAGTTGCAAGAGTTGAACCTATGGCTTGGGTCCATCTGTGCAAGTAGTTGATATCCTTCATGAGATCTTTAAAGAAAATTATACTTGTGCTTTCGTTTCTTGCATTATGTGATATACTTGCTATCTGTCACATATAATTGAGTGTATAAGCTTTTAAGCATTACCATGATCTGAGAGAAGAAAAAGTGGATATACCTTGTGAGGAATTGAATCAAACTTGTTTGAAGCATGCTTAACAGAAACCATCACCATTGTTCCAACCAAGTCCTACTTGTGTATATGTGAATTATGTGTTTTAATTAACTCTCGAATGCCTAAACATTTATTCTTGGTAAAGTGCTAATCTTGGTGTTGTGAAAGTAAGAGATTGCTGAGACAAATAGTTGAAGGGCAATAGAGTCTTTGTTTGTTTGAGTCTTTAATTTTCGTTGAGTCTTAGTGTGTGTCTTTGTTTGATTTTGCTAAGGGACTAGCAAAAGCTAAGTGTGGGGGAATTTGATAGGAGCATCTTAATGCGACGTTTTAACTGCATTTCCTTACATTTCTTGCGTCATTTCCTTAGTAAAACTCTGTTTAGGAAAGTTTCCATTCTTTGATTGGGAAAGTTCCTATTTGTAGAAAGTTTCTATTTTTGTAGTTTCTATTTATCATTTTTAGTAAGTTTCCATTTTCAGTAGTTTCTATTTTTCATTTTTAGAAAGTTTCCCATTTTCAGTTTAGGAAAGTTGCCATTTTTCATTTTAGAAAGTTTCTATTTTTCTTACTAGTTTCTATTTTCAGGACTTCCGAGCTAGAAAGTGGAAATGAACTCACAAATGGAAAGAGGAGCTTGCGATCACCAAGGGGAGCAAAGATGAAGAACAATGAGCCACAGAAATGAGCAGAAATGAAGGAAAGAAGTTTTCCTGGTCCAACCAGGAAACCCTGCGGAAAGGAGGAAAGCCCACCAATGAAGTTTCCAACGTTACTATGAAAAAAAGAAATGGAAAAATAAAGTGTTGTGACGTTGGAAGATGACATGGCATAGAAGTGACGCATGGAGGCCCAAAAACTCTCAAGACTTGTTGGATTTTCGGCTAATTGGATAAAAGCCCACCAAAGCCCATGGAACTAGGGTTTGTGACGCAAACCCTAGCCCTAAAGATGTTTTGCCGTGAATTTGCAAGAGAGAAACAAGGAAGAGGCGTCCAAAAATCAGAAATTAAAAAGAGATTTTCTAGGGAGATTTTCTAGGGCTACTTTTATGGAAAGAAAATACTTGGAGATAAACCCTAGAAGCTTTGCCGTGAAAAAGGAAGAGATAAACAAGGGAGGACGTGAAAACCCTAGGATTTTGGACGGCAAAGATATTCCCTAGAGAGTTTTAAGGAAAGAGAAAAAGGTGGAGACCAAGAAAAGCTCAAATGAAGTCTAGATACATTCCTACATTCCCTAAAGAATTTTGGCCGAATTGGGAAGCTTAAAATCAGAATTTATCTCTTTATTTCGGCAAGATTATTTAGGGAATTAATTCTGGAATTTTGTGATTGGTTGCACCACCTCATAGGGCTTATGTGGCAAGAAATCATTGGAGGAAATTATGTGGAGGAAGCAAGCAATAGCCGTGAGCTTTTCTAGGGTTTTGGACGGCATGGAGACCTAGGGGCCGTCCCCTATATATTCCTCTCTTCTCTCAACGTCAAGAGTTCCCATTTTTGCGTTTTACACTTTGAAAAAAAAATCAGAAAACTCTCTCTAGCCTAGCCGTGTTCTTCTCCATCCTCTAGGGCAACCACGAAGTTCAAGCAAGGCCAAGGAAGAAGAGGACAAGCCGTGCACATCATCCATCACCATCCTTGAAGATTGCTTTCGAAATTCAAGAGACCATTCATCCCATCTCCATCTCTTGGTGTAATTCGATTCTCCTTGTAACCTTTGCTTTGTAATTTTCGTTGGTTATGCCCTAGTTGACACATATGTTTGAACAAGTATTGTTTTCTGAAATTTTATGATTAATTGTTAATTTTCAGATTCATGTTTTGCGATTTATGGTTGCTTATGTGTGAGTGTTTGATTAAATTTGCATGATAGAAATCTTTTGTATGTTAATCTTAAAGGGTTCGAAACTTTTAGGGTTTTTATATAATTGGTGCTACGAATTTAAGAACATGAATCAACTTTTTGGTTTTGTGTTCTTGAATCAATAAGTAGTAAAGGTTTTGTACAAAAACCGAATTTAATCAAAGAAGATTGCAATTAGGTGGACTTTTTCATACTAAGTTGCACATTTGAATTGATAGCCTTTCTAAATGCTTATTGCGTTAAACATGTATGATCGACTAGCTTTCTAGGGCTTGAGTGCATGTTTGATAGGATTAGTCTATGTGCTTTCACTTAGATTAATTAGCGTTGAAAGTAAAATATGGGAAATTGTTTGCTTTGAACGTTTCACATGATCAATTCCTCTTGCATGACTATAATGAACAATGATGAACTTGAATCAATTTTAATCATGAGTTTCGACTTTGATCCTTGTTTTCACATTCCATCTTTATTTTTATGTTTTGCATTTTAATTATTTTGTTTACTTAATTTAATTTTTGAAAACCAAAACCAAAAATCCCCCCTAATTTCGTGTACAATGTTTATAATTGTAAATATCTTTGTGAATATTATACTTTGTTTTAATTTTAATTGTTTAATTGTTTGACAATGACAGGTGTACCCTCAATCCCCGGAATAGAACGATCCCTATTTGCTTATACTACTAACGATCTTTTCAGGGTTAAATTATGCGCTTGCTTTGAGCGCATCAATTTTTGGCGCCGTTGCCGGGGATTGAAAAATCATTTGTTATATTGTTAATATATGTGTTTTGTTTTTAATGTGACCGAAAAAAAAAAAAAAAAAAAAAAAAAAAAATGACTTGTTAATTATTTTCATGTTCATGTTCAGGCACACATCTCCTAATCAGTTGATCAGAGCAATATTTCCATAAATAGGGTTCATCCCAAACATATTGCTTAACAGTTTTCTTAAGCCTATCTCTATGAGCACGTGACATGGTATCAGGAATTTGTTTAGAAACAATGTAATTCACAATATCTGCATACCATGGTTCACTTACCTGAAGTCCAAAAAGCTGCTCATCTGGAAACGTCTCCACCAGAGGGAGAGGGTCTTCTGCATGGACCAAACGACTCAAGTGGTCACCTACCACGTTTTCACTACCCTTCTTGTCCTTGATTTCCACGTCGAATTCTTGCAAGAGTAGTATCCATCTAATGAGCCTTGGTTTCGCCTCCTTCTTGGTCATCAAGTATTTCAAAGCTGCATGGTCAGTATAGATAATAACTTTTGTACCAAGTAAATAAGAACGAAACTTTTCAAGGCCAAAGACAACTGCAAGGAGCTCTTTCTCTGTGGTGGAGTAGTTCATCTGTGCATCATTCAGAGTCCTTGAGGCGTAGTAGATTGCATAAGGGCGTTTGTCCTTCCTTTGCCCCAAAACAGCTCCAACTGCGTAGTCAGAGGCATCACACATCAACTCAAAGGGCAAGGACCAATCTGGAGGCAACATGATTGGGGCAGACGTCAACAACTCCTTAAGCTTGTCAAAAGCTTCTTGACACTCCTGGTCAAAGTGAAACGTCACATCCTTCTGGAGTAGTTGGCATAAAGGTCTCGAAATCTTGGAGAAGTCCTTGATGAACCTCCTTTAAAAACCTGCATGGCCAAGGAAAGAACGAATCTCTCTCACAGAAGTGGGAGAGGGTAAGTAACGCACAATATCCACCTTGGCTTTATCAACCTCTATTCCCCTAGCAGAGATAATATGTCCTAGAACTATCCCTTGTTTAACCATAAAATGGCATTTTTTCCCAGTTTAATACAAGGTTAGTTTCCATGCAACGTTTCAAAATTATCTCCAGATTATTAAGACAATCATCAAAATTCTTTCCAAAAACTGAAAAGTCATCCATGAATACCTCTATGATTTTCTCAATATGATCTGAAAAGATACTTACCATACACCTCTGAAAGGTACCTGGGGCGTTGCAAAGGCCAAAGGGCATACGACGATAGGCAAACGTCCCAAAGGGGCAAGTGAAAGTTGTCTTCTCTTGATCTTCATTGGCTATGGCAATCTGATTGTAGCCTGAGTAGCCATCCAAGAAGCAGTAATAATCATGTCCAGCTAGGCGCTCAAGCATCTGATCAATGAATGGAAGAGGAAAGTGATCTTTCCTTGTTGTTGCGTTGAGCCTCCTATAGTCAATGCACACTCTGTGGCCTGTGACTGTCCTTTGGGGCACCAGTTCGTTCTCAGCATTCTTTACCACAGTTACCCCAGACTTCTTGGGCACGACCTTCTTTACAACTTCCATCATTGGAGGGTTGAGACGACGTTGAGCCTCTCTAGTGGGTTTAGACCCCTCCTCTAGAAGTATCCTATGGACGCAAGTTGTAGGGCTGATTCCCTTGATATCCGCCAATGTCCATCCTATGGCGGTCTTGTGTTGTTTCAGCATTTCCACCAACTTCCCTTCTTGTGGAGTCGTAAGTGCAGAGGACACAATCACTGGTAAGGTCTCCTTGTCCCCTAAGTAGACATACTTCAAGTGGTCTGGAAGAGGTTTTAGCTCAAGTTCTGGTGCCTGGACCACTGAAGGTAAAGTCTTGTTAGCAGATAACTGAATGGACAAAGGAGAATGAGACTTACCTACATAGGGTGATGCTTCAAGAAAGGAGACGTTTTCAATGATCTTCTCCTCACAAGTGTCCTTCAATTTATCCTCTGAGATAGTGACGCCACCTTGTGTGTACCCTACTCCTTGTTCAAGAGTCGTGGCTAGGGTATCCTCATTCATGACATCAAACATTTTCTGTGCAAGATCATCTAAGATATCAGTAGAAAAACAATCATTAACATCAAGAGGATACCTCATGGCTTCAAAGATGTTGAAGCCAATAACGTCACCATCAAATTCCATGGTGAGAGAGCCTGCATATACATCTATCTTTGTTCTAGCTGTCCTTAAGAAAGGACGTCCCAAAAGCAATGGAGTGGAACTCACAGGGGAGTCCTCCATTTCCAACACATAAAAATCAGCTGGGAAGATAAGATGGTTAACCTGCACAAGCACATCCTCCAACAAACCTCTAGGGTATGCATTGGATCTGTCAGCTAACTGTATGATAACATTATCAGATTTAAGTTCCCCTAGACCTAGGGTTTCATAAACAGAATAGGGCATAACATTAACAGCTGCTGATAGGAGCATTTTAATGCGACGTTTTAACTGTTATTACCTCATATTTACTTAGTTATTTCCTTAAATAAATCCTTCTTGATTAGGAAAGTTTCCATCTTTAGAAAGTTTCTATTTTTAGTAATTTTAATAAAAGTTTCTATTTTCTAGGTACATTGGAATAAATGACAAGGAAATAAAGCTGAAATGAAGAAATGGAGTTTTCCTGGTCCGACTAGGAATCCCAGTCAACGCAGGAATCCTGATGAGGCTAGGAAACCTGAAGGCATTAGGAGACCACATGGCTTGAAGATGTCGTGGGAGATATTATGGGAGATTAAATCTGATTTTTGCATGGGAAATCAAGGAGATTACGTTGAGGAAATCAAGGGAGAATTTCAAGGGATTGTGCAACAAGAAAAGACTTGACAAGTCCAGATTCGTTCCTTAATTCCCTCAAGATATGTTGGCTGAAATTAGAGAATAAAATCTGCAATTTTAATGTGGAAATCAAGAGAAAATCAAGGGGAGGATGTTAAGGATAAAGCCATGGAGAGATTTAAGGGAGAAAAGGTCCAAAATGAGTCCGGATACATTGTCTAGGTTCATGCCTAGATATTTGGCCGAAAATTAAGAGAAAAATCAGAAATAATCTTGGGAAAATCAGCAACCACTACTACAAATCTCTTCATAGACATCGCCTGATTAACATCAGATTACCCAAAATCTGATGTTATAAATATTTTAACATCGCATTCTCTTATTTCTGATTTCTAATATGACCATACACATAAAGTCTTTTATCGACTGATATAAAAAAAAAAAAAAAAATCTAAATGGCGGAAATTTTGGAGAAAAGCTGAGCGCACTCCTTTATTCAAAGGTTTGGAGAATGAAAACTTCCCACTTTCCACGATAAATGAAGGAAAAAAAAAAAAAAAAACCTAAATTCCCACGTCCTGAAGACCTGAACTGATTCGTTACTAGAATCTCTCCCTTCTTTCGTTTACCTCTCTCTCTCTGATCTCTCTCGCTCTCTCCTCTTTCTCTCTCACGCTTCCATTAACCCTAGCGATCTCCTCGACCTCCACTAAAGAGAGAAATTTGGTGTGAGTTTTATCAAATTCGTGAAAAGCACGGGGAGGTCCATCGTCGAGCTTCTTTGCATGCTGAAGAAGGGGAAAGGCTTCGAAATCGATTGGGTCGAGCTGCCTATAGTTCTAATGTTGGCCACAGATCTGGATTTAGTTGGTAATTTTCAATTTATTTGAATTTAGAGGTCAATTTGTCAATCCTATTCGGTTTCTGATTGAATTAGGCGGTAGATGTCAAATCTCGAACTGCTCCTTGTCTTTTGGGTCTTGAGGAATGAAGTAACTGAGTCCTATTTACTTATTAGGATTTTCTGTATACTAGGTGTCAATGTAAAGTTGTCTCGTTTTCAAATTTGCTTTCTGTTCAATTTTTGTTCGATTTGGATACTATTTGGAGCTATGGTTTTTTTTTTTTTTTTTTGGCTTAATTGCATGTCTTGGTTAATAATATTTGACTGTATTTCAATTGAATTTTATCATTGAGTATATTTTTTATTCTACTGAAATGGGTAGGTGTTGTTTTCTTTGATTTCTGGTTTCATGATTTGTGAATTTTTGTTCTTTGTTCTCAGAATCAATTTGGAGGTTGAGAAAGTGTGGCTTGTTAAGTCTAGTTTTATTAATTAATTGAAAGATTGAGGAACATTGGTGCATTTTCTCTCTCTCCCATCGTTTTGTCTAATTTGATTTTTAATTTGTTTTGGGTTTCTTCAGAGGTTAGCATGAACTTTTCACATATGGATCATGAATATGAGAAAATTCGCAGGAGAATGAACCCACCAAGGTTTGCAAGCTTATTTTCTTCATTGTTGCTTAAAGTAAATGAAATATTACCATACTTGTTTTGAGATTTACACCTCTACTGTCTTGTTAGTGTAGTTGATAATGAAGCCTGCAAGAATGCTATGGTGATAAGGTTATGGTCACCCTCTCTCATCCTTTTGTGGCTTTTTCACTTTGTTGAGTTTCTTATGCTTCTCTGTTGAGCTTCTTTTCTTATGTGAGTTTGTTTTCACATATAAATTCTTTGTTCTTTCTTAATTTGTTTTCACATATTTTTGCATTGATTGTTAACTTCTCCTCGGCCTGTTCGACAGGTTGGCATGCTCAAATTTGTTTTCCATTTGTGTTATAGCCTTCACCTTCCTTTTCTTTTCATCATTGAAATCGTTGTTCACATCTGCTTGCTTTTTCTTGTATTATTGTTCAGGGAGTGCTCCCCTAACCGCTGTTCAGCTATTGTGGGTGAACATGATTATGGACACACTGGGAGCACTTGCACTTGCAACTGAGCCTCCAAATAATGACTTAATGAAGTGTCCGCCAGTTGGAAAGAGGCAAAATCTCATCAGTAATGCAATGTGGAGGAATATGTTAGAGCAGTCTTTCTATCAATTTACAGTAATATGGCTTCTTCAGGCAATAGGACAAGCAATATTTCATCTTGATGAACCAGATTCTCATGTGATCCTCAGCACCTCTCATTTTCAATACATCTGTGTTCTGCCAGGTAAGTTATCTGAAATGTTGTTCTGTTCTTTGTTGAAATACCTTGTTCTTTGTTTTGCATTATTTTACTTGTTGCATTGGTTTCACTGGAAGTTTTTTTTTTTTTTTAATCATGCAAGGAGGGGTTGCTTGCTCTGTTGGATTTGCACAAGGGGCTAGGATTTTCTGCTCTGTTTTGTGCAAGGAAGAGCTGTTCTTCTCTCATTCCAAGGGTGTTTATATATTCATGTAACATTTTAATTATATTAATTCTTGGGTAGCAATTTGATTTGGATAGCTAAGATATTTAATTTTGATGAATTGAACTTTTAGTGCTTTCCATTATGGAAGTTCTTTATGTTTTTTGTACTAAGAGGTCAGGCATCATGTCCCCCCCTCTCTATTGTATTTGTTTTTGTGCTAATAAAGAATATTGCTCATTACTCTTATCTATTTTTTATATGAGAAATAAGAATAGCTCTTTTAATATGTAAACGGTATACTTCATATTAGTTCTATAGTAAGAATTGAAAGCAAAAAGGGATGCCAAAAGACTGGATAACAACAGGTTCAAATGCATTTCGTGGTGTAAAGATGAATTTATAAACATGAACTAGTAAAAAACTGATGTTGAATTCTTCTTAGACATCAAATATAAGTGAAAAACTGATTTGGTTTCAGGGTTCCACATTAGGTGAAAACAACTCCCTGATGTTAAAGTAATATGAGACATCAGAAGTTGGTGCTTAGACATCGATAATCTAGGTAGTCATAGGTTTATAGTATGCATAGGACATCGTTTTCTTGGAAATCTATGTTGTCTAAATATGTTTAGACATCGACCATTGACCGATGTCTAAAAGCATGACATTAGACATCACTTAACGAGACATCGGTTGTTTATTGAAATAGACATCAGTGTTTAGCTGATGTCTATCAACATTCATGTACTAGTGAACAATATATTAGGGATTGATTTTGGAGCTTTTTGATTGGTTGGATGACACACAGAGCTGACGTGGCGCTACGTGATTGGTCGAAGCTGTGTGGCAAAGCTTGGCCGTTCCCCTATATAAACCCCCCTATGCTAGACGTTTAACACACACTTTCATTTAGAAAATCCTCCATAACGTCATAAGCTCTCTCAATTTTATCTCCATCCTCTAAAGCAAGCCACGGAGTTCAAGCAAGGCCGAAGGGAGAAGAAGGAGCCGTGACTATTCCTCCACCATCCACCATTGAAGACTTGCTTTCAAGCTTCAAGGATCACAACGAAAATCATCCATCCTCATCTTCCATCCACGGTGTAATTCGACCTCTACTTTGTAACCTTTGTTTGAATTTTGTTGGTTTGTTTTAGTTGACATTCATGATTGAACAAAGTTATTATTTCTGGAATTTTTATGATTAAATGAGAATTTTCAGATTCTATTATTGTAATTCGAGAGTTGCTTATGTGAGTTTGTTTAATTAAATTTGCTTTATAGATAACTTTTGTATTTTAATCTTATGTGGTTGCAAACACTTAGGGTTTCGATATAATTGGTGCTAGGTTTAAGAACATGAAATCGACTTTTCGTTTTGTGTAAACTTGAATCAAAGTAGTAAAGGTTTTGAGCAAAGATCGAATTTAATTAACGAGGATTGCAATTAGGTGGACTTTTCCATACTAAGTTGTACACTTGAGTTGATAGCCTTTCTATGTGTGTAATGCGTTAAACATGACATGATTGACTAGCTTTCTAGGGTTTGATTGCATGTTTGATAGGATTAATCTAGGTGCTTCCGCTTAGGTTAATTAGCATTGAAAAGTAAAATATGGGAAATCGTTTGCTTTCTAACGTTTCACATGATCAACTCCTTTCTCATGACTTAGATGAACAATATTAGGGTTTGAATCAATTTTAATCATATGTTTCAGTTTTTGATCTTTGTTCTCTCATTCCATTTGTATTTTTATGTTTTTGCATTTTAATTGTTTTGTTAACTTAGTTTTATTTTCGAAAACCAAAACAAAATCCCCCCTTTTTCGTAAATATGTTTATAATTGTGAATATCTTTGTGAATATTATACTTTGTTTTAATTTTAATTGTTTAATTGTTTGACAATGACAGGTGTACCTAGGTCTAGCATTGCATTCTTAAATCTGGAATTACCAATAGTACATGGAATAGTAAAGCTTCTAGGATCCTTACACTTTGGAGGAATTTTTCTCTGAATCAAGGCAGAGACATTCTCACTTACCTTTACCACCTCCTTTTCACGGTTTACTCTCCTAGTGGTGCAAAGTTCTTTGAGGAACTTGGCATACTTAGGGACTTGCTTGATGGCCTCTAGGAGGGGTAAGTTCACTTGCACCTTCTTGAAAGTTTCCAAGATAGCTTGGTCACTCTCATCCTTCTTAGATTTGGCAAACCTGCGTGGAAAGGGCATGCAAGGAGAAGAAGAGTTAGCAATAACCGAATTGGATAAGTTAGAGTTATTACCTTTATGTTCCGGATTTTCCTTAGGAGATGAGGACGTCCTAGTCTCTTCTACCCTGGACGTTGCAGGGTCCTTCTCAAGTCCCAATTTGGTGGGCTCTTGTTCCTTTGCGGTCTCAACACTTGCTTGGGTTGATCTATGAATGGTCTTCCACTCCTGGTAGTCACAACTGATGCATTCTCCACATTACCCTTAGGGTTAGGTATTGTGTTACTAGGGAGCTTCCCAGTTTCGTGAATCTTGCTCATAAAATCCACAACTTGGCCCATTTGCTTCTTAAGGTCTGCAATATCCTTGGTATGGATCTGTTGTCCTTGAATCAAAGCCTGAGTAGAGTTTGTCAAGGCTTGTGTAGAGCTAGTCAAGGCCTCCAACGTTTTATCATAGTGAGAGTTGGAACTTCCTGAATTCTGTTGAGGAGGCATGTAGGGCCTTTGAAAGGAAGATCCTTGAAATGAAGGCCCTTGAGGACGTTGGAAGTTCCCACCAAGAGGATTCTGAACGTTTTCATTGTTGGTCCACTTGAAGTTGGGATGGTCCCTCCATCCTGGGTTGTACGTATTGGAATAAGGGTCATGCCTAGGACGTTGAGGTCCTCCTTGATATCCTCCAATAGCATTTGCAGATTCCCATCCTCCATTTTCATTGAGTTGAGGGCACTGATCTGTAACATGCCCTTGCATAGAGCATACCCCACAAGCAATTGTTGCACTTGGTCCCTTGGAACTTATGACTTGGTTCATAAGGAGAGTGAGCCTATTTAGTTGGTCTTCAATAGCAGTATTCTTGCTCACTTCATGTACCTTACGAATTGGGTGGCCTATACCCTCATATTGTTGGGTGTTTAGGGCACGATTTGCTATAAGTTCCTTCCCAGCCGCAAGTAACTTGTCCACAAAAGCTCCTCCAGCTGCAGCATCAAGCATATTCCTTTCCAAGGGTAGGAGTTCTTCATAAAAGCATGTAAGTAGGGTCTCCTCCTTCATCTGATGTTGAGGACATTGTGCAAGTAAGGAGTTGAACCTCTCATAATAGGCACCATAGGACTCATCTTGAGCTTGCTCAATCCCACTTAGCTTCTTCCTGAGTGTTATGACCTTTGAAGCTGGGAAGTATTTTTCCAAGAAGGCCTCCATCATTGTGTCCCACGAAGTAATACGTCCAGCAGGAATCTCATATAGCCAATCTTTGGCTATGTCAGCTACGGAGAACGAAAATGCCTTCATTTTAAAAATGTTCTCATCTGCTCCCTGTGGTTGCATGTTTGCACACACAGCCTGGAATGCTCTGAGATGCTTGTTGGTGTCCTCCATATTAAGGCCATGGAAACGAGGGAGCTGGTGCAAGAATCCACTCTTCAGCTCAAACTCTGCATGTTTTCCTGCAGCAGGGGCAGGGTATACAATTCCCGTAGGGGGTCCTCCTTGGACAGTTGCTGTGGAGAGTTCCCTAATGGATGCCATTCTCTCTTCCTTGACTTCTTCAGGTGGTGGTGAAAATGGTGGTGAAGGGTTGGACGAAACCACAGGTGATGGTGAACGTGAAGGAGGAGATGGAATAGGAGTAGGTGGAGTAGACTCCTCAGAAGAGTAGATCCTCTTCCCTTGCTCGTTAAATGTGTACTATTTGAATTGCAAGGAAGAAGGTCTTCTGTACTCAAGTATAGGAGGATTTGCCAAGCGAGCGAGCCTTTCTTCAATCTCTTTCTTGCTAGGGAGTTTAGAAGGCTCGGACATTCATGGATATTCTGAACAACATTAAGATGTACAAAAGTTAGTAATTTACAAAAGACAAGAAATACAAGTTAATATTTGATAAAAAAACGTCACTATTCACAAGCAACAAAAGAAACTTACAAATTTTGTACAAGTAAGAGAAGTAAGAAAACAAACCAATTTACATGTGAAGTGATACGCTTAAAGCAAGCGCATAATTTAACCCTGAAATATCGTTAGTAGTATAAGCAAATAGGGATCGTTCTATTCCGGGGATTGAGGGTACACCTGTCATTGTCAAACAAAAAAAAGAATCAAAATTAAAACAAAGTATAATATTCACAAAGATATTCACAACTATAAACATTTTACACAAAAAGGGGGGATTTTTGATTTTGGTTTTTTCGAAAATAAAACTAAGTTAACAAAACAAATAAAATGCAAAAACATAAACATAAAGATGGAATGAGAGAACAAAGATTAAAACCGAAGCTTATGATTAAAATCGATTCAAACCCTAATATTGTTCATCTAAGTTATGAGAAAGGAGTTGATCATGTGAACCATTCGAAAGCAAACGAATTCCCATTTTTTACTTTTCAATGCTAATTAATCTAAGCGAAAGCACCTAGATTAATCCTATCAAACATGCAATCAAACCCTAGAAAGCTAGTCAATCATGTCATGTTCAACGCATTACACATAGAGAAAGGCTATCAACTCAAGTGTACAACTTAGTATGGAAAAGTCCACCTAATTGCAATCCTCGTTAATTAAATTCGATCTTTGTCCAAAACCTTTACTACTTTGATTCAAGTTTACACAAAACGAAAAGTCGATTTCATGTTCTTAAACCTAGCACCATTCATATCAAAACCCTAAGTGTTTCGAACCACATAAGATTAAAATACAAAAGTTATCTATAACGCAAATTTAATTAAACAAACCCACATAAGCAACTCTCGAATTACAATAATAGAATCTGAAAATTCTCATTTAATCATAAAAATTCCAGAAATAATAACTTTGTTCAATCATGAATGTCAACTAAAGCAAACCAACGAAATTCAAACAAAGGTTACAAAGTAGAGGTCGAATTACACCGTGGATGGAAGATGAGGATGGATGATTTTCGTTGTGATCCTTGAAGCTTGAAAGCAAGTCTTCAATGGTGGATGGTGGAGGAATAGTCACGGCTCCTTCTTCTCCCTTCGGCCTTGCTTGAACTCCGTGGCTTGCTTTAGAGGATGGAGAGAAAATGAGAGAAGCTCACGGCAACAATATAATTTTTCTGAATTTTTCTAAGGGATGTGGAACTCTTTTCAACGTCAAAGAGGTGGGTATATATAGGAGCACGGCTAGGGTTCACAAAGCAATCAGAAATTTCCACATAGCTTCCACCAATGAGAATTCGCCAAGTAAGCTTTGTGATGTAGTCCAACCAATCATAGAATGCCAAGTAATCCGTGTGATGTGTTCCAACCAATCAAAATTCTCTAAAATACCTCCCTAATATTTAATTGCCGAATTTCCTTGGAATTATTCTGATTTTCTTCATGAATTTCGGCTAATATTCCTTTAGGGAATTTAGGGATGCACCTAGACACGAGTCACTTTCCTTTTATTTCTCCCTTGAATCTCTCTTGGCGTCATCTCCTTGATTATTTCTGATTTTCATGTTGGCAATCACACCAAATTATTTCTCCAACAATATTTCCTTCCCATAAAAGTCTCCCAAGAAAATCTCTCCTTGAAATCCTCAATCAATCATCTTTAATTCCCATGTTGTCACCTTGTTTTTCTCCTTAAGTATTACACGGCAAATTTAATCCCCAAGGAAAATATATTTTCCTTTTTAAAAACTCTTCCTTGATTTCCTCTTTCGAACAGGATTTCCTGGTTGGACCAGGAAAGCTTCATTTCTTCATTTCTGCTCAATTGTGTGGTCCTTTGCATCTCATTTTTGCTCCCCTTAATGTTCGCAAGCTCCTCTTTCCATTTATGAGTTCATTTCCACTTTTTAGCTCCGAGGTCCTGAAAATAGAAACTAGTAAGAAAAATAGAAACTTTCCTAAAATAAAAAATGGTAACTTTCCTAAATTGAAAATGGGAAACTTTCTAAAAATGAAAGATAGAAACTACCGAAAATGGAAACTTACTAAAAATGATAAATAGAAACTACAAAAATAGAAACTTTCTACAAATAGGAACTTTCCCCTTCGAAGAGTGGAAACTTTCCTAAACAGAGTTTTAATAAGGAAATAACGCAAGAAATGTAGGGAAAAGCAAGTAAAACGTCGCATTAAAATGCTCCTATCATGAAGGGTATGTACAAGTATTTTATTTTTACATGGAAATGTTATAAACATAGTTAATAACTCAATTGATTCCAAGTTGTAAGTCGAGCCCAATAGAAACCACTACTATTGGTAAGCTACGATATAGGGATAGTCGCTTAGACATAAGTCACTTTCCTTTGTTTCAGAAGGCCAGATAGCCAGATTAAGAGGTAAGTGAGAGGGAGGACTCATTTTGGTGATACTACGGAGGGTACTCCCACATTGTGGTTTACGCACATGATAGGAGCATAAAGTGCGACGATATTATTGAGTATATGCCCCATTTTAGACTTGTTTCTCCCTTAAGTTTCGTGTTTTGAGTCATCGAGTCAGTTTAAGAGTCTTGTACAGTGTTTGGCGTAAAATAGGCGCAAAATGCGAAATTTATGAAAAAAATCCTAACGGGATCAGGATTCCTTACCGTCGACGTTTTTTGCGGTCTTTACATTAATTCCCTTTATTTTCTCTTAAAAAAATCTGATATTCTCCACCTTTTTGTAGGAAATTTAAGACGTTTGACCAAGCAATGAAGAAGGGAAATAAAGGAGAAAGACGTTTCAGCTGGAAAATAAATAAAGGAGAAAGACGTTTTCAGTTCGGGAATAAAGGAGAAAGACGTTTCAGCTGTTAAAAGACCCCATTATGAGAGGAGTTAAGGCCATAAAGGAGACGTTTTCAGTTGGAAAATTAAAGGAATTATGATGCAATCCCATCCGTCCAATGATGAAGGGTATGATCGACAAAAGCCAACCAATGCTCCCCTATAAATAGGCAACGTCCAGAACAGAATTTCTATCACTTCCCGGCCTATCACTTCCCGGCCTATCACTTCCTGGCCAAAAACTTTTCCGAGACTCTGCCCAATTCACTCCTTACACTTCCATCACTCACAAGACCGTGACCACCATCCATCCATCATTCTACGAAGTTCTTAGGCGCTGAGTCAAGGACGCTCCACCACCATAGCAGAGACGAGTTCATCACCTTGTTGCCAAGCCGCTGAGGAAAGCTTCAAAGTGTAACTATGACTCTACTTACAATTTTTATTTCGGTTTTGTGCGTTTGGATTTGCGAGTTGTGTAATTGGAGACATGAGATTTTCAGAATATTTTTATTAATATTTTTGAGATTTTCAGTTTATTATTGAGTTAATTTCGAGAATTCTTTTATGATGCATGTTACAATCTTGTGCCCTTTTATGTGTTTAGGTAATTTTCAGAGTTAAGTTAATAAGTTTACATGCTAGAATCACGCTGAGTATTCTTGTGTGTTTGCTTAATTTGCCAAGAGTAATTATTATTTGTTAAGGCGCTGAGTTAAACAAGTAGTAATTAGTTCTAACGGGTGGTAAAAATCATGCTTTAATGATTAAATGATTTTGGAAATTACGTGTTAAATTCTATGTGTAATGGTTAATTTGCACGTGTGAGTTGATTCGAGGGTTAGATAATACTACTAGTTAAGAGAATTACGCTGAGTGTTTTCAAAAACTAGTAGTATTAGGCTTGGTAAGGACTTTTCCGATCCAAGCCTACATTAGAACGAATCAGATAAATGGATTGATCCGCTGAGGCTTTTCATTTGGGCTCTTATCTATGCATTCAAGATGGGCACAGTTTTGTAGCATGTTGAAATGAATTTCTGAGTGGTATTGGTCTAGGTTAGGGAAGTCGATCATTGTATATAGTTTTATTTCTTTTGTTTTTATTTTAAGTAAATTAGGAACCAAATCTCAAAACCCCCATTTTATTCTTTTATTTGTTAATTGACCTTTTTGTGTAGGTGTACCCTACAATCCCCGGACTGAACGATCCTTGCTTATCCTATACTGACAACTACATTTTGCAGGGTTAAATTGTGAGGCTATTTTAGCCGCATCAATTTTTGGCGCCGTTGCCGGGGATTGTTAAAATCCCTAGTACTTAAAGTGTCATCGATTTTGTTGTTTATATAGAATGCATGCTCAATTTTTGTAGTATACTTGTGGAATGGTGACAAATTGCGATTTATGTTAGGCCAAGCTATAATTGTGATTTAGTTTAAGTTTTATGCGTGTTACGAAATTAAGCATGTCTTTTATAATTGTTGTACAATTTGTAGAAGTTTTTTTTTTTTTTAAGCATGTTGTAAATTGTATGTGTTTCACTTAGATTAATATACTTAGGTAGTCATGAATTTAGTTAAATACTTAATTGTTGTCAGTGTGTAAAATCGTATGAGTAGACAAGGGCCCTTTTGTTAATATTGGCCTAAACCCTTCATTAGTACCTTGCTAAGGTCTCTTGAGGTTGAGGGCGGCCTTTATTAGCACTTGGAGAACGGTCTAACACATAAGTTAATTTCCCAGCTGAGTAAGGGGCATACGGATGGTGTCTAAGGTTGAGACCCTGGGTGATGGGTTCAATTGGATCTCAGAGATACTATAGAATGAGCGTAAACCACTATGTGGGAGTAGCCGATAGGGGCCTAAACCTCAATGAGGGAGTAGCCTCCGTAGTATCACCAAAATGAGTCCTCCCTCTCACTTAACTCTTAATCTGGCCATTCGGCCTTCTAAAACAAAGGAAAGAGACTTATGTCTAGGCGACTATCCCTATATCGTATCTCACCAATAGTAGTGGTTTCTATTGGGCTCGACTTACAACTTGGAATCAATTGAGATATTAACTAAGTTTATAACAAACTTAAACTTAAAAAAAAAAAAAAAAAAAAAAAAAATGTTGTGTGACATGCTTAAGGTATATTGGATTAAACATGACCTTGTCGAGGGTAGCTGTTCTATAGTCCCATTGCACAAACGAGGTCCTCTGTTCCAGTACCTAAGTATGTAAATGTAAAAGTAACTTAGAAAGTAGGAAAGACATAATGTTTGTATTTCGAACCTTGTATATGTTACTAACACTTGATTTGGTCTTAAAGGTCCATGAATGTCCACTGTCTCTGATAAGACTAAGGAGCTCTTTGAGAAATTGGAACGTGCTAAGCAAAGGGCAGAACTCACTTTTTCAGACCGCCCTCCTCTAGAAAGGAGGGATTCTCAGGACTCTAGCTATTCAGGTTATAACTCCTCAACTAGATCAACCGAGGAGATCAACAAACCTGACCATTCTGAAGAAGGAGAAGAACAAGTCTTTGAAGAGGAAGAAGAGAAGGTCACTGAAGAGGACGTTGCAGACACAGAAGAGGAAGAAGAGGAAGAGCACGCCCGTGTTGAGCAAGTACAAGCACCAATGGCTGAGACTATTAGGCAACTGTCTAATCCTACAGGTGGGGGTGCTGCGCCCTTATGCATTGCCTATCCAGAACCAGGAGAGGGGCTTAATGATGATTTTGAGTTAAATAGTGGGTTTCTGCATCACCTACCCAAGTTTCATGGGATGAGTAGTGAAGACACCAACAAGCATCTCAAGGAGTTCGAGTTTGTCTGTGGGAGTATGTGCCCTAAAGGAGCTGATATCAATATCTTGAAGATGAAGGCATTCCCCTTTACTTTGGAGGACAAGGCCAAGACTTGGCTATTTGAGCTGCCTGCTGGGACTATCAACACTTGGGATAGGATGAAGGGCGAGTTCCTTAGGAAGTACTTTCCTGCCTCAAAGGTCACTGTTTTGAGGAAGCAGATTAGTGGAATCACGCAAGGACATGAGGAGAATTTCTGCAATTATTGGGACAGGTTTAAGAGCCTTGTAGCATCATGCCCTAACCATGGGATAAGTGAGGGGTCCCTCCTTACCTATTTTTATGAAGGACTCACCGCTAATGAGCGTGGTCTGTTAGATGCTGCTGCTGGAGGGTCCTTTATGGATAAGACACCTGCTGATGCAAGGGAGCTACTTACTAATCGTGCACTAAACTATCAGCAATATGAGGGGGTGCTTTCCTCTCAACGGAGGGTACATGAGGTGTCCACTAACTCTGCTCTTGAAGACAAGGTCAACAAGATGTCTACTCTGCTGTCTCAAGTCTTAAACGGTAATGGAGGAGGAGCAATGGCTCAAGTGTGTGGGATGTGCTCGACTCAAGGGCACCCCACTGATAAATGTCCCCAGCTTGCCTCTCCAGAAGGATGGGAATCTGTTAACGCCCTAGGGTATCATGGAGGTCAAGGCGGCCCAAGGTACAACCCTTACTCCAATACGTACAATCCTGGGCTCAGAGATCACCCCAACTTTCGTTGGGCCAACAATGATAACACCTTGAGACCACCTCAAGGCCCAGGTCAGAATTCTCAGCGCCCACCAGGTTTGTTTTTGAGGCCTCAGGTACCTCAAACTTTTGGTATTCCCAATTCTGTCCCTCCACCTCCTGTTTCTAATACTTTGAGTGCCCCTAATTATGATGAACTGTTGAAGTCCCTTGCTGCGGGGCAACAACAACTTAACACGGCTACTCAAGCTTTGGTTGTAGGACAGGCGACCCATTCAAAGGATATTGCAGAGCTCAAGAATCAAATGGGCCAAGTGGTGGATTTCATGGGTCGGATTGCTGAAACAGGGAAACTACCAAGCAACACAGTGCCTAACCCAAGGAATGAGCACGCCCAAGCCATCATCACTAGGAGTGGACGCGTACTAGTTGACCCTCCCAGAGCCCACAAGAAGACCCAAGCGGCCCATAATGAAGAAGAAGACGTTGTGGAGGTGTCTAAGGAGGATGTTGATAAGGACCTAGCTACATCAAGGATGGAAGTTAACGTGCCCCAAGCTGAGGCACCCAAAGGTACAATTCCTAACTCTAGTGGTTTAGTTAAGACTAACCCAGTTGTTTCTATACCTTTCCCAAGCAGGTTTGCCAAGACGAAGAAAGATAAATCTGATCAAGAGATCTTGGAAATCTTCAAGAAGGTTCAAGTGAATATGCCCCTGATTGAGTGCATCAAACAAGTGCCTAAATACGCCAAGTTCTTGAAGGAGCTATGCACCACAAGGAGGCAGACAAGAGAGAAAGAGGTGGTGAAAATGAGCGAGACGGTATCAGCCGTTATCCAGAGGAAACTACCCCCAAAGTTAAAGGACCCAGGGAGTTTTTCTGTTCCCTGTATCATTGGTGACACTAGGTTTGAAAATGTGATGTTAGACTTAGGGGCATCCATAAATGTTATGCCTTATAATTTGTATGTGTCCCTAGGTTTAGGCCCTCTTAAAAGGGATAATGTTGTCATTCAACTTGCTGATAGGTCTAACAAATACCCTCAAGGGTATGTTGAGGATGTTCTTGTGCAGGTAAACCATCTGATATTCCCTGCGGATTTCTACGTATTGGACATGGAGGAATCGTGATACGCTTTGAGCAAGCGCATAATTTAACCCTGAAATGTCGTTAGTAGTATAAAGTAAATAGGGATCGTTCTATTCCGGGGATTGAGGGTACACCTGTCATTGTCAAACAATTAAACAATTAAAATTAAAACAAAGTATAATATTCACACATATACATTATTTACAAAAAAGGGGGTGTTTTTGATTTTGGTTTTCTTCGAAAATAAAACTAAGTTAACAAAACAATTAAAATGCAAAAACATAAAAATAAAGATGGAATGAGAGAACAAAGATCAAAAACCGAAACATATGATTAAAATCGATTCAAACCCTAATATTGTTCATCTAAGTCATGAGAAAGGAGTTGATCATGTGAAATGTTAGAAAGCAAACAATTTCCCATATTTTACTTTTCAATGCTAATTAATCTAAGTGAAAGCACAAAGACTAATCCTATCAAACATGCATTCAAGCCCTAGAAAGCTAGTCAATCATGACATGTTCAACGCAATAAACACCTAGAAAGGCTATCAACTCAAGTGTGCAACTTAGTATGGAAAAGTCCACCTAATTGCAATTCTCTTTAATTAAATTCGGTTTTTGTACAAAACCTTTACTACTTTTCGATTCAAGAACACAAAACCAAAAAGTTGATTCATGTTCTTAAATTGTAGCACCATTCGTATCAAAACCCTAAGTGTTTGCAACCACATAAGATTAAAACACAAAAGTTATCTATAATGCAAATTTAATTAAACAAACCCACATAAGCAACTTTCGAAGAACAATAATATAATCTGAAAATTCTCATTCAACCATAAAATTCCAGAAATTAATTATTCATTCAAACATATATGTCAACTAGAGCAAAACCAACGAAATCAAAGCAAAGGTTACAAAGGAGAATCGGATTACACCGTGGATGATGATGAAGATGGATGATAAACGTTGTGGTCTCTTGAAGCTTGAAAGCAAGTCTTCAATGGTGGATGGTGGATGATGATGCTCACGGCAATTCTTCTTCTCCCTTGGCCTTGCTTGAACTCGTGGCTTGCTCTAGAGGATGGAAGAACTCACGGCTATGCTAAAGGGATTTTCTGATTTTTCTGAGTTGTAAAACGTATGGAGAGGGGGCCCCCCTTTGACGTTGTGAATAAAGGAGTATATATAGGAGCACGGCAAACTTGGTCCCCAAGCACATATTTTCTGATTTATTTTCCAAGGAATTAAGTTAATAATTCCACATAGCTTCCACCAATGAGAAATTGCCAAATAAGCCCTAGTGTGTGTCATCCAACCATTCACAAAACTCCATGGAGATTCCCTAATATATTCTTGCCGAATTCCCTTGATTATTTTCTGATTTTCTTCTTGCAATTTCGGCCAAAATATACTTAGGGTTTCTAGGAATGAATCTAGACGCCTTTTGGTGCTTTTCTTGATGTCCACACTTTTTCTTTCCATAAAACTCTCCCTAGAATATCTTTTTGCCGAATTCTCTAGGGTTTCTTCATGAATATCACGGCAACTTCCTCCTTTTCCTCTTGGCTTGGACGGCAAGAGTCTCCTAGGGTTTATCTTTCCATTAAAATTACCCTAGAAAATCTCTTGCGTAATCTTCTTTTAATTTCTGATTTTCACGCCATCTCCCTTGTTTCTCTCTTTGGTTTTCACGGCAAAACATCTCTAGGGTTAGGGTTTTGCGTCACAAACCCTAATGTCATGGGCTATGATGGGCCTTGGTCCAATTTGCCGAAAATCCATAGAGTTCTTGGGCTTCGTTGCTTCATCTTCAAGCCTTCTTATTTTCCAACGCAAAACACTTCATTTCTTTCATTTCTTTTCATAGTTGCGTTGGAAACTTCATTGGTAAGCTCTCCTCCATTTCGCAGGGTTTCCTGGTTGCACTAGGAAAGCTTGTTTCTTCATTTCTGCTCAAATGTGTGGCCCGTTTTCTCCCATATTTGTTCGTCTTGATGTTCGCAAGCTCCTCTTTCCATTCGTGCGTTCATTTCCACTTTTTTAGCTCGGAAGTCCTGAAAATAGAAACTAGTATGAAAAATAGAAACTTACCTAATTTGAAAAATAGAAACTTACTAAAAATGAAAAATAGAAAGTTACTAAAAATGAAAAATAGAAACTTGCCAGAAATGAGAAATGAAAACTACAAAAATAGAAACTTCCTAAAAATGGAAAATAGAAACTAAGAAAAATGGAAACTTTCTACAAATAGGAACTTTCCCAATCAAAGAATGGAAACTTTCCTAAACAGAGTTTTACTAAGGAAATGACGCAAGAAATGTAAGGAAATGCAGTTAAAACGTCGCATTAAAATGCTCCTATCAAATTCCCCCACACTTAGCTTTTGCTAGTCCCTTAGCAAAATCAAACAAAGACACACACTAAGACTCAACGAAAATTAAAGACTCAAACAAACAAAGACTCTATTGCCCTTCTACTATTTGTCTCAGCAATCTCTTACTTTCACAACACCAAGATTAGCACTTCACCAAGAATCAATGTTTAGACATTCGAGAGTTAATTAAAACACATAATCCGCGCATACATAAGTAGGACTTGGTTGTAACAATGGTGATGGGTTTAAGCTTAGCATGCTTCGGACAAGTATGATTCAAATCTCACAAGTATATCCACTCTTTCTTCTCTCAGATCATGGCAATGCTTAAAAGCTTATAATCACTCAGTTATATGTGAGAGAAAGTATTTTGAGGCAATCAATTAACTCACATATATAAGAAACGAAAACACATGAATATATTTTTGCTTTTAAAGATCTCATGAAGGATACCAACTACTTGCACGAATGGACTGCCATAGGTTCAACTCTTGTAACTCATCTCCACATCAAAGGCTGTCCCATCTTAAGGATCAAGAAGGTCTTCTCAAGGGTTGTAATGGGGCCAAGGCTCAAGGTTTAAAGAAATGAAAGGTAAGGATTTATCAAAGTGTCCTAAAAACCTAGCAGAGCACATGTAAATGTAGAGACCTCGAAATATTCCACCAAGGCATTGCAAAAACGTCACTTTCCCCTAGAGGTAACATAAAAGGGCCTAATGTCTTCATGTTGGGCCCAATCTTCAATGTAAACTTCCCTTGACTCTAGTGAAATGGACAAAGACCAAATTTTTCTGTAGTGGGCCTTCAATTCAAAGCAAACTCCAAAATCACTAAGTATGGGGGACTCAAATCCATAAATATATAATTTTTTCTTTTCTTTTCTAGCCGTGTACATTTTTTTTTTCTTTTCATTTTCATTTTTTTTTTTTTCGGCTTTCTCATAATTTTTCTTTTCATGGACAAGTCTACCCCCACACTTGAACTTTCACCTCTTCTCAATCTTCATCCTTAGCGCCAAACCCATGTAGTATGTCTCAAAAGATAGCTCCACTAAGTTCTTAGAACAAAGGGTAAAGTTGTAACTATACTAAGCTCATGGTTAAGGATTTTAAGGGTGATGAATGAAAAGGCTTAATGTAGGCTCAAAGGGGCTTATCTAGGGGGGGTCCCACGACGGGCACAAATAGGGACACAAGTTCATTTGGCAATGGTGGTAATTCCTAGGGTGCCTCTATCCCTTCCAGAATCAGGGCCATGTATTGATATAACGTCTCAACAAGCACAAGAGCGAATTCTAGCATTCTCTAGTCCATTAAACTTAATCTATGGCAAGCAGTCAATCAAGATGAAAGAATAATGAGATCATCAAAATATCGCCAAGAAATTAAGAATATATTTTCATTTTCACTCCAAGAAAAAGGAACATGGCTCAAATATCTCACATAGGCTTTATGAATCAAAACTCATCTTAACATGCTCATATTCTGTACCAAGGTCATGCCATATCCACTACACATGCATGCATTTTTCACATATCTCAATTAACCAAAGAATACCATGTTAAAATCATCTCAATGTTGTGATCCTCTTTTAGCCATAATTTCAGAGATATAGAATCATTCTAGACAGTTGAAAGGCATCCTATGACTCAAAACAAAAAACACAAAAGCAACGAAATTTTTTTTTATTTTCTGACATTTTTCGATTTTTTGTATTTTTCAATATATGACTCAAAATAAAAGACTCAAATATATAAATCCCTTCCCCCACACTTAAATATTGCATTGTCCTCAATGTAATCAATTAAAAGCATGCAATGAAACACTTAAGCATATAGAGATGGAATTTACGAAAATAAAGTTCAAAGAAAAACAAAAGTTACAAAATAAAGAAGTAGGGAAGAAGAAGAAAATCTGCGTTGAAGACTCCTCCACAGCTACTTCTGAATTGGGTTGCCTCCCAAGCAGCGCTTAATGTTTATAGTCTTTCAGCCTAGACTTGTACCTCCATTTAATCCTCTGGTTGTGGGGCATTTTGGAGGGGTACAGCCTCCAAATCATGTTCCACAAACGCATCATAATAGGGCTTCATTTACACAAGTTAGTAAATTACAAAATACAAGAAAAACAAGTCAATAATTTATACAAGAAAACGTCACTATTCACAAGCAACAAAAGAAACTTACAAATTTTGTACAAGTAAGAGAAGTAAGAAAACAAACCAATTTACATGTGAACGGTATGTACAAGTATTTTATTTTTACATGGAAACGCTATAAACAAAGTTAATAACTCAATTGATTCCGAATTGTAAGTCGAGCCCAATAGAAACCACTACTATTGGTGAGCTACGATATAGGGATAGTCGCTTAGACATAAGTCACTTTCCTTTGTTTCAGAAGGCCAGATAGCCAGATTAAGAGGTAAGTGAGAGGGAGGACTCATTTTGGTGATACTACGGAGGCTACTTCCTCATTGAGGTTTACGCCCCTATTGGCTACTTCCACATTGTGGTTTACGCACAGTCTATAGTATCTCTGAGATCCAATTGAACCCATCACCCAGGGTCTCAACCTAAGACACCATCTGTAATGCCCCTTACTCAGCTGGGAAATTACTCATGTGTTAAACTTTTCTCCAAGTGCTAATGAAGGCCGCCCTCAACCTCATAAGACCTTAGAAAGGTACGAATGAAGGGTTAAGGCCAATATTAACAAAAGGGCCCTTGTCTACGCAGACGATTTTACACACTCGCAACAATTAAGTATTTAACAACATTTATAATTCCAATTTTTATTTTCTTTAATTCTAATTCTTTACAAGTATAATTAGACACAAAACTTTCACACAAAACACATATACAAAACGTCACTATTCACAATTTTTTTTTTTTCTTTTCCGAATTTTTTTTTTTTTTTTTTTTTTTTTTTTTTTTACTTTTACTTTTACAATTCTTTTATTTACAATTACTTTCAACACTTAGGTACGGGAACAGGGAATCTTGTTGTGCAATGGGACTGAAACAGCTACCCTTCCAAGATTATGTTTAATCCAATATACCTCAAGTGTCACAACATTTTCTTTACATTTTCTTTTGTTATAAATACTATTGATATCAAATTTAATTCCAAGCGGTAAATCAAGTGGACATGCGGCCCAAGTATAATCGTCTAGACACAAAGTCCCTCCTACATCCGTTGGGCAACCTTACTGAAATAGCCAGGTAGGGGAGGACGAACACAAGAGGTAGGATCCATTTTGGCATAGGCTACTCCCTCATTGAGGTTTACGCCCATTTGTAAGCACTTCTGAATCCAGAACCCGTCATGAACGTTGTCCCCTTCCTAGACACCATCTCACATAGGATATTCTTACTAGGATGTAAAAGGTCCTAAGTGTGTTAGACAGTTCAATGAATGTTAATAGAGGCCGCCCTCAACCTTAAGGGACCTGAACTAGGTACCAATAAGGGGTTTAGGCCAATATTAATAAACACGACTTCACCTATTCCTTCTTTAATTTACAACCCACAATTAAACTCGTGTTCAATAATACAAATAACAACCTAAGTAATTAAACTAAGTAAATTTCGATAATTACAAAATAATTAACAAGTAATTTTTTTTTTTTTTTTCGGTCACAATATACAAAACAAATATTCACAAAGTGACAAATGATTTTTCAATCCCCGGCAACGGCGCCAAAAATTGACACGCTTTGAGCAAGCGCATAATTTAACCCTGAAATGTCGTTAGTAGTATAAAGTAAATAGGGATCGTTCTATTCCGGGGATTGAGGGTACACCTGTCATTGTCAAACAATTAAACAATTAAAATTAAAACAAAGTATAATATTCACACATATACATTATTTACGAAATAGGGGGTGTTTTTGATTTTGGTTTTCTTCGAAAATAAAACTAAGTTAACAAAACAATTAAAATGCAAAAACATAAAAATAAAGATGGAATGAGAGAACAAAGATCAAAAACCGAAACATATGATTAAAATCGATTCAAACCCTAATATTGTTCATCTAAGTCATGAGAAAGGAGTTGATCATGTGAAATGTTAGAAAGCAAACAATTTCCCATATTTTACTTTTCAATGCTAATTAATCTAAGTGAAAGCACAAAGACTAATCCTATCAAACATGCATTCAAGCCCTAGAAAGCTAGTCAATCATGACATGTTCAACGCAATAAACACCTAGAAAGGCTATCAACTCAAGTGTGCAACTTAGTATGGAAAAGTCCACCTAATTGCAATTCTCTTTAATTAAATTCGGTTTTTGTACAAAACCTTTACTACTTTTCGATTCAAGAACACAAAACCAAAAAGTTGATTCATGTTCTTAAATTGTAGCACCATTCGTATCAAAACCCTAAGTGTTTGCAACCACATAAGATTAAAACACAAAAGTTATCTATAATGCAAATTTAATTAAACAAACCCACATAAGCAACTTTCGAAGAACAATAATATAATCTGAAAATTCTCATTCAACCATAAAATTCCAGAAATTAATTATTCATTCAAACATATATGTCAACTAGAGCAAAACCAACGAAATCAAAGCAAAGGTTACAAAGGAGAATCGGATTACACCGTGGATGATGATGAAGATGGATGATAAACGTTGTGGTCTCTTGAAGCTTGAAAGCAAGTCTTCAATGGTGGATGGTGGATGATGATGCTCACGGCAATTCTTCTTCTCCCTTGGCCTTGCTTGAACTCGTGGCTTGCTCTAGAGGATGGAAGAACTCACGGCTATGCTAAAGGGATTTTCTGATTTTTCTGAGTTGTAAAACGTATGGAGAGGGGGCCCCCCTTTGACGTTGTGAATAAAGGAGTATATATAGGAGCACGGCAAACTTGGTCCCCAAGCACATATTTTCTGATTTATTTTCCAAGGAATTAAGTTAATAATTCCACATAGCTTCCACCAATGAGAAATTGCCAAATAAGCCCTAGTGTGTGTCATCCAACCATTCACAAAACTCCATGGAGATTCCCTAATATATTCTTGCCGAATTCCCTTGATTATTTTCTGATTTTCTTCTTGCAATTTCGGCCAAAATATACTTAGGGTTTCTAGGAATGAATCTAGACGCCTTTTGGTGCTTTTCTTGATGTCCACACTTTTTCTTTCCATAAAACTCTCCCTAGAATATCTTTTTGCCGAATTCTCTAGGGTTTCTTCATGAATATCACGGCAACTTCCTCCTTTTCCTCTTGGCTTGGACGGCAAGAGTCTCCTAGGGTTTATCTTTCCATTAAAATTACCCTAGAAAATCTCTTGCGTAATCTTCTTTTAATTTCTGATTTTCACGCCATCTCCCTTGTTTCTCTCTTTGGTTTTCACGGCAAAACATCTCTAGGGTTAGGGTTTTGCGTCACAAACCCTAATGTCATGGGCTATGATGGGCCTTGGTCCAATTTGCCGAAAATCCATAGAGTTCTTGGGCTTCGTTGCTTCATCTTCAAGCCTTCTTATTTTCCAACGCAAAACACTTCATTTCTTTCATTTCTTTTCATAGTTGCGTTGGAAACTTCATTGGTAAGCTCTCCTCCATTTCGCAGGGTTTCCTGGTTGCACTAGGAAAGCTTGTTTCTTCATTTCTGCTCAAATGTGTGGCCCGTTTTCTCCCATATTTGTTCGTCTTGATGTTCGCAAGCTCCTCTTTCCATTCGTGCGTTCATTTCCACTTTTTTAGCTCGGAAGTCCTGAAAATAGAAACTAGTATGAAAAATAGAAACTTACCTAATTTGAAAAATAGAAACTTACTAAAAATGAAAAATAGAAAGTTACTAAAAATGAAAAATAGAAACTTGCCAGAAATGAGAAATGAAAACTACAAAAATAGAAACTTCCTAAAAATGGAAAATAGAAACTAAGAAAAATGGAAACTTTCTACAAATAGGAACTTTCCCAATCAAAGAATGGAAACTTTCCTAAACAGAGTTTTACTAAGGAAATGACGCAAGAAATGTAAGGAAATGCAGTTAAAACGTCGCATTAAAATGCTCCTATCAAATTCCCCCACACTTAGCTTTTGCTAGTCCCTTAGCAAAATCAAACAAAGACACACACTAAGACTCAACGAAAATTAAAGACTCAAACAAACAAAGACTCTATTGCCCTTCTACTATTTGTCTCAGCAATCTCTTACTTTCACAACACCAAGATTAGCACTTCACCAAGAATCAATGTTTAGACATTCGAGAGTTAATTAAAACACATAATCCGCGCATACATAAGTAGGACTTGGTTGTAACAATGGTGATGGGTTTAAGCTTAGCATGCTTCGGACAAGTATGATTCAAATCTCACAAGTATATCCACTCTTTCTTCTCTCAGATCATGGCAATGCTTAAAAGCTTATAATCACTCAGTTATATGTGAGAGAAAGTATTTTGAGGCAATCAATTAACTCACATATATAAGAAACGAAAACACATGAATATATTTTTGCTTTTAAAGATCTCATGAAGGATACCAACTACTTGCACGAATGGACTGCCATAGGTTCAACTCTTGTAACTCATCTCCACATCAAAGGCTGTCCCATCTTAAGGATCAAGAAGGTCTTCTCAAGGGTTGTAATGGGGCCAAGGCTCAAGGTTTAAAGAAATGAAAGGTAAGGATTTATCAAAGTGTCCTAAAAACCTAGCAGAGCACATGTAAATGTAGAGACCTCGAAATATTCCACCAAGGCATTGCAAAAACGTCACTTTCCCCTAGAGGTAACATAAAAGGGCCTAATGTCTTCATGTTGGGCCCAATCTTCAATGTAAACTTCCCTTGACTCTAGTGAAATGGACAAAGACCAAATTTTTCTGTAGTGGGCCTTCAATTCAAAGCAAACTCCAAAATCACTAAGTATGGGGGACTCAAATCCATAAATATATAATTTTTTCTTTTCTTTTCTAGCCGTGTACATTTTTTTTTTCTTTTCATTTTCATTTTTTTTTTTTTCGGCTTTCTCATAATTTTTCTTTTCATGGACAAGTCTACCCCCACACTTGAACTTTCACCTCTTCTCAATCTTCATCCTTAGCGCCAAACCCATGTAGTATGTCTCAAAAGATAGCTCCACTAAGTTCTTAGAACAAAGGGTAAAGTTGTAACTATACTAAGCTCATGGTTAAGGATTTTAAGGGTGATGAATGAAAAGGCTTAATGTAGGCTCAAAGGGGCTTATCTAGGGGGGGTCCCACGACGGGCACAAATAGGGACACAAGTTCATTTGGCAATGGTGGTAATTCCTAGGGTGCCTCTATCCCTTCCAGAATCAGGGCCATGTATTGATATAACGTCTCAACAAGCACAAGAGCGAATTCTAGCATTCTCTAGTCCATTAAACTTAATCTATGGCAAGCAGTCAATCAAGATGAAAGAATAATGAGATCATCAAAATATCGCCAAGAAATTAAGAATATATTTTCATTTTCACTCCAAGAAAAAGGAACATGGCTCAAATATCTCACATAGGCTTTATGAATCAAAACTCATCTTAACATGCTCATATTCTGTACCAAGGTCATGCCATATCCACTACACATGCATGCATTTTTCACATATCTCAATTAACCAAAGAATACCATGTTAAAATCATCTCAATGTTGTGATCCTCTTTTAGCCATAATTTCAGAGATATAGAATCATTCTAGACAGTTGAAAGGCATCCTATGACTCAAAACAAAAAACACAAAAGCAACGAAATTTTTTTTTATTTTCTGACATTTTTCGATTTTTTGTATTTTTCAATATATGACTCAAAATAAAAGACTCAAATATATAAATCCCTTCCCCCACACTTAAATATTGCATTGTCCTCAATGTAATCAATTAAAAGCATGCAATGAAACACTTAAGCATATAGAGATGGAATTTACGAAAATAAAGTTCAAAGAAAAACAAAAGTTACAAAATAAAGAAGTAGGGAAGAAGAAGAAAATCTGCGTTGAAGACTCCTCCACAGCTACTTCTGAATTGGGTTGCCTCCCAAGCAGCGCTTAATGTTTATAGTCTTTCAGCCTAGACTTGTACCTCCATTTAATCCTCTGGTTGTGGGGCATTTTGGAGGGGTACAGCCTCCAAATCATGTTCCACAAACGCATCATAATAGGGCTTCATTTACACAAGTTAGTAAATTACAAAATACAAGAAAAACAAGTCAATAATTTATACAAGAAAACGTCACTATTCACAAGCAACAAAAGAAACTTACAAATTTTGTACAAGTAAGAGAAGTAAGAAAACAAACCAATTTACATGTGAACGGTATGTACAAGTATTTTATTTTTACATGGAAACGCTATAAACAAAGTTAATAACTCAATTGATTCCGAATTGTAAGTCGAGCCCAATAGAAACCACTACTATTGGTGAGCTACGATATAGGGATAGTCGCTTAGACATAAGTCACTTTCCTTTGTTTCAGAAGGCCAGATAGCCAGATTAAGAGGTAAGTGAGAGGGAGGACTCATTTTGGTGATACTACGGAGGCTACTTCCTCATTGAGGTTTACGCCCCTATTGGCTACTTCCACATTGTGGTTTACGCACAGTCTATAGTATCTCTGAGATCCAATTGAACCCATCACCCAGGGTCTCAACCTAAGACACCATCTGTAATGCCCCTTACTCAGCTGGGAAATTACTCATGTGTTAAACTTTTCTCCAAGTGCTAATGAAGGCCGCCCTCAACCTCATAAGACCTTAGAAAGGTACGAATGAAGGGTTAAGGCCAATATTAACAAAAGGGCCCTTGTCTACGCAGACGATTTTACACACTCGCAACAATTAAGTATTTAACAACATTTATAATTCCAATTTTTATTTTCTTTAATTCTAATTCTTTACAAGTATAATTAGACACAAAACTTTCACACAAAACACATATACAAAACGTCACTATTCACAATTTTTTTTTTTCTTTTCCGAATTTTTTTTTTTTTTTTTTTTTTTTACTTTTACTTTTACAATTCTTTTATTTACAATTACTTTCAACACTTAGGTACGGGAACAGGGAATCTTGTTGTGCAATGGGACTGAAACAGCTACCCTTCCAAGATTATGTTTAATCCAATATACCTCAAGTGTCACAACATTTTCTTTACATTTTCTTTTGTTATAAATACTATTGATATCAAATTTAATTCCAAGCGGTAAATCAAGTGGACATGCGGCCCAAGTATAATCGTCTAGACACAAAGTCCCTCCTACATCCGTTGGGCAACCTTACTGAAATAGCCAGGTAGGGGAGGACGAACACAAGAGGTAGGATCCATTTTGGCATAGGCTACTCCCTCATTGAGGTTTACGCCCATTTGTAAGCACTTCTGAATCCAGAACCCGTCATGAACGTTGTCCCCTTCCTAGACACCATCTCACATAGGATATTCTTACTAGGATGTAAAAGGTCCTAAGTGTGTTAGACAGTTCAATGAATGTTAATAGAGGCCGCCCTCAACCTTAAGGGACCTGAACTAGGTACCAATAAGGGGTTTAGGCCAATATTAATAAACACGACTTCACCTATTCCTTCTTTAATTTACAACCCACAATTAAACTCGTGTTCAATAATACAAATAACAACCTAAGTAATTAAACTAAGTAAATTTCGATAATTACAAAATAATTAACAAGTAATTTTTTTTTTTTTTTTCGGTCACAATATACAAAACAAATATTCACAAAGTGACAAATGATTTTTCAATCCCCGGCAACGGCGCCAAAAATTGACACGCTTTGAGCAAGCGCATAATTTAACCCTGAAATGTCGTTAGTAGTATAAAGTAAATAGGGATCGTTCTATTCCGGGGATTGAGGGTACACCTGTCATTGTCAAACAATTAAACAATTAAAATTAAAACAAAGTATAATATTCACACATATACATTATTTACGAAATAGGGGGTGTTTTTGATTTTGGTTTTCTTCGAAAATAAAACTAAGTTAACAAAACAATTAAAATGCAAAAACATAAAAATAAAGATGGAATGAGAGAACAAAGATCAAAAACCGAAACATATGATTAAAATCGATTCAAACCCTAATATTGTTCATCTAAGTCATGAGAAAGGAGTTGATCATGTGAAATGTTAGAAAGCAAACAATTTCCCATATTTTACTTTTCAATGCTAATTAATCTAAGTGAAAGCACAAAGACTAATCCTATCAAACATGCATTCAAGCCCTAGAAAGCTAGTCAATCATAACATGTTCAACGCAATAAACACCTAGAAAGGCTATCAACTCAAGTGTGCAACTTAGTATGGAAAAGTCCACCTAATTGCAATTCTCTTTAATTAAATTCGGTTTTTGTACAAAACCTTTACTACTTTTCGATTCAAGAACACAAAACCAAAAAGTTGATTCATGTTCTTAAATTGTAGCACCATTCGTATCAAAACCCTAAGTGTTTGCAACCACATAAGATTAAAACACAAAAGTTATCTATAATGCAAATTTAATTAAACAAACCCACATAAGCAACTTTCGAAGAACAATAATATAATCTGAAAATTCTCATTCAACCATAAAATTCCAGAAATTAATTATTCATTCAAACATATATGTCAACTAGAGCAAAACCAACGAAATCAAAGCAAAGGTTACAAAGGAGAATCGGATTACACCGTGGATGATGATGAAGATGGATGATAAACGTTGTGGTCTCTTGAAGCTTGAAAGCAAGTCTTCAATGGTGGATGGTGGATGATGATGCTCACGGCAATTCTTCTTCTCCCTTGGCCTTGCTTGAACTCGTGGCTTGCTCTAGAGGATGGAAGAACTCACGGCTATGCTAAAGGGATTTTCTGATTTTTCTGAGTTGTAAAACGTATGGAGAGGGGGCCCCCCTTTGACGTTGTGAATAAAGGAGTATATATAGGAGCACGGAAAACTTGGTCCCCAAGCACATATTTTCTGATTTATTTTCCAAGGAATTAAGTTAATAATTCCACATAGCTTCCACCAATGAGAAATTGCCAAATAAGCCCTAGTGTGTCATCCAACCAATCACAAAACTCCATGGAGATTCCCTAATATATTCTTGCCGAATTCCCTTGATTATTTTCTGATTTTCTTCTTGCAATTTCGGCCAAAATATACTTAGGGTTTCTAGGAATGAATCTAGACGCCTTTTGGTGCTTTTCTTGATGTCCACACTTTTTCTTTCCATAAAACTCTCCCTAGAATATCTTTTTGCCGAATTCTCTAGGGTTTCTTCATGAATATCACGGCAACTTCCTCCTTTTCCTCTTGGCTTGGACGGCAAGAGTCTCCTAGGGTTTATCTTTCCATTAAAATTACCCTAGAAAATCTCTTGCGTAATCTTCTTTTAATTTCTGATTTTCACGCCATCTCCTGATAGGAGCATAAAATGTCATGTTTATAATGTTTAAACCCTATATTTTGCTAAGTTATTTCCTTTATCTTGATCAATTTAACTTAGTTAGTGTTTTACAGGTGTAAATGGAGTCTCAAAGTCCAAAAATGGCTAAGGAAGGCACAAGTGGCGCAGAAATGGAAAGAAATGAAGAAATGGAAGTTTTCCCAGTTTGACTAGGAAAAGGAATCCCAGTTGAAGTAGGAGTCTGAAGCTGACTTGGACTAGGAGTTCTACTTGGACAAGGAAACCCAATTCTAGTCAGATAAGGAATACTAGTATGACAAGGAGTCCCTGTTGGATAAGGATTATTCAAGAAGGTTCCGGAAGAGTGTAGAAGCATCTCGGAAAATAAAGCAGTATTTAACTAGGAAACCTACTTGCATATGGAGTTCTACTCATACTAGGAGAGCCTTGGAACGTTCATGAAGTATCTAGAAGTCTCAAGAAGATCATATGCCGTGCACATGGAAGAGGTAGCAACAAGGAATTCGGATTTCAAAGCAATGTGGAGTTTGGACTTCTTGTTGAGTAAGGATTGAATTGCCGTGAGATTCTTGAAGGTTCTAGGGAGTTCTTGACGTTTCATTCTTCAATAAGGCGTGGAAGACATGTGAGAGGCATGTGATGTGAAGGAAAACCGAAGTGGACTTAAGTTAAGCTTTAAAAGTCAAATCCATTACAGATTCGGATTACTGCTTGTGCAGATCAGTCAACTTCAACGGAGCATAGAAAATCGCTCAGAGCTCAGAAAATTATGATCTTTATATGGTTGGAAAGCTACAGATGTCTAGTTTCCAGAAATTTTTACAGCTCGTCGATATCTATTTTCTAGAGGAAGTTATGGCCGTTTTAGTGCGCTGAGGTCAATCCTGCCGGAAATCTGCTTTGTGCCAAACAAGTCCTAGATCAATACAACTTTGGAGAAACCAAGTAGAAACGAATTGGGAGTGCCTTGGGACGTTCTACTATATATACCTTGTGTATTAGACGTTCATGGGTAACAATTTTCTCCACAATTTCGTATATATTCTCACTTGTTCTCTCTGGTTTTCAGGTTTTTGCAATCTTCAAGGAGCATAGCCGTGACCATCCACCTTCCTAGCCGTGTTCAACACTTGTGCACCATCTTGGATCTGCTTTGGACCTTGGGACGTGACTAAGGGTTGTCCATACCATCATCTTTTCATGTATTTTCACGGTTGTGGCTTTCTTGTAGTTAGAATTTCTACTTTGGAATTTCTGTTGTTTAAACCAAAACTATGATGTGACAAAACTGATTTTTGGATTCAATTTAGATGGTTCTTTTCATGTTTGATGTGTTTATGTGATCTTGATCTTGCTTAGTTGCCGAATGTATGGAATGATAATCTGATTTGGTGCTTCATTATATGTAACGTTCTTGTGGTTGCAAACATAGGAAGACTTGCATGTAACTTGCTAGTAATTAGGTTTGATGCTTTGTGAAACCTAATTCGAAAAAGTAGTAAAGGCTTGCTTTGAGTCGAAATTTGGTTATGCATGTGATGATGAGTTGACTTGCTTTGAGTGCTTGGATTTGCATGTCTATTGATTCTTTCTTGAACTTAATGATTTGAAAACGGGATTTTTCAACACAGTTGCTTTGAGTGTGTGATATCGAACTTTTCAAAATAAAATTGATTTGGTGTTTTGCTATTTCGATTTAACTTAAGAAAGAAAGTTAAAAGGGACAATGGTTGCTTTGATCTTTGTGTCTTGGTTGATAGCTTTCCATGGTAACTAATAAAGATTAAGGGATGCATGAAACATGGATCTTGATTGGTTCTTGATAAGTTGTTCTTCGAAAATTCTTCTTTTCCCACCTTTGTATAGAAACGATTTTTACTTTTTATTTGCTTTCGAAAATTTATGTTTTTCAATCTTTAAAAACCCCCCCATCTTTATGTTATGTGTTTTTGTATATTTGTAAATAATTAAAATTAACTTAGAGATTTTAGGTAGCATGTTCATATAAATAATAAATAAAATAAAAAATGTTTTTAAATTCGTGAATAGTGTCTCCGTGAATAGTAAATATGTGTTAGTGTTTTCTAGGAATTAATTTAGTGGTTTTTAGGAAATTGTGTTGTGTTTTTTAGGGATTGCTAAAAAATAGGGATTTCTTTGGTGTTTTTTTTAGGAATTGTGTTTCTTAGGGATTTTTGGTGGTGTTCTTTAGGGATTTTTGTTTCCTTGTTGTATATGGATTCCCAATGTGATATGGATTTGTAAATTGTGTATAAATCACTACTAGAATTTTGTTCATAGACATCGGTTCTGGACCGATGTTAAACTAATTTTCGACCGATGTCTTAGTGGGTGTAGAGAAAAGTATAGACATCAGTATAAGCGCGTTTTCAACCGATGTTCCAGACAACAACCAACATCGATTCTAAAAAACAAATCGATGTATAATCGTTATAATCATCATATTTTTGTATGTTAGGTATGTCTAATTCTTCATATTTTCACATTTTATGCTTAAAAAAATATATGTCGAACAATATCTACTTGAACATTTGCATCGATTTCTATTCCAAAAGCGATGTCCAGTACACTTGTAGACATCAGTTCCCATGAGTATTGTTTGTTCGTGGTCATTTTTACATGTAGGTTGCTACATTATTTTCCTAGGAACGATGTCTGTATCTTTATTCTACATCGTGTTTTTATTCAGAAATGATGTTTGTTTTGAGACTGAACATCGTTTTCAATTAAATAAACCGATGTTCAACGGTATTATTTACGTCGACTATGTTTATTCAAACTGATGTGTTAGTTCATTGAAGACATCGTTTATTATTTCCAAAACCGATGTTCACCTTTTGACCACACATCGGTTTACTCTATGGTAGGTGATTTGTATGTTCATAATAGATTACGGTTTGGTGATTAGAAATCGATGTGCAGTAATTTTGATTACATCGATTTTGAGTTACAATTCGATATATTGATAATCATAGGACATCAATTTCATTTTTGATACTGATTTCTAATCTCTCAACAGACTTCGTTTTCCTTGGCATTACTGTTTTATTATGCTTTAATACACTTCACTTCACTTTGACAAGTATGATGTGAAAACTTTGCATTTAGCTATTGCTGGGAAAAAAATTGCATTTCTCATCATCCAAAATAAGGGGCTTTCCCATTAATTTTCTTTCCAAATTCATGATTCAACATAATTCACAAAATAAACCCCTAAACTTACAAAAGCTAGCTTGGAAACATACGAGCAACAATGTACAAAAGTTCCACACCAAGCTTTGCTTCAAAGCCAAAACTAGCTAGCCTTACTACAAAAAACATCTTCGCAGTCACATTCCTACATCAAACTCTGTATATAATCAGCCACTTCAATGCGCACCTCGTCAATTTGATCAGGGGATGTGACACCATTGATAGGGTCAGAAAACTCTGCTACAAGTTCATCTGCAACCTGGAATACTCTAAACTCTTAGACTTACAATAAGATTTCAATGAGAACTTGTATAATCTGAAAAATTGAATGGCTGTAACTGAGCTAATGGCACTTGCATGCCAATAATACAACTCCTCAAAGGATTGACCATGAAATGAAGGTATATTATAAGCTATAACTTCATACAGCTTATCAGTTAATAACATGCAGCAGACAACTTAACACTTAAACAACTGGTTATCTTTTGAAAATGACTGTTCATGCACAAAGGGACACAAAACTTGGATAAGATGAGTTTTTGTATCCTTAAAACCACGGATAACTCCTTGAAGAACCAAAGATGCTACAACTGCAGAAGCACCAACTTTATGAGTAATCAAACAGAGAGCTCAAAAAAGAGCAATCTCTCACTTCCCTATGACCTAAATTGATGTAGTTTAGTGACTTTATATCTTGAACATGTGGTTTGGTGTGAGTCTTAGTGACTCCCAGATCAATCAATGAGTTAGTCACTTTCCTGTTATATGGAAGATGCTACACTTTAGCAAACCCCACATTAACCAAGTGGGAATGCAATGGTGTGGTGCATATACTAGCTCTGCCTGGACCACTGTGACAATAACCAAAGGAGAAACAGACAAAAACATTACAAATTTCCCTTCTAGATATCTATTCCAACTTTACATGATAACACAGAAGCAATGCAAATTTTCTCTTAAAAAGATAAGAACAAAGGTTTTTGAGATTTGTTCAAAACAAGCTAGAGAAACAATTGGAGAAGTGAAGCAGGTTGAAAGATTTAGAATAAAGCAAATACAAGGTAGGGAGGTTCAAAATGAATAACAGTAACATATATATGGTACAATGGTAGTACAGCAACGCATTTCAAATCCTCCATGCCAGGACCTACATTGATCCAAGAAAATGGATGCTTTACATTAATGTGATTCCGACTACTCCGGAAATATGTTTACCAAGGCAGAACTTTCAGTAAATCTGATCCGTTTGAATTTTGCCCAAGCAACTAAACATATACTGCCACTTAAAAAAGAACTTATCTTTTAGCTCAGTTCATTCCCTAGTCTCAAATTGCTGATCCGTATAGCATGTGATCCAAGTACACTAATTCAACTGCTAACCCAAAAAGATTGTGCAGATCCAAAAGCATAACTCCAGGTACAACAAAGTTAAGCCAACAAATCCATAGCAAATATAAGATTCAGTCTTTTTGCTATAAAAAAAAAAAAAAAAAGATTAACAGTATGACCCCAGCTACAATTGTAAACTAAAATTTGAAGGAAAAAAAAGATTAACATACCATAACTAATGATTGAACAAGAATAGAAGCGAATTGGTATACTCACAGATAAGATATTTTTATTTGGATTTAGGGGTTGTTACCTGGCCATATCCAATATCAACTCCATAAACAAACAATGCACCATACTGAAGTAAACAGTCGGTAAATCCACCAGTTGACCAGCATGAATCAAGAGCTACTTTGCCAGTAATATCGATAAATAGCAGCTTCTAACTTATGTCCTGCTCTGCATATACAAAACAGAGGAACAAATTAGCATAACAGGTCTTACCAAAGTTCGAGCATAAAATGACACAAGTAGCTGTCAAGTGTTTACAAATGAACAACATAACTGAACAATGCTCTTGAAATGAGGATCCTGAAATCCAGCTTACCTACCAATGTTGGAATAAAACACATACTACTTGTTCGTTACAAGAGTTGATTAGTCTGTAAATGTGAAAAATTAAGAAGACGTAACTCAAGGCTACAAAACTGAATATAATCATTACAAGAGTTGATTAGTCTTCTTGTTTTAGGCATATGCCAGTCTCTTCTTCCACCTGGAGTGTTATAATAAGAATAATGTAACTTAGCTTTAGGTTAAAGTTGTAAAACTTGCATCTTACACTTAGTACTTGACTGTTGATTATCAAAAGAAGCAGAAAACAGTCAAACAAATAAAATTTCAAAAGATTCTAAAAAGCAACATACTCAGGATCGATAGAAATATACAAAGACAAGTAGGAAAAATAAAAGTATTGAACAAGGCATATTTGCATAAGCAAGAACAAGCAGTAATGAATCTCAAGAGTACCTTGTAAAGAAACTAGATTGGTTTTTCTGAGGACGAAACAAAAAGGAGAAAACCAGTACCAAGTTAAAGAGAGGAAAAATATATAAACAAGTAATAAAACTCTCCAAGACACAGGGGCCGGAGGAAAAGCATATTATTGATCACTAAAAAGCTTATGGTTTTGTGGTGATGATGGATATGGATAGCCATGAACTATAACCAACCACCCGTCTTTTTTGGCTCAAGCAACCATCATATATTATTGGAACAATAATCTTTTTAATAAACCAAAACCATAGCTTGTGGTTTAGAAGGAATCTAAATTAATTTTCAGCTGATTACATGAACTTTCCAAAATACAAGCAGAAAGAGATATGACACAGCAAATATACATGGCATTATACATATATACATATTGAGAGAGAGAGAGAGAGAGACCTCACGGATTGCGGTGCCGAGAAAATCACCCTTGTCATCATCCAACATTCCAGCAGGCAACTCCAGTATGATCCTTCCAACAGGTACTCTAACCTTCGATATGCAACAATTTTTAATAGGGTTTGATTACATGGAAGTACAATGCCGTAATTTCTTTTTGTGATAATATAGGAATTAGGATGAACGTGATTTTCCGATTTAAGTAAAGCATCATAATGTCATAACAGATACTCTAAAACACCAAAATGAAATGAAGAGCTACCTGTTCAGTAAGAACAGCATAAGCCTTGCCCTCCGATTCCAAAAGTATAAGCACAGCTACAGCCGGTCCGCGTGCAAACACAATACCTGGAACCTAAATATGTTTTAGTTTCACAACAAACAAATCAACAACTATGGCCACCAAAATATACCATTAGAATAAAAAAGACAAGTATGTATATGACTAGATACCTTTTCCCCTGTTTCTTTATCAATCACATCTGCTTCAAACTTCAGAAACCCAATCCTCTTTCCAAACATATCCACACCCTATTATAACCCAGCTGATCAGTTCCAAGACTATGAACTTATCAAAACCAAATCAATTCAACCACTTTAAAGAAGGACTGGATCACCTGAATTAGAACTCGTTTCAGAGCCAAAGAACCGTCGCTTAGAATCCCAGTTTCACTCTCCATGTTCTTCAGCCACTGCTTAAACAAAGACGAATCAATAGCGCTCCTGCAACGTTTTACCATCATTATGAATACTTGGGTTCAGTTTATATCCGAAGTTTTAGACTTTTCTGAAGAACAAGGAAGGGAAAAGCGTGACTGGCCTGAACTGGGAGGAGGAGATGTGGGGGGCGGCGACGATCTGGACGGGCTCGGCGTCGAGTTGACTCGGGAGAGTGAGGGAGTGAGTCAACGGTGGCGGGTCGGATGACATTTTGCAGGAGAAGGATCGAAGGGCGAGGAGTGTTCTGGGGAGTGTGAGTGTGAGTGTGGTTCTGGGGATCAACGACATGGAAGCTTGAACGAGCTTGCTACAACCAACGGGGAGCAAGTGCCCATCTCAATAACAATGCAACACCCAAAACGGATCACAATGTTGGCCAAACAAGATCATAACTTAGTCCAAAAATGGCAAAATAAAACTTGGTCAGAAGAAACTTACTTGTAATCAATCCCAACCAGCACAGAGGCTCCAAGAGATACGAATACCCACCATGGCCTACAAAAATTCAAAAGTAAATAAATAATCTAAAATTAAATAAAAAATCCAACTATAAATTACAATTGGGACTATGTATGACATTTCTGGAGTAGCCAAGTTCTTGGTAGTTATGTGTATTCAACATATATAATGGTCTAAAGTATCTAAAACTAAAAAAAACCTGATATATAGAAAAATACAAGCAGTTCAAATAACAAATCTAGATTAGTGGTACCTGCAGATGTAATCAAATTTTGAGCATATATGCTTTCAATTAAAATGACCTGAGAAAAGGAAAAGTACCTGAAGAAGCAACTCGAGTTGCAAAAAAAGACACTGAAGCTTTGTGAAGTAGATTTTCAAATTCAATCTTTTCTATCAAGTAACCTGCAGTTGACAAAAGAAAGTGCTAAAATAATGAAAGAACAAAACATATGTACAAATAACACATACAAATGAGCAGCTTAATCCAGCATCCTCACAATCAAAACAAAACATTTGAAATAAAAAGATTAGGTTTTGATTCAATTGAGCTAAAAGAAATCAGAAACAGAGAGAGACAGAGCCATTACGTAGTCCCTGAAAGCCAGCCCAACTTCCATGCTTCGGAGAATCTCCTCTGTCAGCTCCAAAGAGACCTTATCTTCTCTTTCTGGTCCACCTTTTCGCACCCAAAATTGGAAAATCAAATCCCTAATTCTCTACTGATTGAGATCAAATTTGAAGACGAAAGCTTTGAAATTTCGGTTATCTGCAATTTGGGGAATGCTTGACATTGCTTATTGCTCCATCTTATTTCGAGGAATCGGAAATTTCAGAGCAGCCCTTCGTCTCCTGCCACAGTCCCGCCGTCTCTAACCTCTGGACAAGGTTGGGTTTCTTTTGCCTTAAAACCCCGACTTAGCGGTTTAAGGCTGCAACGGCTACAAGCCATGAAATCGATGTAGGTCCTCATGTTTTCGCCCAAAATCAAACAAACTTCACAAATGAAAACATGGAAGAGCAAAAAATAAAAAGAGGGGCTCGAGTAAATGACCTGCTTGTCGATCACAACTCTGAATAGTCGCTCAACTCCCCAAATGCAATCGCTCACAAGCTAAAGAAGAACAATGAACCACAACGAACAATCAAGAGCTAAAAAGACTGAAATCAAATCCATATGAACGAACAAAAGCTATGAATAAGCTGAGAAGCCTATTCATAAACACAACAAATCTCCCACAAGCCTGATACCATCAACAAGTAAAACGACTGAAATTGACTCTATCATTTACATATATAGAACTAGAACAATACGTACTAAGATTACTTCGTCTCCGACCGGCGACTCCTAGAATCCTTCGACAGGCAAATCATTCGAATCCCACAACAGAGTCGTTCTCTGAAGTGAGTCTCGCCGACTGGCCGCCGCTCTCTTGCTTCGATTCTAGAGGCTAAGACGGAACGGCGCTGTTTAGAAATGCTTCGATGAATAAGCTGAGGACAGACTGGACAGAGTCGATGCCGGACTGGACGGAGTTGATGCCGAAGAAGCTGAGGACGTAGATGAAGGAAGGAAGGGAGGAGATGGAGGTAGGGTTTGGGAGGAGATCCAGTTTGGGGTGAGTTCAGAATGAAGGCGAGTTCGAGTGAGATGGAGGCCGCGCGAGAGCTTAGGGTTTTCTGTCCAACTTTTGGGATCGGGCTTTAATTTTTTTTTCTAAGTGTGAAAGTTTTTAGATTTAGTACCCGCTTCTTCAATTCACTTAAAACACTTAGCGCGTTTTGCAAAAATAGGTTCCCGCAAATTTTCAAACAAAACTTTTAACACCGGTCATTTTAAGACCCGATGTTAATGATATACATTTAAATCGGTATTTTTGTAAAACGATGTTAGATTAGGTTTTTACATCCTGTGCAAGTCTGACCGATTTAAAACATGCGATGTCTATGAACAGATTTCTAGTAGTGAATAGGAGTGGGATTTCCAAAACCTTTTCTAACTTAGTTTTCTCTCTAATTTTCGGATCCTATATATATGTAGACTTGTATATTTTGTTTCTCTCATAATTCTTGCTCTCTAATTCGTATGTTAAATGTAAGTGCTCTCTCTCTAACTCTTGTTGTTCTAATTCTAAGCATGCTTGTTCTTGTAAACTTGTAATAATGTCGTGAACTTGTATATGTTCTTATAATTGTATAAATTTGTATATTCTTTGTTTTTAAATTGTTTCTCACATGTTAGCACCCTCAATCCCCGGTTTAGAACGATCCCTGCTTACTCTATACTAACGCTCGACATTTTCAGGGTTTAAATTGGCGAATGCTTTTGCACGTATCAATTTTTGGCGCCGTTGCCGGGGATTGAAAAGTCTTCATGTGATGAAAACGCCACTAAGGTATGATTTTGGTAAGGGATTATGAACTATTATGGAATAGGTGAAGTCTCTTTTGTTGACATTAGCCTTAACCCCTTATTAGCACCTAATTTAGGTCTCTTAAGGTTGTGGGCGGCTTTTGTTAACACTTGAAAAATGTCTTGCACTTAATTTTTCCCTTATCCTAGTAAGTATAGCCTATGTGAGATGGTGACTAGGAAGGGGACAACGTTCATGACGGGTTTTGAAATCAGAAAGGCAATCAAACGAGCGTAAACCACTATGTGGGAGTAGCTTGTGCCAAAATGGTTTCTACCTCTCGTGCTCGTCCTCCCCCGCACTGGCCATTTCAGTAAGGTTGCCCAAAGGATTTGCGAAGAAATATGTGTGGAGACAAGGACTTGGGCCGCACGTCCAAAACAATAGTCCATGATGTCTTATTGAAGTCATATACTTAGACAATTTTCGCATAAATTTGTTTTGGTAAGAAGGAAGTGAGTCATAACGGAATAGGTGAGAGTTCTTTTATTAATACTTGTCAAGCAACTTCCTTTGTCTCTGCGGCGCACCTGAGTAACACAGGGTGTCTAGGTTGATTGGATACGAGAAGTGCAAACAAAAGGGCGTAAACCACTATGTGGGAGTAGCCCTGCCAAAATCGTTCCTCTACTACCTGGCTCTGTGCGAAAAGAGTTACCAAAGGATGAAGGGGGGGGAGACTTGTATTAACATTGGAATCTCTGGGCCGCACGTCCAAACCTTGACTTACAAATCTCTTATTGAAATTGGTTAATTCGGAAATTGTAAAAGATTGTCAATAATCACTAAAATTTTCGTTGGCCATGTGTATGAATGTATATATGTGATGTTTTAAGCCTTACTATGAGGCGTTTGTGGGGCACAATGTGGAGGATGTACCCCTCCAAGAGGCGCCACAACCAACTGAGGATTAATTGAAGGTGCAAGTCTAGGCTGAAAGACTTTAAACATTAAGCGCTGCATGGGAGGCAACCCATTTCAACCGTAGCTGTGGAGGAGCCATCAACGCAGATTTGCTTTCTTGACCTCTTCCCTTCTCTTTTAATTTCGTCCACTTTGTTTTTATTTTAGGATTTGTTGCGTTATCTCTTATGCCATGCTTGCTTGATGCTTTGTATGCTTTCTACTTATTTATACATTGAGGACAATGCATGATTTAAGTGTGGGGGTGATACGCTAAAAACAAGCGCTCAACTTAACCCTGCAAGATGTAGTCGTTAGCAATATAGAGTAAGCAGGGATCGTTCAAGCCGGGGATTGAGGGTAACAAATTATTCACACAAAATAAAAACAAACTAATTTAAACTAACTAAAACAAAAATCAAACAAATAAAATCTGAAACTAAACAAAACAAAAACGTCAAATACTAGAAAAGAGAGAAAAATATGGCAGGAAACAGAAGGGGATAGAAAGGGGCTCTGCAATCCTAAACAAGAACAATATTTTGGGGTTTTTGGTTTTTAACGAAAATAAAAGATAATATAAAAGAAAAACAATTTTGATTTTAGGTTTTTAGAAAATAAGATGGAGAATATGTTAGAGACTCGGAAATCCACCACCAATTACTTTCGAACAATGTTAAGTTAACCTAGTTTCAATTACTAAGGTGTGAACAGAAATCAACCAAGAAACAAGTCGGAGCAGATCATGTCCCTTATTAATGTTTCCCTAAATACTTAGTCTTCGTGAACGCACAATAGCTAAGCCTATCAAACATGCAATCAAGGTATAGAACGCTATCCTATCAACAACACATATAGTGTCAACATATTTGAAGCATTAAGATCTCATGGAAACGATTGATTATAGAGTTGCAGTCTAGTGTGGAACGCCTACCTAGCATGCTCTTCCAATTGTTTAAGACATCAGCTTTTGTCCAAAGCCTTGCATACTTGTGGATTAGAAAAGAAGACGATTAGGTGAATTATTTTCTAAACCTAGCTCCAATTACATGCATAAATCCTATGTTCGAGACCATAAAACATACACATGCAAAAGTTTTCAATCAATCAGAGATAAACAACCAATCCACACCAAAGATCAAGAAACTAAATTTAAACAAACATATGTTCTACATAATTGGGGCTTCAAACCTTGCCCCTAACAAAAATTAACTAGCCACACATCGTCTTAAATTCAACAAATAAAAGCATGAGTATTAGATTACAAGATGATAAAAACCGTAAAAGGGAGAGTATGAGAGCCACGAATTCACTTTTAGGCAGCCTTAGATGCAAGCACTCCTTCAAGATAGGTCACGGCAGAAGCTTGATGGAAGGTGGAAGATGAATTGCACGGTTTTCCTTCTTGAAGACTTGGGAATTTTTGAGACTTTGTGTGCTAGGGTTTGGGAGCAGAAGATGGCGCTGTAGGATGGTCATTTGCAACGTGTTCTGCTTCTCTATATATATGTGGAGCACCCCCAAGTTTCCTTTTCCAATTCTGCTTTGAAAGCCTCCCCTAGTTGCTTGAGGATTACTCTACTTGGTGCATAATTAAATGATTTTCAAGCCTTAATAATCTTCCCAAAATCTTGAGGAATCATTCTAGGACTCTCCTTCATATTTGCAGCAGCAACAACCATCCAAAAATGCCCTGGAAATCCGTCCAAAGAAGAATTCTGCAAAACCGTCCTGTTTTGACTAGGATTCAATTTCTGACTCTGAAGCTTCCTTCTTGGACAAGGAACGACTTCATCTTGACAAGTTTCTGGATGGTTCTTGACTCCCACGTGTTCTATGACATCATATAATCTAGAATGATCAATAACCTTCTCGAAAAACTCCAAGAAAATCGCCGGAAAAGATCTCCCAAAAAGCTTCGTGAAAAGCTGACAGTTTCTGCCTTATCGGGAAGCCTAGTTTGTGCTTGGTTTCCTGCTGCCTCGTTGACGTTTCTGACCAGTTCTTTAGCTCTAGTTCAAGTATAACATCATGTATTTAAGGTTAGCTGGCCCTTTCTGAAAAGTTACAGCTGGAAGAATGCAATAATTACTCCTCAAAACCGTTCCCAGAAAGCTGATTCTGAAACTGCAGTTTTCTGGTTTGCAGCAACTGTTTTGCACAACGATTTCCGTGGACTTCCCTTGTAATTTCCGGCCAAATGGTTGATCAAACTTGGTCCTCTGCATCAGTACTTCATGTTTCATGGCTTCGTTGCTCCCTTTCAGCTCTTATTTCTCTTGAATCACTCCACGAACTACCTAAAAAGAAAACAAAGTTAAAACTGACTTTTTAAAGGAAATAACTAAGAAAAGTGTAAGGGATTTCACACTATATTCGTCGCATTTATGCTCCTATCAAATTCCCCCACACTTAGCTTTTGCTAGTCCCTTAGCAAAATCAAAACAAAGAAAATAAAACGAGGACTCAAAAGACGCAAAACAAATTATGCCTTCAACATTGTTGTCTCAGAAATCTCTTACTTTCATAGCATCAAGATTAGCACGCAACCAAGATTCAACCATAAGTAATTCGAGAGTTAATTAAAACATATATTCCACATATAAACATGTAAGACACGGATGTGACAATGGTGATGGGTGGAGCTCAGCATGTTTCCAATAAGTATGATTCAAACCTCACGGGATTTACCACTCTTTCTTCTCTCATATCAAGGTTAATGCTTAAAAGCTTTTTCACTCAAATATATGTGAGAGATGATAATATTTTCGACAAACTAAAAGCTCACATATATAAAGAAGGAAAGGCTATGTCGAAATTTATATATATATATTTTTTTTCTTTTTCGATCTCATGAAAGATACCAACTACTTGCCGAACGGACCGAACCATATGCTCAACTCTTGTAGCCAATCTCCACAGATCAAAGGCTGCCCATCTTAAGGATCAAAGAGGTCTTACTTCAAGGTTGTAATGAGGCCAAGGTTTAGGGGTTTAAGAAACGAAAGGGTAAGGGAAAATCACAAAGTATTCTAAAAACCTAGCGGAGCTTTCATTGAAGCATTGAGACGTCTTCCTTTAGTCACCAAGGCATCTTGCAACGTTGAACTTCTTGTGTGTCTTTATTAAGGGCCGGATGTCATTGTGTTGGACCCTTGCTTCATTCTTACATTCCTTCGAACACTTGTGAAATAGGACAAAGACCAAATTCATCGTACTTAGGCCTTCACTTCAAAACAAACTCCTTATCCACAATGGGGGGACTAGAATCCATAAATACTTGCATTTTTTTTTTCCATTGCCGTACACTTTTTTTTTTTTTTTTCGGCATACATATTTTTCTTCTTTCTCATGGACAAGTCTTTCCCCCACACTTATTCTTTCTCATCATCTCTTTTGTAGTGCCTTCAAAATCTTATATGTCTCATGAATTAGCTCCACTAAATCCTTAGAACAAGGGTAGGGATATAACTATACTAAGGTTTAAAGGTTAGGATTTTGAGGGTGATGAAAGAAAAAGGTTTAAATGTAGGCTCAAAGGGGTTAAACTAGGGGAGTCCCACGACGGGCACAAATATGGACACAGGCTATTTTTGGCTTTGGTGGAATTTCCTAGGTGCCTTTATCCTTTCCAGAATCAGGGACATGTATTGATAAAAGTTTCGACCAGTACAAGAGCAAGTTCTAGTAATCTCTAGAGTCCGTCAAACTTAATCTGTGGCAAGCAGTCAATCAAAGAGAAAGATAATGAGATCACTAAGCATCGCCAAGAAAATAGGAGTATAATTTTTCAATAAACACTCACAAAGAATAGCAAATAAGCTCAAATTCTCACAAGGGTTATTATGAATCAAAACTCATCATCAACATGCTCATAATTCTGTACCAAGGTCAATAAAAACCACATCTACTAAACATTCATATGCTTTACATATATCGTAATTGACCAAAGAATTCTTTTAACATCATCTCAATATTGTGATCCTCTTTTATCCATAATTTCAGAGATTAAGTTCATCCTAGACAGTTGAAAGGCGACCTAAGACTCGAAAAACAAAACAAAAACGGAAAACAAGAACTAAAGACTCAAAAAGAAAGAAAATAACTAATGAATTTTTTTTTTTTTTTTTGAAATTTTTCAATTTTTTTTTTTTAATAAGACTCAAATTGGATTCCCTTCCCCCACACTTGAATCATACATTGACCTCAATGTATGGCAAATTAAATCAAACAATGCACAATATAAGCGTAAAGAGAGGAAATCAAAAGAATTAAAAGAAGAAAGGTGAGAAGGTTGATAGAAAAGCTCCCCCTTGTAGACCTCCCAATGCTCACGACCTTTGGAGATGACAACAAAAGACCCCAACCTCAAGACCATAAGGTCTTGACTTCCTAACGTAAGCTCCATCCGAAGTCTTGTTGCATCTTTGGAAACCATAAGTTTGTGTCGGCAGCCCATGTTCCAGGTCCCATAACTTCTCTATGCAGCTTCAGATGACTATGATACCACTTGGAGATGAAAGTGGACATTGCGAGCTCTCTGTGCATATGTGGAACACCTTCTAACTCCAAGCGGTTTGAAAGTTATAGCCCTGCAAAGTTAGAGAAAAAACAGAATTTTGAACAGAAAACCGGGCAAAGTGACCTTTACCCACCCAAACCTTTATTCCGGGAGCATCACTGGTCCAATGGATGAGATTTTTGGCCTGAAGGTAGTATACATATATAGCTTTGAGTCCATGTAAAGAACTCCTCATTTTATCAACGGAAATATGCCCAGTTTTTCTTTTTCTGTGACACAACTGCACAGTTTTCTGTTTTCCTGAGCTGACCTTGCTGCATTCAAACTGGAACTGGGAACGCATATGAACTCCGAATCCAGTTCTGTAAAAGTCCACAGAAACTAGACTCAAAGATCTTTCCATTCATGTATGGTACATCTTCTGGTTCCATCTGAGCGAAAAACGGCAGCCGTCTAAAGTAGACTGACTGTATGGTCAGCACTCTGTTTTTACAGAAGGGACACTTTTCACACTTCTTTACAACCTTATGACCTGCACACGAACTAAACAGATAAAGAGGAACTAAATAGAAAAAAAAAAAAAAAAAAAAAAAAAAGCAAAGAAAACATCCTTTGGGTTGCCTCCCAAGAAGCGCTTGGTTTAAAGTCTTTCAGGCTGACATAGCAGCTCTTCATCTACAGTAATCAGGAGGTTTAGGCCGCGGTTCGATCAGATGCTTAAGCTTCTTCAAAGATGTTTCATGGGCCCTTTCTAGCAACTTAGGTAACTTGGGAGCAATGGAAAGATAGGATTTGATGCTTCTCTTTTTCTTTCTCTTCTTCCATTGTCTCCTTCTTCTCTTAAGTTCAACAATCACGGCTACAACGATCTCCTTATGTGATTTGAGATGTTCACTTATGACCATCTCCACATGATCAACAAACTCAACCGTTGGTTGGATGTGGAGAACACGTGTAGAGGTTGAATGAGGCGTTGTAGGATCAGATGGTCTTCCATGTGCTAGCAATAAAGGTCCAAATGTAGGAGCTTTGATGGACTCCTCTTTTAAGCAATCCTCCCTCGTGGTCTCATAACCTTTTGGATCTTCATGTGATACCATGATTGTTTTAGGCACTTGGGGCACATTTGCATGAAGCTCATCCTTACTTCCTTTGTTGTAGGGTTCTTCATCATCAAAGGGGTCTTCCATTTCCCACTTTTCAAGCTCGGTCATATAGTGAAACTCATAAATCTCAACGTTGAGTTGCTCTTTATATGACTGTTCCATGGTCCTTACTTCATCCTCATCAACTGTTGAATCATGGACTGCATCATGAGGTTGACACAAAGCCGTAGTTGTTGGGAGCTCCCCTAAAGTTGCCATCGGTTTAGAAGGGTGCTCCTGAGATATTAAGTTCTCCAAACGCTTTAGTTTTTCTGCCAAATCATCATCAAGAGCTTGCTTTTCCTGAATCCAAGCTTGAAAAGAAGCATCTGAAGCTTGTTGTCCCTGAATCAAAGCTTGAGTAGCAGCATTTAGTTCCTTAATAATCTCATCATCATTATTAGACATACCTGAGTTTTGAGGAGGTGGGGCTTGTGGCCAATAGTCATGGTATGAATATGGAGAAGCTTCGAACTCATTGAAAGATCCTTGTTGCATGTTTAGATCGTTATTCCACGAAGAGTAAGGAGGATTATCCCATGCCGGATTGTATGGAGGTGAATAGTAATTATTCCAATGCCCTTGGTTGTCTTGAAATCCTCCAAGCATGGTATTTTGATCATAGTATCCTTCATATTGGATGCTTGGACATGTCTCCATTGAATGACCAACCCTTGAGCATATGGAACACACCTCGTAAGATTGATGCCACATTGAAAAACAAAACAAAAGTTGAAGTTAGTAATATATACAAAAAATAATTATAAAATAAAATAAAATAAAATAAAACGAAACAATGTGAAAAATAAGTATTTTTCAATCCCCGGCAACGGCGCCAAAAATTGATACGCTAAAAACAAGCGCTCAACTTAACCCTGCAAGATGTAGTCGTTAGCAATATAGAGTAAGCAGGGATCGTTCAAGCCGGGAATTGAGGGTAACAAATTATTCACACAAAATAAAAACAAACTAATTTAAACTAACTAAAACAAAAATCAAACAAATAAAATCTGAAACTAAACAAAACAAAAACGTCAAATACTAGAAAAGAGAGAAAAATATGGCAGGAAACAGAAGGGGATAGAAAGGGGCTCTGCAATCCTAAACAAGAACAATATTTTGGGGTTTTTGGTTTTTAACGAAAATAAAAGATAATATAAAAGAAAAACAATTTTGATTTTAGGTTTTTAGAAAATAAGATGGAGAATATGTTAGAGACTCGGAAATCCACCACCAATTACTTTCGAACAATGTTAAGTTAACCTAGTTTCAATTACTAAGGTGTGAACAGAAATCAACCAAGAATCAAGTCGGAGCAGATCATGTCCCTTATTAATGTTTCCCTAAATACTTAGTCTACGTGAACGCACAATAGCTAAGCCTATCAAACATGCAATCAAGGTATAGAACGCTATCCTATCAACAACACATATAGTGTCAACATATTTGAAGCATTAAGATCTCATGGAAACGATTGATTATAGAGTTGCAGTCTAGTGTGGAACGCCTACCTAGCATGCTCTTCCAATTGTTTAAGACATCAGCTTTTGTCCAAAGCCTTGCATACTTGTGGATTAGAAAAGAAGACGATTAGGTGAATTATTTTCTAAACCTAGCTCCAATTACATGCATAAATCCTATGTTCGAGACCATAAAACATACACATGCAAAAGTTTTCAATCAATCAGAGATAAACAACCAATCCACACCAAAGATCAAGAAACTAAATTTAAACAAACATATGTTCTACATAATTGGGGCTTCAAACCTTGCCCCTAACAAAAATTAACTAGCCACACATCGTCTTAAATTCAACAAATAAAAGCATGAGTATTAGATTACAAGATGATAAAAACCGTAAAAGGGAGAGTATGAGAGCCACGAATTCACTTTTAGGCAGCCTTAGATGCAAGCACTCCTTCAAGATAGGTCACGGCAGAAGCTTGATGGAAGGTGGAAGATGAATTGCACGGTTTTCCTTCTTGAAGACTTGGGAATTTTTGAGACTTTGTGTGCTAGGGTTTGGGAGCAGAAGATGGCGCTGTAGGATGGTCATTTGCAACGTGTTCTGCTTCTCTATATATATGTGGAGCACCCCCAAGTTTCCTTTTCCAATTCTGCTTTGAAAGCCTCCCCTAGTTGCTTGAGGATTACTCTACTTGGTGCATAATTAAATGATTTTCAAGCCTTAATAATCTTCCCAAAATCTTGAGGAATCATTCTAGGACTCTCCTTCATATTTGCAGCAGCAACAACCTTCCAAAAATGCCCTGGAAATCCGTCCAAAGAAGAATTCTGCAAAACCGTCCTGTTTTGACTAGGATTCAATTTCTGACTCTGAAGCTTCCTTCTTGGACAAGGAACGACTTCATCTTGACAAGTTTCTGGATGGTTCTTGACTCCCACGTGTTCTATAACATCATATAATCTAGAATGATCAATAACCTTCTCGAAAAACTCCAAGAAAATCACCGGAAAAGATCTCCCAAAAAGCTTCGTGAAAAGCTGACAGTTTCTGCCTTATCGGGAAGCCTAGTTTGTGCTTGGTTTCCTGCTGCCTCGTTGACGTTTCTGACCAGTTCTTTAGCTCTAGTTCAAGTATAACATCATGTATTTAAGGTTAGCTGGCCCTTTCTGAAAAGTTACAGCTGGAAGAATGCAATAATTACTCCTCAAAACCGTTCCCAGAAAGCTGATTCTGAAACTGCAGTTTTCTGGTTTGCAGCAACTGTTTTGCACAACGATTTCCATGGACTTCCCTTGTAATTTCCGGCCAAATGGTTGATCAAACTTGGTCCTCTGCATCAGTACTTCATGTTTCATGGCTTCGTTGCTCCCTTTCAGCTCTTATTTCTCTTGAATCACTCCACGAACTACCTAAAAAGAAAACAAAGTTAAAACTGACTTTTTAAAGGAAATAACTAAGAAAAGTGTAAGGGATTTCACACTATATTCGTCGCATTTATGCTCCTATCAGGGGGAAGGGTATAACGTTTCACTTAGCTAGTTTTTGTGGTTATAAAAGAAAACAAAATAAAAAATTGGAAAATACAGAAAAATAAAAAAAAATTACGTTAACTTTTGTTCTTTGTTTTGTTTGTTTGTTTAGTTATTGTAGAGTCAAAATGAATTTTGGGTAAATATCTTCTTCATCGTAGGCGCATCCAATGGGATGTGATGTCTAAGGTCTAGTTTGGATATGAGAAGTGCTGACAAAGGGTCTCGTCCCCTGTCAATCAAGTGAGCTGAGCTCCGCCAAAATCGTTCCTCTCTTCACCTGGTCATGTTCCAAAGGAGTTACCGAAAGGAGAAGGGAAATAACCCTAAGTCCAAACGTTTTTGTTATGTTTGTTGCGTCACTTTTGTGTGTTGTTTTTCTTTTTGTTGTGTGATCAAGTCTTAGGATGCCCTTTTAACTGTCTAGGATGTGCTTAAATCTCTGAAATTAAGGCTAAAAGAGGATCACAAGATTGAGATAATGTTTGATGATATTCTTTGGTTAATTATGATTTATGAAAAGCATATGAATGTGTAGTAGATATGGTGCATGCGTAACTTTGGTACAGAATATGAACATGTGGAAGATAAGTTATGATTCATAATAACCCTTTGTGAGAATTTGAGCCATGTGCCCTTTCTTTGTGAGTGATTAATGAAAAAAATGATTATACTCTTATTTTCTTGGCGATGATTTGTTGATCTCATTATTCTTTCATCTTGATTGACTACATGCCATAGCTCTTTAATGGACTAGAGAATGCTAGAATTCACTGTTATGCTTGTTGAGACGATTATAATCAATATATGGCCCTGATTCTGGAAAGGATAAAGGTACTTACTTAGGATTTTACCACCATTGCCAAATAAAGCCTGTGTCCCCATTTGTGCCCGTCGTGGGACCCCCCTAGTTTAACCCCTTTGAGCCTACATTGAACCTTTTCTTTCATCACCCTCAAAATTCCTTAACCTTAACCTTAGTATAGTTATATCCATACCCTTTGTTCTAAAGACTTAGTGGAGCATATTTTGAGACTTTGCTTGGAGTTTTGACGTCAAGGAAGAATTTTGAAGGCATGAAGAAGTTCAAGTGTGGGGGTAGACTTGTCCATATGAATATTTGTAAGTAATTGCCGAAAAAAAAAAAAAAAGAAATCGAAAAAAAAAACAAGAATATGTGTTCGGCAATTAAAAGAAAAAATGTGTTAATATTGTTTAAGTTCTATGGATTTTAGTCCCCTATACTTAGTGGATTTGGAGTTTACTTTAAATTGAAGGCCCATTGTTGAAGAATTTGGTCTTTGTCCAATTCACACTTGTTCAAAAGAAGGTTAGAATGAAGTTTGGGCCCAACATGATGACACTTGGCCCTTTTATAAGCCCTAAGGAGGACATGACGTTTTGCTATACATGGTGGATTTCGAAGATAGTCTCTCTACATCAACAAGTGCTCTGCTAGGTTTTTAGGATACTTTGTGATTTTTCTATCCCTTTGTTTCTTTAAACCTTAAGCCTTGGCCCCATTACAACCCTTAATTGTAAGACCTCTTTGATCCTTAAGATGGGACAGCCTTTGATGTGGAGATGAGTTATTACTGTTGAACTTATGGCTTGGGTTCATTCGTGCATATAGTTGATATCTTTCATGAGATCTTTAAAAGAAAAAATATATATGCTTTTTCTTTTGTATGTGATCTACTTCGTAATCTTTCACATATACTTGAGTGATAAGCTTTTAAGCATGAGCCTTGAATCTGAGAGAAGAAAGAGTGATATATCCAAGTGAGGTTGAATCATGATTTGTTCGAAATGTGTTGAGCTAAACCATCACCACTGTTTACTCCCAAGTCTTACATGCTTATATGTGGATTATGTTTTGTAATTAGCTCTTGAATATCTTGAAGATGTGATGCTTGGTTAAGTGCTAATCTTGGTGACTTGAAAGTATGAGATTGCTGAGACAATATGTTAAAGGGCTTAGAAGTCATTTTGTGTGTCAACGTTGTGAGTCTTTTGTGTGAAGTTTTGTGTTGAATTTTTGTCTAAGTATTTGTGACGTCTTGTGTTGATTTTTGTTTAAGTGTTTTCTTTTGTTTGAGTTTTGTGTCTTTGTGTTTTCGTTTTCTATACTTAGTTTATTTTCGTTAGTCTTTGTTTTGTTTCTTAGTCTTTTGGTTTGTTATGTTGATTTTGCTAAGGGACTAGCAAAAGCTAAGTGTGGGGGAATTTGATAGGAGCATAAAATGTCATGTTTATAATGTTTAAACCCTATATTTTGCTAAGTTATTTCCTTTATCTTGATCAATTTAACTTAGTTAGTGTTTTACAGGTGTAAATGGAGTCTCAAAGTCCAAAAATGGCTAAGGAAGGCACAAGTGGCGCAGAAATGGAAAGAAATGAAGAAATGGAAGTTTTCCCAGTTTGACTAGGAAAAGGAATCCCAGTTGAAGTAGGAGTCTGAAGCTGACTTGGACTAGGAGTTCTACTTGGACAAGGAAACCCAATTCTACTCAGATAAGGAATACTAGTATGACAAGGAGTCCCTGTTGGATAAGGATTATTCAAGAAGGTTCCGGAAGAGTGTAGAAGCATCTCGGAAAATAAAGCAGTATTTAACTAGGAAACCTACTTGCATATGGAGTTCTACTCATACTAGGAGAGTCTTGGAACGTTCATGAAGTATCTAGAAGTCTCAAGAAGATCATATGCCGTGCACATGGAAGAGGTAGCAACAAGGAATTCGGATTTCAAAGCAATGTGGAGTTTGGACTTCTTGTTGAGTAAGGATTGAATTGCCGTGAGATTCTTGAAGGTTCTAGGGAGTTCTTGACGTTTCATTCTTCAATAAGGCGTGGAAGACATGTGAGAGGCATGTGATGTGAAGGAAAACCGAAGTGGACTTAAGTTAAGCTTTAAAAGTCAAATCCATTACAGATTCGGATTACTGCTTGTGCAGATCAGTCAACTTCAACGGAGCATAGAAAATCGCTCAGAGCTCAGAAAATTATGATCTTTATATGGTTGGAAAGCTACAGATGTCTAGTTTCCAGAAATTTTTACAGCTCGTCGATATCTATTTTCTAGAGGAAGTTATGGCCGTTTTAGTGCGCTGAGGTCAATCCTGCCGGAAATCTGCTTTGTGCCAAACAAGTCCTAGATCAATACAACTTTGGAGAAACCAAGTAGAAACGAATTGGGAGTGCCTTGGGACGTTCTACTATATATACCTTGTGTATTAGACGTTCATGGGTAACAATTTTCTCCACAATTTCGTATATATTCTCACTTGTTCTCTCTGGTTTTCAGGTTTTTGCAATCTTCAAGGAGCATAGCCGTGACCATCCACCTTCCTAGCCGTGTTCAACACTTGTGCACCATCTTGGATCTGCTTTGGACCTTGGGACGTGACTAAGGGTTGTCCATACCATCATCTTTTCATGTATTTTCACGGTTGTGGCTTTCTTGTAGTTAGAATTTCTGCTTTGGAATTTCTGTTGTTTAAACCAAAACTATGATGTGACAAAACTGATTTTTGGATTCAATTTAGATGGTTCTTTTCATGTTTGATGTGTTTATGTGATCTTGATCTTGCTTAGTTGCCGAATGTATGGAATGATAATCTGATTTGGTGCTTCATTATATGTAACGTTCTTGTGGTTGCAAACATAGGAAGACTTGCATGTAACTTGCTAGTAATTAGGTTTGATGCTTTGTGAAACCTAATTCGAAAAAGTAGTAAAGGCTTGCTTTGAGTCGAAATTTGGTTATGCATGTGATGATGAGTTGACTTGCTTTGAGTGCTTGGATTTGCATGTCTATTGATTCTTTCTTGAACTTAATGATTTGAAAACGGGATTTTTCAACACAGTTGCTTTGAGTGTGTGATATCGAACTTTTCAAAATAAAATTGATTTGGTGTTTTGCTATTTCGATTTAACTTAAGAAAGAAAGTTAAAAGGGACAATGGTTGCTTTGATCTTTGTGTCTTGGTTGATAGCTTTCCATGGTAACTAATAAAGATTAAGGGATGCATGAAACATGGATCTTGATTGGTTCTTGATAAGTTGTTCTTCGAAAATTCTTCTTTTCCCACCTTTGTATAGAAACGATTTTTACTTTTTATTTGCTTTCGAAAATTTATGTTTTTCAATCTTTAAAAACCCCCCCATCTTTATGTTATGTGTTTTTGTATATTTGTAAATAATTAAAATTAACTTAGAGTTTTTAGGTAGCATGTTCATATAAATAATAAATAAAATAAAAAATGTTTTTAAATTCGTGAATAGTGTCTCCGTGTATAGTAAATATGTGTTAGTGTTTTCTAGGAATTAATTTAGTGGTTTTTAGGAAATTGTGTTGTGTTTTTTAGGGATTGCTAAAAAATAGGGATTTCTTTGGTGTTTTTTTTAGGAATTGTGTTTCTTAGGGATTTTTGGTGGTGTTCTTTAGGGATTTTTGTTTCCTTGTTGTATATGGATTCCCAATGTGATATGGATTTGTAAATTGTGTATAAATAGGAGTGGGATTTCCAAAACCTTTTCTAACTTAGTTTTCTCTCTAATTTTCGGATCCTATATATATGTAGACTTGTATATTTTGTTTCTCTCATAATTCTTGCTCTCTAATTCGTATGTTAAATGTAAGTGCTCTCTCTCTAACTCTTGTTGTTCTAATTCTAAGCATGCTTGTTCTTGTAAACTTGTAATAATGTCGTGAACTTGTATATGTTATTATAATTGTATAAATTTGTATATTCTTTGTTTTTAAATTGTTTCTCACATGTTAGCACCCTCAATCCCCGGTTTAGAACGATCCCTGCTTACTCTATACTAACGCTCGACATTTTCAGGGTTTAAATTGGCGAATGCTTTTGCACGTATCATCTCCCTTGTTTCTCTCTTTGGTTTTCACGGCAAAACATCTCTAGGGTTAGGGTTTTGCGTCACAAACCCTAATGTCATGGGCTATGATGGGCCTTGGTCCAATTTGCCGAAAATCCATAGAGTTCTTGGGCTTCGTTGCTTCATCTTCAAGCCTTCTTATTTTCCAACGCAAAACACTTCATTTCTTTCATTTCTTTTCATAGTTGCGTTGGAAACTTCATTGGTAAGCTCTCCTCCATTTCGCAGGGTTTCCTGGTTGCACTAGGAAAGCTTGTTTCTTCATTTCTGCTCAAATGTGTGGCCCGTTTTCTCCCATATTTGTTCGTCTTGATGTTCGCAAGCTCCTCTTTCCATTCGTGCGTTCATTTCCACTTTTTTAGCTCGGAAGTCCTGAAAATAGAAACTAGTATGAAAAATAGAAACTTACCTAATTTGAAAAATAGAAACTTACTAAAAATGAAAAATAGAAAGTTACTAAAAATGAAAAATAGAAACTTGCCAGAAATGAGAAATGAAAACTACAAAAATAGAAACTTCCTAAAAATGGAAAATAGAAACTAAGAAAAATGGAAACTTTCTACAAATAGGAACTTTCCCAATCAAAGAATGGAAACTTTCCTAAACAGAGTTTTACTAAGGAAATGACGCAAGAAATGTAAGGAAATGCAGTTAAAACGTCGCATTAAAATGCTCCTATCAAATCGACCCTAAATACCACTCCATTACTTTTAGGGCATCCCTTTATGAGGACTGCAAGAACGAAGATCGACGTGTACAAAGGGACTCTCACCATGGAGTTTGACGGTGATGTTATACGCTTCAACATTCTTGAAGCCATGAGGTACCCTGTTTCTGACTTGAAACCGTGCTTTGCTATTGATGTAGTTGATTCACTCGCGCAGGTTTTTTCTGAAGCAATGGTTGAGGATGAATTGGCTCTGACCCTAGAGGAGGGGGTGGGATATGATGCAAATGGGGAACCTATCCCCAAGGTTGAGTGGGACGTTGAGGAGCCTAGAGTGATCAAGACTGTGGCCTCACTGGAGGCTCAGCCTATAAAGAGGTCAATTTCTTATTTGTCAATTCCGGTTTCTACTAATAAAATGCTACGCTCTATTGTTCAGGCACCCAAGTTGGAATTGAAGGTACTCCCTGAGCATTTGAAGTACGCATACCTAGGAGAAAAGGAGACCCTCCCAGTGATCATATCGTCAACGCTGGAGGTAGAGCAAGAAAGGAAGTTGGTGGACGTGTTGAAGACGCACAAGACTGCCATTGGTTGGACTCTAGCAGATATCAAGGGGATCAGCCCAACCACGTGTGTCCACCGGATCCTATTAGAAGATGGCGCCAAGCCCACAAGAGAAGCCCAAAGGCGTCTACATCCGCCCATGATGAAGGTGGTCCAAGACGAGGTGATCAAGTTGCTAGATTGTGGGGTGATCTACCCCATTTCTGATAGTAAGTGGGTTTCTCCAGTGCAAGTGGTGCCCAAGAAGTCTGGGGTGACAGTGGTACAGAACGAGGACAATGAGCTAGTGCCTCAGAGATTAGTGACTGGTCATAGGGTATGTATCGACTACCGGAAGCTGAATGCCACAACAAGGAAGGATCATATGCCCTTGCCTTTTATTGACCAGATGTTGGAGCGCTTAGCGGGCCATTCCTACTATTGCTTCTTGGACGGATATAGTGGGTACAACCAGATCTGCATAGCCCACGAGGATCAGGAGAAGACGACCTTCACGTGCCCCTTTGGGACCTTTGCTTATAGGCGCATGCCCTTCGGCTTATGCAACGCACCAGGTACTTTCCAAAGATGTATGCTTTCCATTTTCTCAGAATACATTGAAAATATTATTGAAGTCTTAATGGACGACTTTAGTGTCTTCGGTAAAGATTTTGATACTTGTTTAGAGAATCTAGGATTGATACTTGAGAGGTGTGTAGAAACTAACCTTGTGCTGAATTGGGAGAAGTGTCACTTCATGGTGACACAAGGGATAGTGTTAGGACACATAATATCTGCTAGGGGCATTGAGGATGATAAGGCTAAGGTTGATCTTGTACGTCACTTACCCTCCCCCACAACTGTGAGGGAGGTACGCTCTTTTCTTGGCCATGCAGGATTTTACAGGCGGTTCATCAAAGACTTCTCCAAGGTGGCGAGACCTATGTGTGCCTTATTGCAAATGGACGTGCCCTTTGTGTTCAATGAGGATTGCCAGAAGGCGTTTGAAAAGCTCAAGGAGTTGTTGACCACGGCCCCCATCATATGTCCTCCGGATTGGAGTCTACCCTTCGAGCTTATGTGTGATGCATCAGACTATGCTGTTGGAGCTGTGTTGGGCCAGAGGAAGGATAAGAAGCCCTATGCTATTTACTATGCTTCTCGGACCCTCAACAACGCCCAGCTCAACTACTCCACCACTGAAAAAGAACTCTTGACTGTAGTCTTTGCTTTAGATAAATTTCGTTCTTATTTATTGCACTCTAAAGTAATTGTTTACTCTGACCATGCAGCCTTGAGATATCTGATGATCAAGAAGGAGGCCAAGCCCAGATTGATTCGATGGATCCTGTTGCTTCAGGAGTTTGACCTAGAGATCAAGGACAAGAAGGGAAGCGAGAATGTGGTGGCGGACCATTTGAGCAGGATAGTACATGAGGAGGACATCCAGCCCCTACAGGAAACTTTCCCAGATGAGCAGCTCTTTGGGATAGAGGTTAGTGTGCCCTGGTATGCGGATATAGTTAACTATTTAGTCACTAGGACATTTCCTGACACACTTTCCAAAGCTAGTAAGGATAAATTGAAGAAAATGGCTAGGCACTTTATTTGGGATGAGCCCTATTTATGGAAACATTGTAGTGACCAAGTCATTAGGAGATGTGTCCAAGAGTCTGAGCATAGGTCAATTCTGTCATTTTTCCATAGTGAGGCTTGTGGAGGCCACTTTGGGCCTCGTAGAACGGCCTTGAAGGTCTTAGACTATGGATTTTATTGGCCCACTATCTTCAAGGATGCAAACTTGTTTTGTATTTCTTGTGATAGATGCCAACGGACTGGTAATCTTGGCCCAAAAGATCAAATGTCCATTAGCCCAATAATAACTGTAGAAATTTTCGATGTTTGGGGCATTGACTTTATGGGCCCATTTCCTTCGTCTAATGGCTGTTTATATATACTATTGGCTGTGGACTATGTATCAAAGTGGGTGGAAGCAAAAGCCACCAGGACTAACGATTCAAAAGTGGTTGCAGGTTTCTTGAAAACTAACATATTTTCCAGGTTTGGTGTGCCACGTGTGCTGATCAGTGATGGAGGTTCTCATTTTTGCAACCGGACAATCGAGGCTTTGCTGAAGAAGTATGGGGTAACCCATAAGGTGTCCACGCCCTACCACCCTCAGACCAGTGGCCAAGCAGAGGTGTCCAACAGGGAGATCAAGAGGATACTCGAGAAGACAGTGGGCCCAACAAGGAAGGATTGGAGCCAGAGATTAGATGATGCATTGTGGGCCTACAGAACAGCCTACAAGACGCCTATTGGGATGTCTCCCTTTAGGTTGGCCTACGGAAAGGCATGCCACCTTCCAGTGGAGATAGAGCACAAGGCTTGGTGGGATGTCCAAAAGTTCAACATGGATTATGATGAAGCGGGCCTACATAGGAAGCTACAGCTAAATGAGCTTGAGGAGATAAGGAATGAGGCCTACGATGCTTCATGGATCTACAAGGAGAAGACAAAGGCCTACCATGACAAAATGATCCGCGGAAAAAGCTTCCAAGTGGGCCAGAAAGTTCTGTTATTCCATTCCAGACTTAAGCTATTCCCCGGTAAACTTCGTTCTCGTTGGGTTGGCCCATTTATAGTTACAAATGTGTTTGCTCATGGTGCTGTAGAGATCAAGAGTGAGAAGACGGGGAAGGAGTTCAAGGTAAATGGGCATCGTCTCAAGCCCTACTATGAGTCCTTCGTGGGGCACACATTGGAAGAGATACCCCTCCAGGAGGCACCCCATGACGTGTGAACAAGGAGAAGAGTCCCGGCTGAAGGACTATAAATATTAAGCGCTGCATGGGAGGCAACCCATTTCAACCGAAGCTGTGGAGGAGCCATCAACGAGAGTTTGACATTTCTATCCCTTCACTTGCTTAGGTTGAATTGTACTTGTGTCTTTGTTTGTTTGTTTGTTTATTTTACCCTTCCCATATTTAGGGTCTATATACCATTTTTTTTTTTTTTTTTTTGCCTACATTGAGGACAATGTAGATTCTAAGTATGGGGTGGGTTTACACCTTTATTTTCAGAATTTTTTTCAGTTTAAAAAAAAAAAAAAAAAAAAAAATTTATTTTGTTGGTTTTAGTCTTTTTGTTTGTTTGAGTCTTAGGATGCTCCTAACGTCTAGGATGAACATGTCTCTGAATTCATGGCTGAAGGTTTTCACAATCGAAATAGGACTTAATTGAATTCTGTGGTTAATCGATGTTGTGATACTTGTATGAAGATTTGAGATAGGATTGTAACTTGGTTCATTAAGCATGCTAGGATTAAGTCTGATTCATTTCACCCTAAGTGAGCTTTTGAGCTAAAATACTTTCTTTTCGAGTGCTTAATTGATAATTCTAGAATTTCGTGGCTGTATTTGTAAAACCTCATCATTCTTTGAAAATCCAATGATCATGTGCCATAGATTTTAATGGACTAGAGAGTACTAGAACTCGGCTGTTGTGACTGTCAAAACTTGTATGCCATAATATGCACTGATCCTGGATAGGATAGAAGGCATTAGGGTAACCACCATAGCCAAACAAGCATGTGTCCCCAATTGTGCCCGTCGTGGGACTCCTTAGAATGAACCCCTTTGAGCCTACATTGAAAACCTTTGTTTCATCACCCTCACTACCCTACCATGAGCTTAGTACAGGATATCTCTACCCTTGTCCTAGGGACTTAGTAGAGCATGACATAATGTGTAGGGGTGACGATGAAAGACAAGTGTGGGGTGGGGAAAATCCAAGAAAAAAAAAGAAGAGAAAAAAAAATTTGCCATAAAAAAAAAATTGAAAGAAAATGAAAATGAAAAAGAAAGAAAGAAAGAAAAGTGGCAAAAGAGAAGAAAAATTGAAAAGAAAACTCTTGGGAAATTGTTGAAGTGTGGTTTTGGACTTTCAAATTTGTAGAAGGCTCAAAGTTGAAAATTATGCCTTTGTCCATTCCCATGTTGGTTAGAGTGAAGGTTTGGCCCAAAACAATGATATTTTGGTCTACAAAAATGATGACATAAAGTGGTCCATATATGCTCTGCTAGGTCCTTAGGATTTTTGTATCCTTAATCTTCATTTCGAAAACCCTAGCTTAGCCCCATTACAACCTATTTTAAGTGCTGACTTGATCCTTGAGATGGCCAGTCTTTGGTTAGTGGAGTCAGGTACGCAGTCGAGCTTATGGTTTAGGTCCATTTGTGCACTTAGTCATTTCTTGAGGTCTTTAATAATTATTCACAAAATGCGTTTATTGATGAAATATGCAAGCTGTTTGTTGCCTTACAATTTGTTCTCTTGCATATACTTGAGTGTGAAGCTTTTAAGCATAGCCATTTCTGAGAGAAAAACCGAGAGTATGCCTTGTGAGTTTGGATTGGACTTGTTCGAAACATGCTATCATTCACTGTATAACTTAAGTTCTCCACATCTTACTTAGTCATATGAGCGTTACATGTTTATTAACCATGGAATTATCTATGCGATTTTGATTAAGTGTTTAACATGAAAGCCATGAGTTTGGAGTCTCTGAGACAACAGTTAGGGGTAGTAGAGTCATTTACTTGCTTTTTGTCGAGTCTTTGTTTTGTTTTGTATTTCTGTTTTGCTAAGGGACTAGCAAAAGCTAAGTGTGGGGTATTTGATAGGAGCATAAAGTGCGACGATATTATTGAGTATATGCCCCATTTTAGACTTGTTTCTCCCTTAAGTTTCGTGTTTTGAGTCATCGAGTCAGTTTAAGAGTCTTGTACAGTGTTTGGCGTAAAATAGGCGCAAAATGCGAAATTTATGAAAAAAATCCTAACGGGATCAGGATTCCTTACCGTCGACGTTTTTTGCGGTCTTTACATTAATTCCCTTTATTTTCTCTTAAAAAAATCTGATATTCTCCACCTTTTTGTAGGAAATTTAAGACGTTTGACCAAGCAATGAAGAAGGGAAATAAAGGAGAAAGACGTTTCAGCTGGAAAATAAATAAAGGAGAAAGACGTTTTCAGTTCGGGAATAAAGGAGAAAGACGTTTCAGCTGTTAAAAGACCCCATTATGAGAGGAGTTAAGGCCATAAAGGAGACGTTTTCAGTTGGAAAATTAAAGGAATTATGATGCAATCCCATCCGTCCAATGATGAAGGGTATGATCGACAAAAGCCAACCAATGCTCCCCTATAAATAGGCAACGTCCAGAACAGAATTTCTATCACTTCCCGGCCTATCACTTCCCGGCCTATCACTTCCTGGCCAAAAACTTTTCCGAGACTCTGCCCAATTCACTCCTTACACTTCCATCACTCACAAGACCGTGACCACCATCCATCCATCATTCTACGAAGTTCTTAGGCGCTGAGTCAAGGACGCTCCACCACCATAGCAGAGACGAGTTCATCACCTTGTTGCCAAGCCGCTGAGGAAAGCTTCAAAGTGTAACTATGACTCTACTTACAATTTTTATTTCGGTTTTGTGCGTTTGGATTTGCGAGTTGTGTAATTGGAGACATGAGATTTTCAGAATATTTTTATTAATATTTTTGAGATTTTCAGTTTATTATTGAGTTAAGTTCGAGAATTCTTTTATGATGCATGTTACAATCTTGTGCCCTTTTATGTGTTTAGGTAATTTTCAGAGTTAAGTTAATAAGTTTACATGCTAGAATCACGCTGAGTATTCTTGTGTGTTTGCTTAATTTGCCAAGAGTAATTATTATTTGTTAAGGCGCTGAGTTAAACAAGTAGTAATTAGTTCTAACGGGTGGTAAAAATCATGCTTTAATGATTAAATGATTCTGGAAATTACGTGTTAAATTCTATGTGTAATGGTTAATTTGCACGTGTGAGTTGATTCGAGGGTTAGATAATACTACTAGTTAAGAGAATTACGCTGAGTGTTTTCAAAAACTAGTAGTATTAGGCTTGGTAAGGACTTTTCCGATCCAAGCCTACATTAGAACGAATCAGATAAATGGATTGATCCGCTGAGGCTTTTCATTTGGGCTCTTATCTATGCATTCAAGATGGGCACAGTTTTGTAGCATGTTGAAATGAATTTCTGAGTGGTATTGGTCTAGGTTAGGGAAGTCGATCATTGTATATAGTTTTATTTGTTTTGTTTTTATTTTAAGTAAATTAGGAACCAAATCTCAAAACCCCCATTTTATTCTTTTATTTGTTAATTGACCTTTTTGTGTAGGTGTACCCTACAATCCCCGGACTGAACGATCCCTGCTTATCCTATACTGACAACTACATTTTGCAGGGTTAAATTGTGAGGCTATTTTAGCCCCATCAGCACAGTCTATAGTATCTCTGAGATCCAATTTGAACCCATCACCCAGGGTCTCAACCTAAGACACCATCTATAATGCCCCTTACTCAGCTTGAAAACTAACTCATGTGTTAAACTGTTCTCCAAGTGCTAATAAAGGCCGCCCTCAACCTCATACGACCTTAGAAAGGTACGAATGAAGGGTTCAGGCCAATATTAACAAAAGGGCCATTGTCTACTCAGACGATTTTACACACTCACAACAATTAAGTATTTAACCAAATTCATAACTCCATTTTTATTAACTTTAATTTTAATTCTTTACAAGTATAATTTAGACAAAACTTTCACACAAAACACAAGTACAAAACGTCACTATTCACATTTAATTAATTTTTTTTTTTTTTCTTTTTCGTTTTCTTTTCTCTTTTTTTTTTTCTTTTATTTTACAAATATTTTCAACACTTAGGTACGGGAACAGGGAATCTCGGAGTGCAATGGGCTGTAACAGCTACCTTTCCAAGATTATGTTTAATCCAATATACCTTAATGTATCACAACAATTTCTTACATTTTCATTTGTCATAATGATAGGAGCATTTTAATGCGACGTTTTAACTGCATTTCCTTACATTTCTTGCGCCATTTCCTTAGTAAAACTCTGTTTAGGAAAGTTTCCATTCTTTGATTGGGAAAGTTCCTATTTGTAGAAAGTTTCCATTTTTCTTAGTTTCTATTTTCCATTTTTAGAAAGTTTCTATTCTTATAGTTTTCATTTCTCATTTCTGGCAAGTTTCTATTTTTCATTTTTAGTAACTTTCTATTTTTCATTTTTGGTAAGTTGCTATTTTTCAAATTAGGAAAGTTTCTATTTCTCATACTAGTTTCTATTTTCAGGACCTCCGAGCTAGAAAGTGGAAATGAACTCACAAATGGAAAGAGGAGCCTGCGAACATCAAGATAAACAAATATGAGAGAAAACGGTCCACACATTTGAGCAGAAATGAAGAAACAAGCTTTCCTAGTGCAACCAGGAAACCCTGCGAAATGGAGGAGAGCTTACCAATGAAGTTTCCAACGCAACTATGAAAAGAAATGAAGAACATAAAGTGTTGTGACGTTGGAAGATGACATGGCATAGAAGTGACGCATGGAGGCCCAAAAACTCTCAAGACTTGTTGGATTTTTGGCTAATTGGATAAAAGCCCACCAAAGCCCATGGAACTAGGGTTTGTGACGCAAACCCTAGCCCTAAAGATGTTTTGCCGTGAATTTGCAAGAGAGAAACAAGGAAGAGGCGTCCAAAAATCAGAAATTAAAAAGAGATTTTCTAGGGAGATTATCTAGGGCTATTTTTATGGAAAGAAAATACTTGGAGATAAACCCTAGATGCTTTGCCGTGAAAAAGGAAGAGATAAACAAGGGAGAACGTGAAATTCCTAGGGTTTTGGACGGCAAAGATATTCCCTAGAGAGTTTTAAGGAAAGAGAAAAAGGTGGAGACCAAGAAAAGCTCAAATGAAGACTAGATACATTCCTACATTCCCTAAAGAGTTTTGGCCGAATTTAAAGACAGAAAATCAGAAATTATCTCAAGAATTTCGGCAAGAAAATCAAGGGAAATATTCTAGGAAATTATGTGATTGGTTGAGACACCTCATAGGGCTTATGTGGCAAGAAGTCATTGGAGGAAATTATGTGGAAGTGCAAGCAATTGCCGTGAGTTTCTCTAGGGTTTTACACGGCCTTGGAGACCAAGAAGCCGTCCCCTATATATTCCTCTCTTCTCTCAACGTCAAGGGTTCCCTTCCATTGTGTTTTACAACTTTAGAAAAAAATCAGAAAACTCTCTCTAGCTTAGCCGTGTTCTTCTCCATCCTCTAGGGCAACCACGAAGTTCAAGCAAGGCCAAGGAAGAAGAGGACAAGCCGTGCACATCATCCATCACCATCCTTGAAGATTGCTTTCGAAATTCAAGAGACCATTCATCCCATCTCCATCTCTTGGTGTAATCCGATTCTCCTTGTAACCTTTGCTTTGTAATTTTCGTTGGTTATGCCCTAGTTGACACATGTGTTTGAACAATTTTCGAATTCTGAAATTCTATGATTAATTGTTAATTTTCAGATTCATGTTTTGCGATTTATGGTTGCTTATGTGTGAGTGTTTGATTAAATTTGCATGATAGATAACTTTTGTATTTTAATCTTATGTGGTTGCAAACACCTAGGGTTTTTATATAATTGGTGCTACGAATTTAAGAACATGAATCAACTTTTTGGTTTTGTGTTCTTGAATCAATAAGTAGTAAAGGTTTTGTACAAAAACCGAATTTAATCAAAGAATATTGCAATTAGGTGGACTTTTTCATACTAAGTTGCACATTTGAATTGATAGCCTTTCTAGATGCTTAATGCGTTAGACATGTATGATTGACTAGCTCTCTAGGGCTTGAATGCATGTTTGATAGGATTAGTCTATGTGCTTTCACTTAGATTAATTAGCGTTGAAAGTAAAATATGGGAAATTGTTTGCTTTGAACGTTTCACATGATCAATTCCTCTTGCATGACTATGATGAACAATGATGAACTTGAATTAATTTTAATCATATGTTTCGATTTTGATCTTTGTTCTTGCATTCCATTTATAATTTTATGTTTTTGCATTTTAATTGTTTTATTAACTTAGTTTTATTTTCAGAAAAACCAAAATCAAAAACCCCCTTTTAATTCGTAAATAATGTGCATATGTGTAAATATTGTACTTTGTTTTAATTTTAATTGTTTAATTGTTTGACAATGACAGGTGTACCCTCAATCCCCGGAATAGAACGATCCCTATTTATTCTATGCTACTAATGACATTTCAGGGTTAAATTATGCGCTTGCTTTGAGCGTATCAATTTTTGGCGCCGTTGCCGGGGATTGAAAAATCATTTGTCATATTGTGAATATATTGTTTTGTTTATATTGTTATCGTAAAAAAAAAAAAAAAAAAAAAAAAAAAAAAAAAAAAAAAAAATTTCGGAAAAAGCACTTGTTTATATTTGTACGAAATTTAGTTAGTTAATTACTTAGTTAATTAATTATTTAGGTTGTTATTTATATTGTTGAATACTAGTTTAATTGTGAGTTGTAAATTAAAGAAGGAATAGGTGAAGTCGTGTTTATTAATAATGGCCTAAACCCCTTATTGGTACCTAGTTCAGGTCCCTTAAGGTTGAGGGCGGCCTTTATTAACATTCATTGAACTGTCTAACACACTTAGGACCTTTTACATCCTAGTAAGAATATCCTATGTGAGATGGTGTCTAGGAAGGGGACAACGTTCATAACGGGTTCTGGATTCAGAAGTGCTACAAATGGGCGTAAACCTCAATGAGGGAGTAGCCTATGCCAAAATGGATCCTACCTCTTGTGTTCGCCCTCCCCTACCTGGCCATTTCAGTAAGGTTGCCCAACGGATGTAGGAGGGACTTTGTGTCTAGACGATTATACTTGGGCCGCACGTCCACTTGATTTACCGCTTGGAATTAAATTTGATATCAATAGTATTTATAACAAAAGAAAACAAAAGAAAATGTTGTGACACTTAAGGTATATTGGATTAAACATAATCTTGGAAGGGTAGCTGTTTCAGCCCCATTGCACAACGAGATTCCCTGTTCCCGTACCTAAGTGTTGAAAATAATTGTAAAAAAAAAAAAAAAAAAAAAAAAAAAAAAAAGAGAAAGAAAAAAGAAAAAAAGAAAAAAAAAAAAAGGAAGTTATTTTAGATGTGAATAGTGACGTTTTGTTTGTGTTTGGTGTGAAAGTTTTGTCTAATTTTACTTGTAAAGAAAAAGAAGTGAAAAGTAATGAAAATTGAATTATGAATATTGTTAATTATTTAATTGTTGTGAGTGTGTAAAATCGTATGAGTAGACAAGGGCCCTTTTGTTAATATTGGCCTTAACCCTTCATTGGTACCTTTCTAAGGTCTTATGAGGTTGAGGGCGGCCTTTATTAGCATTAGGAGAACAGTCTAACACATGAGTACTTTCCAAACTGAGTAAGGGGCATTACAGATGGTGTCTTAGGTTGAGACCCTGGGTGATGGGTTCAAATTGGATCTCAGAGATACTATAGACTGTGCGTAAACCACAATGTGGAAGTAGCCAATAGGGGCGTAAACCTCAATGAGGGAGTAGCCTCCGTAGTATCACCAAAATGAGTCCTCCCTCTCACTTACCTCTTAATCTGGCTATCTGGCCTTCTGAAACCACGGAAAGAGACTTATGTCTAGGCGACTATCCCTATATCGTAGCTCACCAATAGTAGTGGTTTCTATTGGGCTCGACTTACAACTTGGAATCAATTGAGTTATTAACGATGTTTATAAGTTCTAAAAAAAAAAAAAATAGTAATAAAATACTTGTACATACCCTTCACATGTAAAGTGTTTTGTTTTTACTTCTCTTACTTGTACAAAATGTAAGTCTCTTTTGTTGCATTGTGAATAGTGACGTTTTTGTATGAAAATATTAACTTGTATTTTGTTTGTTTTCGTAAGTTACTCACTTTTGTACATCTTAATGTTGTTCAGGAATTCCATGAATGTCCGAGTCCTCTAAACTCCCTACCATACGAGAGATTGAAGAAAGACTTGCTCGTTTGAAGAATCCTCCACAACTTGAGTACAGAAGACCTTCTCCCTTGCAATTCAAGCCATATACATTCAACGAGCAAGGGAAAAGAATCTTAGATCCTTCAGAGGAATCCACATCACCTACACCAACTCCATCTCCACCACTTTCACCATCACCTTTGATTTCGCCTAACTTACCATCACCACAAATTACTTCCCCTCTTTCACCTTCACCACCACTTACACCACCACCTGAAGAAGTTCAAGAAGAGAGAATGGCATCCATTAGGGAACTATCCACAGCAACAGTTGAGGGAGGACCCCCTACAGGCATTGTGTACCCTGCCCCTGCAGCAGGAAGACAAGCAGAGTTTGAACTGAAGAGTGGACTATTGCACCAACTCCCTATTTTCCATGGACTTCCTATGGAGGACGCCCACAAGCACCTTAGGGCATTCCAGGTTGTGTGTTCTAACATGAAACCACAAGGAGCAGATGAGAACATTCTGAGGATGAAGGCATTTCCATTTTCCTTAGCTGACAGAGCCAAAGATTGGCTATATGAGATTCCTGCTGGACGTATCACCTCTTGGGAAACAATGAGGAAGGCCTTCTTGGAAAAATACTTCCCAGCTTCAAAGGTCATCACACTTAGGAAGAAGCTCAGTGGAATTGAACAAGCCCCAGATGAGTCCTATTCTGCCTATTTTGAGAGGTTCAATTCCTTACTTGCGCAATGTCCTCAACATCAGATGAAGGATGAGACCCTCCTTACTTGCTTTTATGAAGGACTCCTACCTTTGGAAAGGCAAATGCTTGATGCTGCAGCTGGAGGAGCTTTTGTGGATAAGTCACCTGCTGCTGGGAAAGAACTTATTGAAAATCGTGCCCTCAACACTCAACAGTATGAGGGTGTGAGACAGACCACTCGTAGGGTCAATGAGGTGAGCACCAGTCCTGCCATTGCGGATCAATTGAGCAAACTCACCCTTCTTGTGAACAAGGTAGCGACTACTCAAGGCCATGGAGGATCTTCTGCTTGTGGGGTATGCTTTACCCAAGGACATCCTACGGATCAATGTCCTCAACTAAGTGAGAATGGTGGTTGGGAGTCTGTGAATGCCATAGGAGGCTATCAAGGGAACCAAGGGGGTCCCCAACGTCCAAGGTATGATCCATATTCGAATACCTATAACCCTGGATGGAGGGATCACCCCAACTTCAAGTGGACCAACAATGAGAATGTTCAGAATCCTCTTGGTGGGAGTTTCCAACGTCCTCAAGGACCTTCATTTCAAGGACCTTCTTTTCAAAGGCCTTACATGCCTCCTCAACACAACTCAGGGAATTCAAATTCCCACTATGATAAGACTATTGAGGCATTGACTAATTCCACTCAGGCATTGACTAGTGCCACACAGACTTTGATGCAAGGACAACAGACCCACACCAAGGACATTGCTGAACTCAAAAAGCAGATGGGACAAGTGGTGGACTTCATGACCAAGTTTCATGACACTGGTAGGCTTCCGAGCAACACAATTCCAAACCCAAAAGGAGGCTCTGAAGGCCCACCCAACTGAGGACGAGAGGAAACCAAGTCTAGGCTGAAAGACTATAAACATTAAGCGCTGCTTGGGAGGCAACCCAATTCAGAAGTAGCTGTGGAGGAGCCTTCAACGCAGATTTTCTTCTTCTTCCTTACTTCTTTATTTTTGTAACTTTTGTTTTTCTTTGAACTTTATTTTCGTAAATTCCATCTCTATATACTTAAGTGTTTCATTGCATGCTTTTAATTGATTACATTGAGGACAATGCAATATTTAAGTGTGGGGGAAGGGATTTATATATTTGAGTCTTTTATTTTGAGTCATATATTGAAAAATACAAAAAAATCGAAAAATGTCATAAAAATAAAAAAAATTTCGTTGCTTTTGTTTCTGTTTTGAGTCTTAGGATGCCCTTTCAACTGTCTAGGATGATTCTATATCTCTGAAATCATGACTAAAAGAGGATCACGAAATTGAGATCACTTAAAATGGTATTCTTTGGTTAATTGAGATATATGAAAAATATATGCCTTGTAGTGGATATGGATTGCATGACCTTGGTACAGAATATGAGCATGTTAAGATGAGTTTTGATTTAATAAACCCATGTGAGATACTTGTGCCCATGTCCCTTTTCTTGGAGTGAATGAAAAATATATTCTTAATTTCTTGGCGATGTTTTGATGATCTCATTATTCTTTCATCTTGATTGACTACTTGCCATAGATTAAGTTTAATGGACTAGAGAATGCTAGAATTCACTCTTGTGCTTGTTGAGACGTTATATCAATACATGGCCCTGATTCTGGAAGGGATAGAGGTTCTCTAGGAATTACCACCATTGCCAAATAAACTTGTGTCCCCACTTGTGCCCGTCGTGGGACCCCCTAGATAAGCCCCTTTGAGCCTACATGAAGCCTTTTCGTTCATCACCCTTAAAATCCTTAACCATGAAGCTTAGTATAGTTACAACTCTACCCTTTGTTCTAAGAACTTAGTGGAGCTAACTTTTGAGACATATTACATGGGTTTGGTGTTAAAGATGAAGATTGAGAAGAGGTGAAAGTTCAAGTGTGGGGGTAAACTTGTCCATGAACGAAAAATGTATGAAAAAGCCGAGAAAAAGAAAAGAAAAGAGAATATGTTTATGGACTTTAGTCCCCCATACTTAGTGATCTTGGAGTTTGCTTTGAATTGAAGGCCCACTACAGAAAAATTTGGCCTTTGTCCATTTCACTAGAGTTCAAGGGAAGTTTACAATGAAGATTGGGCCCAACATGAAGACATTTGGCCCTTTTATGTGACCTATATGGGGAAGTGACGTTTATGAAGACCTTACTTGGTGGATTTTTCGAGATCTCTACATTCATATGAGCTCTACTAGGTTTTTAGGACACTTTGTTAAATTCCTTACCCTTCGTTTCTTTAAACCTTGAGCCATGGCCCCATTACAACCTTTGAGAAGACCTTCTTGATCCTTAAGATGGGACAGCCCTTGATGTGGAGATGAGTTGCAAGAGTTGAACCTATGGCAGTCCATTCGTGCAAGTAGTTGATATCCTTCATGAGATCTTTAAAGAAAATTATACTTGTGCTTTCGTTTCTTGCATTATGTGATATACTTGCTATCTTTCACATATACTTGAGTGTATAAGCTTTTAAGCATTGCCATGATCTGAGAGAAGAAAGAGTGAATATACCTTGTGAGGAATTGAATCAAACTTGTTTGAAGCATGCTTAACAGAAACCATCACCATTGTTCCAACCAAGTCCTACTTGTGTATATGTGAATTATGTGTTTTAATTAACTCTCGAATGCCTAAACATTTATTCTTGGTAAAGTGCTAATCTTGGTGTTGTGAAAGTAAGAGATTGCTGAGACAAATAGTTGAAGGGCAATAGAGTCTTTGTTTGTTTGAGTCTTTAATTTTCGTTGAGTCTTAGTGTGTGTCTTTGTTTGATTTTGCTAAGGGACTAGCAAAAGCTAAGTGTGGGGGAATTTGATAGGAGCATTTTAATGCGACGTTTTAACTGCATTTCCTTACATTTCTTGCGCCATTTCCTTAGTAAAACTCTGTTTAGGAAAGTTTCCATTCTTTGATTGGGAAAGTTCCTATTTGTAGAAAGTTTCCATTTTTCTTAGTTTCTATTTTCCATTTTTAGAAAGTTTCTATTCTTATAGTTTTCATTTCTCATTTCTGGCAAGTTTCTATTTTTCATTTTTAGTAACTTTCTATTTTTCATTTTTGGTAAGTTGCTATTTTTCAAATTAGGAAAGTTTCTATTTCTCATACTAGTTTCTATTTTCAGGACCTCCGAGCTAGAAAGTGGAAATGAACTCACAAATGGAAAGAGGAGCCTGCGAACATCAAGATAAACAAATATGAGAGAAAACGGTCCACACATTTGAGCAGAAATGAAGAAACAAGCTTTCCTAGTGCAACCAGGAAACCCTGCGAAATGGAGGAGAGCTTACCAATGAAGTTTCCAACGCAACTATGAAAAGAAATGAAGAACATAAAGTGTTGTGACGTTGGAAGATGACATGGCATAGAAGTGACGCATGGAGGCCCAAAAACTCTCAAGACTTGTTGGATTTTTGGCTAATTGGATAAAAGCCCACCAAAGCCCATGGAACTAGGGTTTGTGACGCAAACCCTAGCCCTAAAGATGTTTTGCCGTGAATTTGCAAGAGAGAAACAAGGAAGAGGCGTCCAAAAATCAGAAATTAAAAAGAGATTTTCTAGGGAGATTATCTAGGGCTATTTTTATGGAAAGAAAATACTTGGAGATAAACCCTAGATGCTTTGCCGTGAAAAAGGAAGAGATAAACAAGGGAGAACGTGAAATTCCTAGGGTTTTGGACGGCAAAGATATTCCCTAGAGAGTTTTAAGGAAAGAGAAAAAGGTGGAGACCAAGAAAAGCTCAAATGAAGACTAGATACATTCCTACATTCCCTAAAGAGTTTTGGCCGAATTTAAAGACAGAAAATCAGAAATTATCTCAAGAATTTCGGCAAGAAAATCAAGGGAAATATTCTAGGAAATTATGTGATTGGTTGAGACACCTCATAGGGCTTATGTGGCAAGAAGTCATTGGAGGAAATTATGTGGAAGTGCAAGCAATTGCCGTGAGTTTCTCTAGGGTTTTACACGGCCTTGGAGACCAAGAAGCCGTCCCCTATATATTCCTCTCTTCTCTCAACGTCAAGGGTTCCCTTCCATTGTGTTTTACAACTTTAGAAAAAAATCAGAAAACTCTCTCTAGCTTAGCCGTGTTCTTCTCCATCCTCTAGGGCAACCACGAAGTTCAAGCAAGGCCAAGGAAGAAGAGGACAAGCCGTGCACATCATCCATCACCATCCTTGAAGATTGCTTTCGAAATTCAAGAGACCATTCATCCCATCTCCATCTCTTGGTGTAATCCGATTCTCCTTGTAACCTTTGCTTTGTAATTTTCGTTGGTTATGCCCTAGTTGACACATGTGTTTGAACAATTTTCGAATTCTGAAATTCTATGATTAATTGTTAATTTTCAGATTCATGTTTTGCGATTTATGGTTGCTTATGTGTGAGTGTTTGATTAAATTTGCATGATAGATAACTTTTGTATTTTAATCTTATGTGGTTGCAAACACCTAGGGTTTTTATATAATTGGTGCTACGAATTTAAGAACATGAATCAACTTTTTGGTTTTGTGTTCTTGAATCAATAAGTAGTAAAGGTTTTGTACAAAAACCGAATTTAATCAAAGAAGATTGCAATTAGGTGGACTTTTTCATACTAAGTTGCACATTTGAATTGATAGCCTTTCTAGATGCTTAATGCGTTAGACATGTATGATTGACTAGCTTTCTAGGGCTTGAATGCATGTTTGATAGGATTAGTCTATGTGCTTTCACTTAGATTAATTAGCGTTGAAAGTAAAATATGGGAAATTGTTTGCTTTGAACGTTTCACATGATCAATTCCTCTTGCATGACTATGATGAACAATGATGAACTTGAATTAATTTTAATCATATGTTTCGATTTTGATCTTTGTTCTTGCATTCCATTTATAATTTTATGTTTTTGCATTTTAATTGTTTTATTAACTTAGTTTTATTTTCAGAAAAACCAAAATCAAAAACCCCCTTTTAATTCGTAAATAATGTGCATATGTGTAAATATTGTACTTTGTTTTAATTTTAATTGTTTAATTGTTTGACAATGACAGGTGTACCCTCAATCCCCGGAATAGAACGATCCCTATTTATTCTATGCTACTAATGACATTTCAGGGTTAAATTATGCGCTTGCTTTGAGCGTATCACATAAATGATAGGAGCATTTTAATGCGACGTTTTAACTGCATTTCCCTATGTTTTCTGCACCATTTCCTTGGAAAAATCCCTGTTTTGGAAAGTTTCCATTCTTTGATTGGGAAAGTTCCTTATTTTAGAAAGTTTCCATTTTGTAGTTTTCATTTCTCATTTCTGGCAAGTTTCCATTTTTCAGTTTAGGAAAGTTTCTATTTTTCATTTTTAGTAAGTTTCTATTTTTCATTTTTAGAAAGTTTCTATTTTTAATACAGTTTCTATTTTCAGGACCTCCGAGCTAAAAAGTGGAAATGAACGCACGAATGGAAAGAGGAGCCTGCGAACATCAAGATGAACGAATATGAGAGAAAACGGCCCATACATTTGAGCAGAAATGAAGAAATAAGCTTTCCTAGTCCAACCAGGAAATCCTACGAAATGGAGGAAGGCTTCCCTAGCAAGTTTCCAACGCAACTATGAAAAAGAAATGAAAAACAATGTGTTTTGCGTTGGAAAATGAGAAGGCTTGAAGATGAAGCAACGAGGCCCAATGTGGTGACCCGAGAGGGGGTCCCACAGCGCCGCGACTCCGAGCCAATGAGGAATCGACATGTCACGAATGGCATCTCGATAGCTCATCAACCCGAAACCGCAAGGCCTTTTGAGTTTAGGTTGTTGGTTTACAAAATACTTTTTTGGACAAATCATTCTAGCAACCTAACAACACATTTTCAAAAGCGGAATTCGAAATGGGCTAAGAGTTTTGGGCTTGCGATCGGAGCCCAATTTGGAAAATAAAACTGATCTCTAAGTAACGACAAGTAAGGGAGACGCGCCCCAGGGTTACGGGTCTCCCGGAATTTTCGTAAACGAGTAGGAAATAAATAAAAAGTAAATAAACAAGCTACTACAAAATCCGATTAAGGACCAAAACCTTCTTTTGATAAAACTAAAGAGAAATGCGCCAAGCCGTGCCATGTGCCTCCCCTGTACGCTTCCCGACCACATGCTCGAAACCTGCACACTATAGTAGGGGTGAGCTTTCGTCCTCGCATGCCCAGTAGGGGCCAACCCAACCATGCTAAGTTTGAAAAATAATATACTTGAAAATATTTACTACATAATATTGTGCACGTTTATTGAAAAATGCTTTAAGAAAAGTGGCAACCACAAACATTTGTTTCTTTTATAAAGCATATGCAGTATGCTTCACACAATTTGGAGCTCCGAGATACTTACCTGCCGGCTAAAATAAGATAAATCAGTGACCGACCTGGTTCGTCCTGAGTACGAGAACCGGCCAACTACTCTGTAGTCCGTATGACTACAAGTAGCGAAAGTGTCCATTTCCTGGCTCTGAGTCTCCTATGACTGGTTCACTGTCTATACTTATCTTTCCTCGACAAACATAGGAGCACAGCCCCCTCCGGAGGTTCACGGTTATCAACACCGTGGGATCCCTAGGAATCTACGCGTCTAGGTCCCATTCACTTTCAGGTCACAAGTACACACATACAAGGGTACAGTATCTCAACATGCAAGTCTAGCCTCGGTTTTCACAATTTGCAATTATCAGTTCTGAAAACACATGTATCACGAGGCATCGACTAATGAACAACCAAAAACATTCTTGCAGGCAACATACTATCATAGTATAGCATTCCACATATACTGAAAAGCCTCTAACAAGGAAGGGACAGCTCACCCTACCTGGAAATGGAGTGCTTGCCCACATTCGGGTTCGTTCCCGACTTTTGATCCTTTATCCAAATCCAAGTGCACCCGCTCAGGTCCTTTATAATAAAATTATATCCGATAAGTAATTAATTCATAACTCACTTTAAAATTCACCAAATAACCAAGATCGATAATTATCAAAAACCATTCCCGAACAACTCTCTTAGAATAGTAAGCCCATTTGGGATATGGTGATCATACCCCAACCAATAGTATAGTTCGGGTTAAATATACTGTCTACTGTTCCTTTTTATTTCAATGAGGCCATTAATTATTTATTCCGACTTTTACCAATTTGGGAAACTCACTTCTTTCTTAAAAAGGAAAGCGTCCTTATCGCTCCGCTAAACTATCGTCAATCCGAGCGACCAAAGTCGAGTCGATTACTCACGTTTTACGAGGTCGGTCAACTATGGTCAACTCTCGGAGTTGACTTTTGACCTTTGACTTTGACTTCTGACTTTTGACCAAATATTCCTTTATTTACCATTATCCTTATTTATTAAAAATAAATAAGTAAATAATTATAAATAAGGTTTTACTTTCACTTTTACCAATTTACTTCTCCTTTTTCACCTTTTCACTTTTACCATGAATTTCACCTCCACACATACTCTTTTACCTTTTACCTCCTTTTTACCGAATTTACCTTTACTTTCACCTTCTTCACTTTTTTTTTACCAATTTACCAAGGTAAAACTCATTTAATCAAACTTTTACCATTTTCTTCATTTTCTTTTTCTTCCAAAAACAAACACATTTCTTTTCTTCTTCCTTTTCTTTTTCTTTTGGCCAAAACTATACAACAATAATCACCAAAATCTTCAACACCAATTTCCAATCCTTTGAAAATTAGACCAATAAAATCCTACTAATTAAACTCTCTTCAAATATCTAATTTTCACAATTTTCCCAACAACAACAATATCTCAACAAAATCAAAATCAACCAAATAAATTCCAAAAATTCTAGGGTTTGTCCAAAACCCATTCCTTACCATTTCCTCTTCAAAAATCACGTCCTATTCCTTCTCCTTGGCCTTCTTCACCTACAAATCCGTCCAACATCAACATCTCAACCAAAAAACTCGAAAACAAGGTTGCATGGATAGATCCTTACCAAAAATCCTTGTCAAACCCGTAGCCTAGCTTCATGGTTCAAGGAGAAATCGGGTTCATGCAAACAAAATCACAAACCCAAATCAAAAACTCGGATTTTGGAAGAAATAGATGTAGATCGGATGAATAGAGGCTAGATTAGGAGGGATATTACCTTGATTTAAGCTTGGAAAGAAGAAATCACAAAAACCCCCAAATTAGCTTCGGGTTCTAGGGTTTTTGGAGGGTTGGATGGCCAAATTTCTTGATTTTGGTTGGAGAAATGGAAAGAGGGAAGGAAGAGGAGAAAATCTGGAAATTTTGGTGAGGAGAGGAGTTCCGGCGACGGCGGCGGCCGGCGGCGGTGCGGCGGTGGTACGGCGGCGGCGATTTCCGGCAAGGAGGATGAGAGAGAGAGTCTCGGCTAGAGAGAGAGAGAGCTGAAGGAAAATGAGGGAAGTGGCTAGGGTTTGAGAGGGATGTGTTCCTTAAATATCTCTCCCAAATTTAATTGTGAAAAGTCGAATCTGCCCCTCCTTTTGGGCCAAGTGGGCTTGGGTTGCTCCAACTTTCTTTTTCTCTTAATTTCCTCAAGCCCAATCCGAAAATTACATCTCCAAACATCCTTATTTCTCCGACACTTCACCGAATCCTTTCGGGAAAATTTTTTGGGCTTGTCCTAAGCCTCAATACTTTAAAAATACTTTTCTAGACCCAAATTGGATTTTCTCTATTTTCTTAATCCTTTTAATGGCCTCAAAATCTTAATCTAATCTCCAATACATTCGTACCTTACGAATACGTAATTTCATACGTTATGCGACAAATTAAAATAACAAGAAAAAGTACAAAGTTAAAATGTTCTCCTTTCAAATTTGCTTCGGCGATCTTTTTGCTGCAATGAACTTTAGTACCTTCTAGGCCCAAATGAAAGGACTTTGGCCCAAACTTAAATTGTCGGCCCAGTAGGTGGTCTCGACACCAAAACAATTTCCAAAATCGATTTCTTCACTTAAATCACCTTGCGAAAATCTTATTGGCGAAAAATTACATTCTAAAAATTAAACAAAATTTTCGGGGGCTCACACCCAAGAACTCTATGGATTTTCGGCAAAATGGATCAAGGCCCATCAAAGCCCATGACATTAGGGTTTGTGACGCAAAACCCTAACCCTAAAGATGTGTTGCCGTGAAAATCAAAGGGGAGAGAGAGAAGGTGGCGTGAGAATAAAAGATTACACAAGAGATTTTCTAGGGTGAAGTTTATGGAAAGAATTCATTCCTAGAAACCCTAAGCATGCTTTGGCCGAAATATCAAGAAGAAAATCAGAAAATATTCAAGGAATTTCGGCAAGAATATATTAGGGTATCTTCTTGGAGTTTTATGATTGGTTGGATGACACACTAGGGCTTACTTGGCAAATTCTCATTGGTGGAAAGCATGTGGAATTATTAATTTAATTCCTTGGAAAATAAATCAGAAATTCACGGCTTGGAGACCAAGTATGCCGTCCCCTACATATACTCTCTCATTCTCAACGTCTAGCTCTCTTTTTTTGCGTTTATACTTTAGAAAAATCAGAATATTGTTCTTCTTGCCGTGAGCTTTTGAGTCCTTTCTCCATCCTCTAGTCATCTCCACGAGTTCAAGCAAGGCCAAAGAAGAAGAAGAGAAGCCGTGAGCATCACCTCCCATACTCATCCTTGAAGCTTGCTTTCGAGTTTCAAGAAATCACAACGTGAATCATCCATCTCATCTTCATCCACGGTGTAATCCGATTCTCCTTTGTAACCTTTGCTTTGAATTTCGTTGGTTATGAACTAGTTGACATATATGTTTAAACAAAGTTATTGATTCTGAAATTTTATGATTAATTGAAGAATTTTCAGATTCTTTTATTGCAATTCATTGTTGCTTTTGTGTGAGTGTTTGATTAAATTTGCATGATAGATATCTTTTGTATGTTAATTCTAATTGGTTCGAAACTTTTAGGGTTTTTATATAATTGGTGCTAAGAATTTAAGAACATGAATCAACTTTTTGGTTTTGTGTTCTTAAATCGAAAAGTAGTAAAGGTTTTGTGCAAAAATCGGATTTAATCAAAGAGAATTGCAATTAGGTGGACTTTTTCATACTAAGTTGCACACTTGAGTTGATAGCCTTTCTAGGTGTTTATTGCGTTAAACATGTGTGATTGACTAGCTTTCTAGGGCTTGAATGCATGTTTGATAGGATTAGTCTTTGTGCTTTCACTTAGATTAATTTAGCATTGAAAAGTAAAAAATGGGAATTGTTTGCTTTCTAACAATTTACATGATCAACTCCTCTTGCATGACTTTGATGAACAATGTTAGAACTTGAGTCGATTTTAATTATATGTTTTGGTTTTGATCTTTGTTTTCTCATTCCATTTGTATTTTTATGTTTTTGCATTTTAATTGTTTTGTTAACTTAGTTTTATTTTCAGAAAACCAAAATCAAAAATATCCCCCCTTTTTCGTAAATAGTGTATATATGTGTGAATACTATACTTTGTTTTAATTTTAATTGTTTAATTGTTTGACAATGACAGGTGTACCCTCAATCCCCGGAATAGAACGATCCCTATTTGATTATACTACTAACGATATTTCAGGGTTAAATTATGCGCTTGCTTTTAGCGTATCAATTTTTGGCGCCGTTGCCGGGGATTGAAAAATCATTTGTCACTTTGTGCATATTTTGTGTTTTGTTTATATTGTGACCGAAAAAAAAAAATAAAAAAAAATTACTTGTTAATTATTTTGTAATTGTCGAAAATTAGTTACTTAATTACTTAGGTTGTTATTTTTATTGTTGAACACGAGTTTAATTGTTAGTTGTAAATTAAAGAAGGAATAGGTGAAGTCGTGTTTATTAATATTGGCCTAAACCCCTTATTGGTACCTAGTTCAGGTCCCTTAAGGTTGAGGGCGGCCTTTATTAACATGCATTGAACTGTCTTCACACTTAGGACCTTTTATATCCAAGTAAGTATATCCTATGTGAGATGGTGTCTAGGAAGGGGACAATGTTCATAACTGGTTCTGGATTCAGAAGTGCTTACAAATGGGCGTAAACCACTATGTGGGAGTAGCCTATGCCAAAATGGATCCTACCTCTTGTGTTCGCCCTCCCCTACCTGGCCATTTCAGTAAGGTTGCCCAAAGGATGTAGGAGGGACTTAGTGTCTAGACGATTATACTTGGGCCGCACGTCCACTTGATTTACCGCTTGGAATTAGATTTGATATCAATAATATTTATGACAAAAGAAACTGTAAGAATATGTTGTGATACATTAAGGTATATTTGATTAAACATAATCTTGGAAATGGAGCTGTTACAGCCCATTGCACTCCGAGATTCCCTGTTCCCGTACCTAAATGTTGAAAATATTTGTAAATAAAAGAGAAAAAGAAAAGAAAAAGAAAAAATAATAATAATAATAATAATAATAATAATTAAATGTGAATAGTGACGTTTTGTACTTGAGTTTTGTGCATATTTTGTCTAATTATACTTGTAAAGAAATATACTTAAAGAAAATACAAATGGAGTTATGAATTTTGTTAAATACTTAATTGTTGTGAGTGTGTAAAATCGTCTGAGTAGACAAGGGCCCTTTTGTTAATATTGGCCTTAACCCTTCATTCGTACCTTTCTAAGGTCGTATGAGGTTGAGGGCGGCCTTTATTAGCACTTGGAGAACAGTTTAACACATGAGTAATTTCCAAGCTGAGTAAGGGGCATACAGATGGTGTCTTAGGTTGAGACCCTGGGTGATGGGTTCAAATTGGATCTCAGAGATACTATAGACTGTGCGTAAACCACAATGTGGAAGTAGCCAATAGGGGCGTAAACCTCAATGAGGAAGTAGCCTCCGTAGTATCACCAAAATGAGTCCTCCCTCTCACTTACCTCTTAATCTGGCTATCTGGCCTTCTGAAACAAAGGAAAGTGACTTATGTCTAAGCGACTATCCCTATATCGTAGCTCACCAATAGTAGTGGTTTCTATTGGGCTCGACTTACAACTTGGAATCAATTGAGATATTAACTATGTTTATAACATTTCCATGTAAAAATAAAATACTTGTACATACCCTTCACATGTAATTTGGTTTGTTTTCTTACTTCTCTTACTTGTACAAACTTTGTAAGTCTCTTTTGTTGAATTGTGAATAGTGACGTTTTTGTATAAAGATTAACTTGTATTTCTTGTCCTTTGTAAGTTACTAACTTTCGTAAATCTTAATGTTGTTCAGGAATTCCATGAATGTCCGAGTCCTCTAAACTCCCTACCAAGCAAGAGATTGAAGAGAGACTCGCTCGTTTGAAGGATCCTCCACAACTTGAGTACAGAAGACCTTCTTCCTTGCAATTCAAAGATTACACATTTAACGAGCAAGGGAAGAGGATCTATTCTTCTGAGGAGTCTACATCACCTACTCCTACTCCATCTCCTCCTTCACGTTCACCATCACCTGTGGTTTCGTCCAACTCTACACCACCACTTTCACCACCACCTGAAGAAGTCAAGGAAGAGAGAATGGAGTAGGGAACTCTCCACAGCAACTGTTCAAGGAGGACCCCCTACGGGCATTGTATACCCTGCCCCTGCTGCAGGAAAACATGCAGATTTTGAGCTAAAGAGTGGATTCTTGCACCAACTCCCTCGTTTCCATGGCCTTAATATGGAGGACGCCAACAAGCATCTCAGAACATTCCAAGCTGTTTGTGCAAACATGCAACCACAAGGAGCAGATGAAAACATTTTCAAGATGAAGGCATTCTCTTTCTCCTTAGCTGACAGAGCCAAAGATTGGCTATATGAACTTCCTGCTGGACGTATTATTTCATGGGATACAATGATGAAGGCCTTCTTGGAAAAATACTTCCCAGCTTCAAAGTTCATAACACTCAGGAAAAAGCTAAGTGGGATTGAGCAAGCTCAAGATGAGACCTATGGTGCCTATTATGAGAGGTTTAACTCCTTACTTGCCCAATGCCCTCAACATCAGATGAAGGAGGAGACCCTACTTACATGCTTCTATGAAGGACTCCTACCCTTGGAAAGGCAAATGCTTGATGCTGCAGCTGGAGGAGCTTTTGTAGACAAATTACCTGCGGCTGGGAAGGAACTCATAGGCAATCGTGTCCTAAACACCCAACAATATGAGGGTATAGGACACCCAATTCGTAAGGTACATGAAGTGAGCAAGAATACTGCCATAGAAGATCAACTCAACAGGCTCACCCTCCTTATGAACCAAGCCATTAGTTCCAAGGGACCAAGTGCAACAATTGCTTGTGGGGTATGCTCTATGCAAGGGCATGTTACAGATCAGTGCCCTCAACTCAATGACAATGGAGGATGGGAATCTGCGAATGCTATTGGAGGGTATCAAGGAGGATATCAAGGAGGACCTCAACGTCCTAGGCATGATCCTTATTCCAATACTTACAACGCAGGATGGAGGGACCATCCCAACTTGATGAACTTTTAGCAAGCGCATAATTTAACCCTAGAAATATCATTAGTAGTATAAGCAAGTAGGGATCGTTCTATTCCGGGGATTGAGGGTACACCTGTCAATGTAAGACAATTTAAACAATTAAAATAAAACAAAGTATAATATTTACACATATAAACACTATTCACGAATTTAGGGGGTTTTTTTAGATTTTTGGTTTGTTTTTCGAAAATAAAAAGAATTAAAACTAAGTATAAACAAAAACACAAATGCAAGAATGAAATGTAAGAAACAAAGATTAAAACCAAGTTCATGATTAAATTCGAGTTAACCCTACATTGCTCTTCCAAGTCATGTGAAAGGAGTTGATCATGTGAAACATTCAAAAGCAAACGATTCCCCATATTTTACTTTCAACGCTAATTAACCTAAGTGAAAGCACGAAGATTAATCCTATCAAACATGTAATCAAGCTCTAGAAAGCTAGTCAATCATACATATTCAACGCAAGAAACACTTAGAAAGGCTATCAACTCAAGTGTACAACTTAGTATGAATAAGTTCATCTAATTGCAATCCTTTTTCAATTGAATTCGATTTTTGTTCAAAACCTTTACTACTTTTGATTTAAGTTCATAACACAAAAAGTTGAATCATGTTCTTAAATCTAGCACCGGCTCATACATAAACCCTAAAAGTTTCGAACCAATTAAGATTAACATACAAGAGATATCTATAAAGCAAATTCAATCGAACAATCATACATAAGCAACTTTGGAATCACAACATAGAATTCGAAATCCTTTATTCAATCATAAAATTTCAGATTATAAACCTTGTTCAAACATCAATGTTAACTAGAACAACATCCAACGAAATCAAACAAGGAGAATCAAAAGTGATTACAAGAAAGAAGGTTGAATTACACCGTGAATGGAGAGATGGATGAATGACTTGAATGATGAACGAATGAAACTTGAAAGCAAGCTTCAAAGTGCACGGCTTCAAGGTGGAGTGGATGATGATGCTCACGGCCTAGTCCTTGCTTCTTCCTTCCTTGCTTGAAAACGCCAAATGTTGAACTAGAGAATGGAGAGAGCTTCCGCGCGTAGATAGAATTTTCTGAATTGTGTAGTGGTCGTTGAGACGTCTAGGGTAGAGAGTATATATAGGGAACGGCCAAACTTGGTCTCCAAGCCGTGAATTTCTGATTTATTTTCCAAGGAATTAAATTAATAATTCCACATGCCTTCCACCAATGAGAAATTGCCAAGTAAGCCCTAGTGTGTCATCCAACAAATCATAAAACTCCAAGAAGATACCCTAATATATTCTTGCCGAATTTCCTTGATTATTTTCTGATTTTCTTCTTGATATTTCGGCCAAAGCATGCTTAGGGTTTCTAGGAATGAATTCTTTCCATAAACTTCACCCTAGAAAATCTCTTGTGTAATCTTTTACTCTTCTTTTGATTTTCACACCACTTTTGCCTCCTCCCTTTGGTTTTCACGGCAACACATCCCTAGGGTTAGGTTTTTGCGTCACAAACCCTAATGTCATGGGCTTTGATGGGCCTTGATCCATTTTGCCGAAAATCCATAGAGTTCTTGGGTCTCGTTGCTTCATCTTCAAGCTTTCTCATCTTCCAACGCAAAACACATTATTTTTCCATTTCTTTTTCATAGTTGCGTTGGAAACTTGCTAGGGAAGCCTTCCTCCATTTCGTAGGATTTCCTTGTTGGACTAGGAAAGCTTATTTCTTCATTTCTGCTCAAATGTGTGGGCCGTTTTCTCTCATATTCGTTCGCCTTGACGTTCACAAGCTCCTCTTTCCATTCGTGCGTTCATTTCCACTTTTTAGCTCGGAGGTCCTGAAAATAGAAACTAGTATGAAAAATAGAAACTTACCTAATTTGAAAAATAGAAACTTACTAAAAATGAAAAATAGAAAGTTACTAAAAATGAAAAATAGAAAGTTACTAAAAAATGAAAAATAGAAACTTTCCTAAACTGAAAATGGAAACTTGCTAGAAATGAGAAATGAAAACTACAAAAATAGAAACTTTATACAAATAGGAACTTTCCCAATCAAAGAATGAAAACTTTCCAAAACAAGAATTTTTCAAGGAAATGGCGCAGAAAAATGTAGAGAAATGCAGTTAAAACGTCGCATTAAAATGCTCCTATCAAATTCCCCCACACTTAGATTTTGCTAGTCCCTTAGCAAAATCACACTCAGACACACTAAGACTCAACGAAAATTAAAGACTCAAACAAACACAAAGACTCTATGGCCCTTCAACTTTTTGTCTCAGCAATCTCTTACTTTCACAACACCAAGATTAGCACTCAACCAAGATTCAATGTTTAAGCATTCGAGAGTTAATTAAAACATATAATCCACACATGCATAAGTAGGACTTGGTTGTAACAATGGTGATGGGTTTAAGCTCAGCATGCTTCAGACAAGTATGATTCAAATCTCACAAGTATATCCACTCTTTCTTCTCTCAGATCATGGCAATGCTTAAAAGCTTAGAAACATTCAAGTATATGTGAGAGAACATATTTTAAGGCAATCAAATAGCTCACATATATAAGAAATGAAAAGCAATTTGTGAATATAATTTTCTTTCAAAAGATCTCATGAAGGATACCAACTACTTGCACGAATGGACTGCCATAGGTTCAACTCTTGTAACTCATCTCCACATCAAGGGCTGTCCCATCTTAAGGATCAAGAATGTCTTCTCAAGGGTTGTAATGGGGCCAAGGCTCAAGGTTTAAAGAAACGAAAGGTAAGGATTTATCAAAGTGTCCTAAAAACCTAGCAGAGCACATGTAAATGTAGAGACCTCGAAATATTCCACCAAGGCATTGCAAAAACGTCACTTTCCCCTAGAGGTAACATAAAAGGGCCAAATGTCTTCATGTTGGGCCCAATCTTCATTGTAGACTTCCCTTGAACTCTAGTGAGATGGACAAAGGCCAAATTTTCTGTAGTGGGCCTTCAATTCAAAGTAAACTCCAAAATCACTAAGTATGGGGGACTAAAATCCATAAATATTCTTTCTTTTCTTTCTTTTTAGCCGTACACATTTTTCTTTTCATTTCATTTTTTTTTTTTTTTTTTTCGGCTTTTTCATATTTTTTTTCTTTTCATGGACAAGTCTACCCCCACACTTGAACTTTCACCTCTTCTCAATCTTCATTCTTTGCGCCAAAAACCATGTAGTATGTCTCAAAAGATAGCTCCACTAAGTTCTTAGAACAAAGGGTAAGGTTGTAACTATACTAAGTTTCATGGTTAAGGATTTTAGGGGTGATGAAAGAAAAGGCTTAACGTGGGCTCAAAGGGGCTTATCTAGGGGGGTCCCACGACGGGCACAAATGGGGACACAAGTTTATTTGGCAATGGTGGTAATTCCTAGGGTGCCTCTATCCCTTCCAGAATCAGGGCCATGTATTAATATAACGTCTCAACAAGCACAAGAGCGAATTCTAGCATTTTCTAGTCCATTAAACTTAATCTATGGCAAGCAGTCAATCAATATGAAAGAATAATGAGATCATCAAAACATCGCCAAGAAATTAAGAATATATTTTTCATTTTCACTCCAAGAAAAAGGAACATGGCTCAAATATCTCACATAGGATTTATGAATCAAAACTCATCTTAACATGCTCATATTCTGTACCAAGGTCATGAGATCCATATCCACTACACATGCATACATTTTTCATATATCTCAATTAACCAAAGAATACCATGTTAAAATCATCTCAATATTGTGATCCTCTTTTAGCCATAATTTCAGAGATATAGAATCATCCTAGACAGTTGAAAGGCATCCTATGACTCAAAACAAAAACAAAAGCAACGAAATTTTTTTTATTTTCTGACATTTTTCGATTTTTTTGTATTTTTCAATATATGACTCAAAATAAAAGACTCAAAAATGTAAATCCCTTCCCCCACACTTAAATATTGCATTGTCCTCAATGTAATCAAGAATAAGCATGCAATGAAACACTTAAGCATATAGGGATGAAATTTACAAAATTAACTACTTGATAGGAGCATTTTAATGCGACGTTTTACTTGCCTTTCCCTGCATTTCTTGCGTTATTTCCTTAATAAAACTCTGTTTAGGAAAGTTTCCATTCTTTGATTGGGAAAGTTCCTATTTGTAGAAAGTTTCTATTTTTGTAGTTTCTATTTATCATTTTTAGTAAGTTTCCATTTTTCAGTAGTTTCTATTTTCCATTTTTAGAAAGTTTCCCATTTTCAGTTTAGGAAAGTTGCCATTTTTCATTTTAGGAAAGTTTCTATTTTTCTTACTAGTTTCTATTTTCAGGACCTCCGAGCTAAAAAGTGGAAATGAATTCACAAATGGAAAGAGGAGCTTGCGAAAGTCAAGGGGAGCAAAAATGAGAAACAATGGACCACAAAAATGAGCAGAAATGAAGAAAAGAAGTTTTCCTGCTTCAACCAGGAAACCCTGCGAAAGGGAGGAGTGCTTACCAAGCAAGTTTCCAACGCAACCATGAAAAAGAAATGGAAAAATGAAGTGTTATGGCGTTGGGATGTATAAAGGCTTGAAAGTGAAGCAACAAGGCCCAAGAACCCTACAAGTTGAAGTGGATTTTCGGCAAAATGGATCAAGGCCCATGAAAGCCCATGGAATTAGGGTTTGTGACGCAATGAAGCAACCCTAGAGATGTTTGCCGTGAAATACCAAGAGGAGGAGAGAAAGTTGGCGTGAAAATCAAGAAGAAAATAAAAGATTTCGGTTGAGATTTTCTAGGGTAATTTTTATGGAAAGAAAATATACTTGGAGACTTACCTAGAGAGTTTTCCGTCCAAAGTAAAGAGAGAAACAAGGGAAGCAACGTGAAACCCTAAGAAGATGACGCCAAGAGAGATTCAAGGGAGAGTTTTAAGGAAAGAGAAAAAGGTGGAGACCAAGAAAAGCTCAAAAGAAGTCTAGATACATTCCTATATTCCCTAAAGGAGTTTTGGCCGAATTTAAAGATAAAATCAGAAATTCTCTCAAGGTATTTCGGCCAAGATTATTAGGGAATTAAATGGAATTTTGTGATTGGTTAGACCACCTCATAGGGCTTATGTGGCAAGCTAGCATTGGAGGAAACTATGTGGAATTTTCAGATTAATTCCATGGATTTATTAGAGGTTTACACGGCTTGGAGACCAAGGCTTGCCGTCCCCTATATATGCTCCCTCTTTCTCAACGTCTAGGGCTCTCTCTTCCATACAATTTACATTTTAGAAAAAATCAGAAAAGTTCTCTAGAATAGCCGTGAGTTCTTCCATCCTCTAGAGCAAGCCACGAGTTCAAGCAAGGCCAAGGGAGAAGAAGAATTGCCGTGAGCATCATCATCCACCACCATCCTTGAAGCTTGCTTTCGAGATTCAAGAGACCACCACATCAAACGTTCATCACCATCTCCATCTCACGTTGTAATCTGATTCTCCTTTGTAACCTTTGCTTTGATTTCATTGGTTTTGCTCTAGTTGACATATATGTTTGAGTGAATATTAATTTCTGGAATTTTATGGTTTAATGAGAATTTTCAGATTATATTATTGTTCTTCGAGAGTTGCTTATGTGGGTTTGTTTAATTAAATTTGCATTATAGATAACTTTTGTGTTTTAATCTTATGTGGTTGCAAACACTTAGGGTTTTGATATGAATGGTGCTACAATTTAAGAACATGAATCAACTTTTTGGTTTTGTGTTCTTGAATCGAAAAGTAGTAAAGGTTTTGTACAAAAACCGAATTTAATTAAAGAGAATTGCAATTAGGTGGACTTTTCCATACTAAGTTGCACACTTGAGTTGATAGCCTTTCTAGGTGCTTATTGCGTTGAACATGTCATGATTGACTAGCTTTCTAGGGCTTGAATGCATGTTTGATAGGATTAGTCTTTGTGCTTTCACTTAGATTAATTAGCATTGAAAAGTAAAATATGGGAAATTGTTTGCTTTTAACGTTTCACATGATCAACTCCTTTCTCATGACTTAGATGAACAATATTAGGGTTTAAATCGATTTTAATCATATGTTTCGGTTTTTGATCTTTATTCTCTCATTCCATTCGTATTTTTATGTTTTTGCATTTTAATTGTTTTGTTAACTTAGTTTTATTTTCGAAAAACCAAAAACAAAATCCCCCCTTTTCGTAAATAATGTTTATACTTGTGAATATCTTTGTGAATATTATACTTTGTTTTAATTTTAATTGTTTTAATTGTTTGACAATGACAAGTGTACCCTCAATCCCCGGAATAGAACGATCCCTATTTGCTTATACTACTAACGATATTTCAGGGTTAAATTATGCGCTTCCTTCAAGCGTGTCACTACTAAAACAAAGGGAAAATGGAGAAGTAAAAGGGGAAGAGAAAGCAAATCTGCGTTGACGACTCCTCCACAGCTACTTCTGAATTGGGTTGCCTCCCAAGCAGCGCTTAATGTTTATAGTCTTTCAGCCTAGACTTGTACCTCCATTTAATCCTCAGGTTGTGGAATGTTTTGGAGGGGTACATCCTCCACTTCATGCTCCACAAACGCCTCATAGTAAGGCTTCAGGCGATGGCCATTGACTTTGAACTCGTGACCTGTTTGTTCACTCTTTATCTGTGATAGGAGCATTTTAATGCGACGTTTTACTTGCCTTTCCCTGCATTTCTTGCGTTATTTCCTTAATAAAACTCTGTTTAGGAAAGTTTCCATTCTTTGATTGGGAAAGTTCCTATTTGTAGAAAGTTTCTATTTTTGTAGTTTCTATTTATCATTTTTAGTAAGTTTCCATTTTTCGGTAGTTTCTATTTTTCATTTTTAGAAAGTTTCCCATTTTCTGTTTAGGAAAGTTGCCATTTTTCATTTTAGGAAAGTTTCTATTTTTCTTACTAGTTTCTATTTTCAGGACCTCCGAGCTAAAAAGTGGAAATGAACTCACAAATGGAAAGAGGAGCTTGCGAAAGACAAGGGGAGCAAAAATGAGAAACAATGGACCACAGAAATGAGCAGAAATGAAGAAAAGAAGTTTTCCTGCTTCAACCAGGAAACCCTGCGAAAAGGAGGAAAGCTTACCAATGAAGTTTCCAACGTTACTATGAAAAAGAAATGGAAAAATGAAGTGTCATGACCTTGGAAGATGACAAGGCTTGAAGTTGAAGCAACGAGGCCCAAGAACTCTATGGATTGCATAGGACTTTCGGCAAAATGGATAAAAGCCCATCAAGGCCCATGGAATTAGGGTTTGTGACGCAAAACCTAAACCCTAGAAGAGTTTTCCGTGAAGTATCAAGAGAGAAACAAGGAGTTTGCCGTGAAGAAAATCAGAAATTAAAAGAAGATTTCGGTGAGATTTTCTAGGGCAATTTTTATGGAAAGATAAACCCTAGGAGACTCCTTGCCGTCCAAGCCAAGAGGAGAAGAAGGCTTTGCCGTGTGAATCAAAGAGAAAATAAAAGAATTCGGCATAGAGATATTCTCTAGAGAGTTTTAAGGAAAGAAAATATGTGTGGAGACCAAGAAAAGATCAAAAGAAGTCTAGATACATTCCTTAATTCTCTAAAGGAAGTTTGGCCGAATTGAACTATGAAAATCAGAAATTATCTCAAGGTATTTCGGCCAAGATATTAGGGAATTAAAATTGGAATTTTGTGATTGGTTGGAACACATCATAGGGCTTACTTGGCACCATACCATTGGTTGAAGTGATGTGGAAATTTCTGATTGCTTTGTGAACCCTAGCCGTGCTCCTATATATACATCTCATTCTCAACGCAAAAAGGGCCTCTCTTCCATACAATTTACACTTTAGAAAAAATCAGAAAAGTTCTCTAGAATAGCCGTGAGTTCTTCCATCCTCTAGAGCAAGCCACGAGTTCAAGCTTGGCCAAGGGAGAAGAAGAATTGCCGTGAGCATCATCATCCACCACCATCCTTGAAGCTTGCTTTCGAGATTCAAGAGACCACCACATCAATCGTTCATCACCATCTCCATCTCACGTTGTAATCTGATTCTCCTTTGTAACCTTTGCTTTGATTTCGTTGGTTTTGCTCTAGTTGACATATATGTTTGAATGAATAATTAATTTCTGGAATTTTATGGTTGAATGAGAATTTTCAGATTATATTATTGTTCTTTGAGAGTTGCTTATGTGGGTTTGTTTAATTAAATTTGCATTATAGATAACTTTTGTGTTTTAATCTTATGTGGTTGCAAACACTTAGGGTTTTGATATGAATGGTGCTACAATTTAAGAACATGAATCAACTTTTTGGTTTTGTGTTCTTGAATCAAAAAGTAGTAAATGTTTTGTACAAAAACCGAATTTAATTAAAGAGAATTGCAATTAGGTGGACTTTTCCATACTAAGTTGCACACTTGAGTTGATAGCCTTTCTAGGTGTTTATTGCGTTGAACATGTCATGATTGACTAGCTTTCTAGGGCTTGAATGCATGTTTGATAGGATTAGTCTTTGTGCTTTCACTTAGATTAATTAGCATTGAAAAGTAAAATATGGGAAATTGTTTGCTTTTAACGTTTCACATGATCAACTCCTTTCTCATGACTTAGATGAACAATATTAGGGTTTGAATCGATTTTAATCATATGTTTCGGTTTTTGATATTTGTTCTCTCATTCCATCTTTATTTTTATGTTTTTGCATTTTAATTGTTTTGTTAACTTAGTTTATTTTCGGAAAAACCAAAATCAAAAACCCCCTTTTTCGTGTACAATGTTTATAATTGTGAATATCTTTGTGAATATTATACTTTGTTTTAATTTTAATTGTTTAATTGTTTGACAATGACAGGTGTACCCTCAATCCCCAGAATAGAACGATCCCTATTTGCTTATACTACTAACGATATTTCAGGGTTAAATTATGCGCTTGCACAAAGCTCATCAATTTTTGGCGCCGCTGCCGGGGATTGAAAAATCATTTGTTATATTGTTAAATTGTGTTGTTTATATTGTGATCGAAAAAAAAAAAAAATTACTTGTTAATATTTTGTTATTGTCGAATTTTAGATTAATTACTTAGTTTGTTATTTATATTGTTGAACACGAGTTTAATTGTGAGTTGTAAATTAAAGAAGGAATAGGTGAAGTCGTGTTTATTAATATTGGCCTAAACCCCTTATTGGTACCTAGTTCAGGTCCCTTAAGGTTGAGGGCGGCCTTTATTAACATTCATTGAACTGTCTTCACACTTAGGACCTTTTATATCCAAGTAAGTATAGCCTATGTGAGATGGTGTCTAGGAAGGGGACAACGTTCATAACGGGTTCTGGATTCAGAAGTGCTACAAATGGGCGTAAACCACTATGTGGGAGTAGCCTATGCCAAAACGGATCCTACCTCTTGTGTTCGTCCTCCCCTACCTGGCCATTTCAGTAAGGTTGCCCAAAGGATGTAGGAGGGACTTAGTGTCTAGACGATTATACTTGGGCCGCACGTCCACTTGATTTACCGCTTGGAATTAGATTTGATATCAATAATATTTATGACAAAAGAAAATGTAAGAAATTGTTGTGACACTTAAGGTATATTGGATTAAACATAATCTCGGAAAGGAAGCTGTTACAGCCCATTGCACTCTGAGATTCCCTGTTCCCGTACCTAAGTGTTGAAAAAAATTTAAAAAAAAAAATAAAAGAAGTAAAAGAAAAAAAAAAAAAAAAAATGGAATAGTGACGTTTTGTATATAATTTGGTACTTGTTTTGTCTAATTATACTTGTAAAGAATTAGAATTAAAGAAAATAAAAATGGAGTTATGAATTTTGTTAAATACTTAATTGTTGCAAGTGTGTAAACTCGTCTGAGTAGACAAGGGCCCTTTTGTTAATATTGGCCTTAACCCTTCATTCGTACCTTTTTAAGGTCTTATGAGGTTGAGGGCGGCCTTTATTAGCACTTGGAGAACAGTTTAACACATGAGTTACTTTTCAAGCTGAGTAAGGGGCATTACAGATGGTGTCTTAGGTTGAGACCCTGGGTGATGGGTTTAAAATTGGATCTCAGAGATACTATAGACTGTGCGTAAACCACAATGTGGAAGTAGCCAATAGGGGCGTAAACCTCAATGAGGAAGTAGCCTCCGTAGTATCACCAAAATGAGTCCTCCCTCTCACTTACCTCTTAATCTGGCTATCTGGCCTTCTGAAACAAAGGAAAGTGACTTATGTCTAAGCGACTATCCCTATATCGTAGCTCACCAATAGTAGTGGTTTCTATTGGGCTCGACTTACAATTCGGAATCAATTGAGTTATTAACTTTGTTTATAGCGTTTCCATGTAAAAATAAAATACTTGTACATACCCTTCACATGTAAATTGGTTTGTTTTCTTACTTCTCTTACTTGTACAAAATTTGTAAGTTTCTTTTGTTGCTTGTGAATAGTGACGTTTTTGTATAAAGATTAACTTGTATTTCTTGTCCTTTGTAAGTTACTAACTTTCGTCAATCTTAATGTTGTTCAGACTCTCCATGAATGTCCGAGCCTTCTAAACTCCCTAGCAAGAAAGAGATTGAAGAAAGGCTCGCTCGTTTGAAGAATCCTCCTACACTTGAGTACAGAAGACCTTCTTCCTTGCAATTCAAAGAGTACACAATTAACGAGCAAGGGAAGAGGATCTATTCTTCTGAGGAGTCGACTTCACCTACACCTACTCCATCTCCTCCCTCACGTTCACCATCACCTGTGGTTTCGTCCAACCCTTCACCACCACTTTCACCACCACCTGAAGAAGTCAAGGAAGAGAGAATGGCATCCATTAGGGAACTCTCCACAGCAACTGTCCAAGGAGGACCCCCTACGGGAATTGTATACCCTGCCCCTGCTGCAGGAAAACATGCAGAGTTTGAGCTGAAGAATGGATTCTTGCACCAGCTCCCTCGTTTCCATGGCCTTAATATGGAGGACGCCAACAAGCATCTCAGAGCATTCCAGGCTGTGTGTGAAAACATGCAACCACAGGGAGCAGATGAGAACATTTTTAAAATGAAGGCATTTTCGTTCTCCTTAGCTGACAGAGCCAAAGATTGGCTATATGAGATCCCTGCTGGACGTATTACTTCATGGGACACAATGAAGAAGGCCTTCTTGGAAAAATACTTCCCAGCTTCAAAGGTCATCACACTCAGGAAGAAGCTCAGTGGAATTGAGCAAGGCCATGATGAGTCCTATGGTGCCTACTATGAAAGGTTCAACTCCTTACTTGCACAATGCCCTCAACATCAGATGAAGGATGAGACCCTACTTACTTGCTTTTACGAAGGACTCTTACCCTTAGAAAGGCAAATGCTTGATGCTGCAGCTGGAGGAGCTTTTGTGGACAAGTCACCTGCAGCTGGAAGGGAACTTATTGAGAATCGTGCCCTAAACAATCAACAATATGAGGGTGTGAGACAGACCACTCGTAGGGTCAATGAGGTGAGCACTAGTCCTGCCATTGCGGATCAATTGAACAAACTCACCCTTCTTGTGAACAAAGTGGCGACTACTCAAGTCCAAGGAGGATCTTCTACTTGTGGGGTATGCTTTACCCAAGGACATCCTACGGATCAATGTCCTCAACTAAGTGAGAATGGTGGTTGGGAGTCTGTGAATGCCATAGGAGGATATCAAGGGAACCAAGGGGGTCCCCCACGTCCAAGGTATGATCCATATTCGAATACCTATAACCCTGGATGGAGGGACCACCCCAACTTCAAGTGGACCAACAATGAGAATGTTCAGAACCCTCTTGGTGGGAGTTTCCAACGTCCTCAAGGATCTTCATTTCAAGGACCTTCTTTTCAAAGGCCTTACATGCCTCCTCAACAAAACTAAGGGAATTCAAATTCTCACTATGATAAGACGATAGAGGCATTGACTAATTCCACTCAGGCGTTGACTAGTGCCACACAGACTTTGCTTCAAGGACAACAGAACCACACCAAGGACATTGCTGACCTTAAGAAGCAGATGGGACAAGTGGTGGACTTCATGACCAAGTTTCATGAAACTGGTAGGCTTCCGAGCAACACAATTCCAAACCCAAAAGGAGGCTTTGAAGGCCCAACCAGCTGAGGACGAGAGGACACCAAGTCTAGGCTGATAGACTATAAACATTAAGCGCTGCTTGGGAGGCAACCCAATTCAGAAGTAGCTGCGGAGGAGTCTTCAACGCAGATTTTCTTTTTCCTCCCTACTTCTCCATTTTGTATCTTTTGTTTTTCTTTGCACTTTATTTTCGTACATTCCATCTCTATATGCTTAAGTGTTTCATTGCATGTTTATAATTGTTACATTGAGGACAATGCAATATTTAAGTGTGGGGGAAGGGATTTATATTTTGAGTCTTTTATTTTTGAGTCATATATTGAAAAATACAAAAAAATCGAAAAATGTCATAAAAATAAAAAATTTCGTTGCTTTTGTTTTTGTTTTGAGTCTTAGGATGCCTTTTCAACTGTCTAGGATGATTCTATATCTCTGAAATCATGACTAAAAGAGGATCACGAAATTGAGATGACTTAAAATGGTATTATTTGGTTAATTGAGATATATGAAAAATGTATGCATGTGTAGTGGATATGGATCTCGTGACCTTGGTACAGAATATGAGCATGTTAAGATGAGTTTTGATTCCTAAAGCCTATGTGAGATATTTGAGCCATGTTCCTTTTTCTTGGAGTGAATGAAAAATATATATTCTTAATTTCTTGGCGATGTTTTGATGATCTCATTATTCTTTCATCTTGATTGATTGCTTGCCATAGATTAAGTTTAATGGACTAGAGAATGCTAGAATTCGCTCTTGTGCTTGTTGAGACGTATATCAATACATGGCCCTGATTCTGGAACGGATAGAGGCACCCTAGGAATTACCACCATTGCCATATAAACTTGTGTCCCTATTTGTGCCCGTCGTGGGACTCCCCTAGATAAGACCCTTTGAGCTTACATTAAGCCTTTTCATTCATCACCCTTAATATCCTTAACCATGAAGCTTAGTATAGTTACAACCTTACCCTTTGTTCTAAGAACTTAGTGGAGCTATCTTTTGAGACATACTACATGGGTTTGGCGCTAAGGATGAAGATTGAGAAGAAGTGAAAGTTCAAGTGTGGGGGTAGACTTGTCCATGGAAAGAAAAAATTGTGAGAAAGTGATAGGAGCATAAAATGCGACGTTAATAATGTTTAAACCCTATATTTTGCTAAGTTATTTCTTTTATCTTGATCAATTTAACTTAGTTAGTGTTTTACAGGTAAAATGGAGTCTCAAAGTCCAAAAATGGCTAAGGAAGGCACAAGTGGCGCAGAAATGTAAAGAAATGAAGAAATTGAAGTTCTCCCAGTTTGACTAGGAAAAGGAATCCTAGTTGAAGTAGGAGTCTGAAGCTGACTTGGACTAGGAGTTCTACTTGGACAAGGAAACCCAATTCTACTCAGATAAGGAAACCTAGTGTGATAAGGAGTCCCTGTTGGATAAGGATTACTCAAGAAGGTTCCGGAAGAGTGTAGAAGCATCTCGGAAAAGAAAGCAGTATTTGACTAGGAAACCTACTTGGATATGGATTTCTACTCATACTAGGAGAGCCTTGGAACGTTCATGAAGTATCTAGAAGTCTCAAGAAGATCATTTGCCGTGCACATGGAAGAGAAAGCAACAAGGAATTCGGATTTCAAAGCAATGTGGAGTTTGGATTTCTAGTTGAGTATGGATTGAAATTGCCGTGAGATTCTTGAAGGTTCTAGGGAGTTCTTGACGTTTCATTCTTCAATAAGGCGTGGAAGACATGTGAGAGGCATGTGATGTGAAGGAAAATCGAATTAGACTTAAGTTATGCTTTAAAAGTCAAATCCATTACAGATTCGAATTACTGCCTGTGCAGATCAGTCAACTTCAACGGAGCATAGAAAATCGTTCAAAGCTCAGAAAATTATGATCTTTATATGGTTGGAAAGCTACAGATGTCTAGTTTCCAGAAATTTTTACAGCTCGTCGATGTCTATTTACTAGAAGAAGTTATGGCCATTTTAGTGGATTGAGGTCAATCCTGCCTGAAATCTGTTTTGTGCCAAACAAGTCCTAAATCAACACAACTTTGGAGAAACCAAGTAGAAACGAATTGGGAGTGCCTTGACACGTTCTCCTATATATACCTAGTGTATTGGACGTCTCAAGGTTCAGAATTTTTTCTCCACAATTTCGTATTCTCACTTGTGTGCTCTCAAGTTTCAGGTTTTCATAATTCTTCAAGGAGCAAGCCGTGCCATCACCCTCCATAGCCGTGTTCATCACTTGTTGCCGTGCTAAGGAGCTGCTTTGGACCTTGGGACGTAACTAAGGGTTGTTCATAAGCCTTATCATACATGTACTTCACGGTTTTGTGTAATTGTTAGATAGATTTTCTGCTTTGGATTATCTACGTGTAAGTTGAATCTTTTGAGTATGCAAAACTATTTTCAAAGTATAATTTTGATGTCTTTTCATGTTAGATTTGTTTTGAGTGTTCTTTGTCTTGATTGATTGCCGAATTGATTGAATGATATTCTGATTTTGTGCTTCATTACATGTTAATGATTGACGTGGTTGAAACCATAGATGACTTGCATGTAATTTGCTAGTAATTAGGTTTATGCTTTGTAAACTCTAATTCGAAATAAGTAGTAAAGGCTTGCTTTGAGTCGGAAATCAGATTATGCATGTGATGATGAGTAGTGACGCCCTTGGAGTTGCATGTTCATCAATTCTTTCTTGAACTTAATGATTTGAAAACGAATTTTCAACGTATGTGTGTATTCGGGTTTTCAAAATAAATTGATTTGGTGTTTGCTATTTCGATTAACATAAGAAAGAAAGTTAAAAGGGACATTGGTTGCTTTGATCTTTGTGTCTTGGTTGATGGCATTCTTGGTGATTAATAAAGATTAAGGGATGCATGAAACATTGATTCTTGATAAGTTCTTGATAAATTGTATTTTCGGAAATTCTTCTTTTCCCACCTTTGTATAGAAACGATTTTAATGTTTTATTTGTTTTCTAAAATTTCTGTTTTCAATCTTCAAAAACCCCCCCCCAATCTTTATGTTATGTGTTTTTGTATATTTGTAAATAATTAAAATTAACTTAGAGTTTTTAGGTAGCATGTTCATATAAATAATAAAGTAAAATAAAATAAAAAAATGTTTTTAAATTCGTGAATAGTGTCTCCGTGAATAGTAAATATGTGTTAGTGTTTTCTAGGAATTAATTTGGTGGTTTTTAGGGATTTGTCTTGTGTTTTTTAGGGATTGCTAAAAAATAGGGATTTCTTTGGTGTTTTTTAGGAATTGTGTTTCTTAGGGATTTTTGGTGGTGTTCTTTAGGGATTTTTGTTTCCTTGTTGTATATGGATTCCCCATGTGATATGGATTTGTAAATTGTGTATAAATAGGAGTAGGATTTCCAAAACCTTTTCTAACTTAGTTTTCTCTCTAATTTTCGATCTTATATATATGTAGACTTGTATATTCGTTTTTCTCATTCCTTGCTCTCTAATTCGTGTGAACATGTATGTGTGCTCTCTAACTCTTTGTTGTTTCATAATTCTTTCTTGTAAACTTGTAAAATATTTTCGTAACCTTGTATATGTTTGTTCTTTAATTTCGTGACTTGTATATTCTTTTCTTTAATTTGTTCTCACATGTTAGCACCCTCAATCCCCGGTTTTGAACGATACCCTATTTGCTCTATACTAACGATGATATTTTTCAGGGTTTAAATTGACGATGCTTTTGCACGTATCAATTTTTGGCGCCGTTGCCGGGGATTGAAAAGTCTTCATGTGATGAAAACGCCACTAAGGTATGATTTTGGTAAGGGATTATGAACTATTATGGAATAGGTGAAGGATCTTTTGTTGACATTAGCCTTAACCCCTTATTAGTACCTAATTTAGGTCTCTTAAGGTTGAGGGCGGCTTTTGTTAACACTTGAAAAATGTCTTGCACTTAAATTTTCCCTTATCCTAGTAAGTATAGCCTATGTGAGATGGTGACTAGGAAGGGGACAACGTTCATGACGGGTTTTGAAATCAGAAAGGCAATGCCAAAATGGTTTCTACCTCTCGTGCTCGTCCTCCCCCGCACTGGCCATTTTCAGTAAGGTTGCCCAAAGGATTTGCGAAAAAAATATGTGTAAAGACAAGGACTTGGGCCGCACGTCCAAAACAATAGTCCATGATGTTTTATTAAAATCATATACTTAGACAATTTTCGAGCAAATTGGTTTTGGTAAGAAGAAAGTGAGTCATAACGGAATAGGTGAGAGTTCTTTTATTAATACTTGTCAAGCAACCTTCTTTATCAAGTAGGCGCACCTTAGTAGCCAGAGTGTCTAGGTTGATTGGATACGAGAAGTGCTGACAAAGGGTCTCGTCCCCTGTCAATCAAGTGAGCTGAGCTCCGCCAAAATCGTTCCTCTACTACCTGGCTCTGTGTGAAAAGAGTTACCAAAAGATTTAGGAGGGGAGACTTGTATTAACATTAGAATCTCTGGGCCGCACGTCTAAACTTTGACTTACAATTCTCTTATTGAAGTTGATTAATTCGAAAGTTGTAAAAGATTGTAACTAACCACTATCAAAATTTTCGTTGGCCTTGTGTGTACTTGCATATATGTGACGTTTTTAATGTGTGCACCTTGGAGTCCTACGCAGAATACTATGAGAGGTTCAAGTCTCTTATCACTCAGTGCCCTCAACATGGCATGAAGGATGAGACCTTGCTCACTTGTTTTTATGATGGTCTCACACCTTTGGAAAGAGACATGTTAGATGCTGCTTCTGGGGGATCTTTTGTTGACAAGGAGCCTGCGGCTGGAATGATCCTTATTGAGAATAGGGCCTTGAATCAACAACAATATGGGAACTCTAGGTCCAAGACCACCACCACACGTGAAAGGGTCCATGAGGTAAGTACATTAGCTCAATTGGAAGAGAAAATTAACAAACTTACTACTCTTGTGTCTCAGGGAGCACAAGGACAAGTCATGGTGTGTGGAGTATGTTCTATGCAAGGGCATGTGTCTGACCAATGCCCTCAACTCATGGAAAGTGGAGGACAAGAAGGTGTTGATACGCTTTTTGCAAGCGCATAATTTAACCCTGAAATATCTTTAGTAGTATAAGCAAATAGGGATCGTTCTATTCCGGGGATTGAGGGTACACCTGTCATTGTCAAACAAAAAAAGAATCAAAATTAAAACAAAGTATAATATTCACAAAGATATTCACAACTATAAACATTTTACACAAAAAGGGGGGATTTTTGATTTTGGTTTTTTCGAAAATAAAACTAAGTTAACAAAACAAATAAAATGCAAAAACATAAACATAAAGATGGAATGAGAGAACAAAGATTAAAACCGAAGCTTATGATTAAAATCGATTCAAACCCTAATATTGTTCATCTAAGTCATGAGAAAGGAGTTGATCATGTGAACCATTCGAAAGCAAACGAATTCCCATTTTTTACTTTTCAATGCTAATTAATCTAAGCGAAAGCACCTAGATTAATCCTATCAAACATGCAATCAAACCCTAGAAAGCTAGTTAATCAGTTAATCATGTCATGTTCAACGCATTACACATAGAGAAAGGCTATCAACTCAAGTGTACAACTTAGTATGGAAAAGTCCACCTAATTGCAATCCTCGTTAATTAAATTCGATCTTTGTCCAAAACCTTTACTACTTTGATTCAAGTTTACACAAAACGAAAAGTCGATTTCATGTTCTTAAACCTAGCACCATTCATATCAAAACCCTAAGTGTTTCGAACCACATAAGATTAAAATACAAAAGTTATCTATAACGCAAATTTAATTAAACAAACCCACATAAGCAACTCTCGAATTACAATAATAGAATCTGAAAATTCTCATTTAATCATAAAAATTCCAGAAATAATAACTTTGTTCAATCATGAATGTCAACTAAAGCAAACCAACGAAATTCAAACAAAGGTTACAAAGTAGAGGTCGAATTACACCGTGGATGGAAGATGAGGATGGATGATTTTCGTTGTGATCCTTGAAGCTTGAAAGCAAGTCTTCAATGGTGGATGGTGGAGGAATAGTCACGGCTCCTTCTTCTCCCTTCGGCCTTGCTTGAACTCCGTGGCTTGCTTTAGAGGATGGAGAGAAAATGAGAGAAGCTCACGGCAACAATATAATTTTTCTGAATTTTTCTAAGGGATCTGGAACCCTTTTCAACGTCAAAGAGGTGGGTATATATAGGAGCACGGCTAGGGTTCACAAAGCAATCAGAAATTTCCACATAGCTTCCACCAATGAGAATTCGCCAAGTAAGCTTTGTGATGTAGTCCAACCAATCATAGAATGCCAAGTAATCCGTGTGATGTGTTCCAACCAATCAAAATTCTCTAAAATACCTCCCTAATATTTAATTGCCGAATTCCCTTGGAATTATTCTGATTTTCTTCATGAATTTCGGCTAATATTCCTTTAGGGAATTTAGGGATGCACCTAGACACGTTTTCAGCTTTTCTTGGTCTCCACCTTTTTCTCTTTCTTTTTATTTCTCCCCTGAATCTCTCTTGGCGTCATCTCCTTGATTATTTCTGATTTTCACGTTGGCAATCACACCAAATTATTCCTCCAACAATATTTCCTTCCATAAAAGTCTCCCAAGAAAATCTCTCCTTGAAATCCTCAATCAATCATCTTTAATTCCCATGTTGTCACCTTGTTTTTCTCCTTAAGTATTACACGGCAAATTTAATCCCCAAGGAAAATATATTTTCCTTTTTAAAAACTCTTCCTTGATTTCCTCTTTCGAACAGGATTTCCTGGTTGGACCAGGAAAGCTTCATTTCTTCATTTCTGCTCAATTGTGTGGTCCTTTGCATCTCATTTTTGCTCCCCTTAATGTTTGCAAGCTCCTCTTTCCATTTATGAGTTCATTTCCACTTTTTAGCTCCGAGGTCCTGAAAATAGAAACTAGTAAGAAAAATAGAAACTTTCCTAAAATAAAAATTGGTAACTTTCCTAAATTGAAAATGGGAAACTTTCTAAAAATGAAAGATAGAAACTACCGAAAATGGAAACTTACTAAAAATGATAAATAGAAACTACAAAAATAGAAACTTTCTACAAATAGGAACTTTCCCATTCGAAGAGTGGAAACTTTCCTAAACAGAGTTTTAATAAGGCAATAACGCAAGAAATGTAGGGAAAAGCAAGTAAAATGTCGCATTAAAATGCTCCTATCAGGTGTCAACGCCATAGGTTTCCAACAAGGGTTCCAACGTCCTAGGAATGATCCATTCTCGAATACTTACAATCCTGGATGGAGGGACCACCCTAACTTTCGTTGGAAGGACAATGACAACGTTCAAAATGCACCTCAAGGCTTCCAACAACGTCCTCAAGGCTTTTATCAAAAGCCCCAACCTCCTAACCCTACTCCTTTTAATTCAAACTTTAATTCCAATGCTTCTTCTTCTTCTAATGATGAGTTGATTCGAACCCTAACTAAATCTACTCAAGCTTTGATTGCAGGTCAAACTCATCATGGGAATCAAATCAATGCTATATCTACGGATGTCAATGAGATGAAGAAGCAAATGAGTCAAGTTGTGGAGTTTATGGGTAAGTTTCATGAGCAAGGAAAGCTACCAAGTGGTACCATCCCAAATCCTCACTTTGAGCAAGCCCAATTCGTCACTACAAGGAGTGGTAAGACCCTTGTAGATCCTCCAAAGCCTCCCAAGAAGGTCTCAACGTCCATAATAGAGGAGGAGGAGGACCCTGCAACGTCCAAGGCTCAATTGACGTCTCCACCTTCCAATGAAAAACCGAATACTCAAGGACATGTTTCTAACTCTTTCAATTCGGTTATTGCTAATCCATCTTCTTCTCCTTTGCCTTTCCCAAGCAGATATGCTAAGTCCAAGAAGGATGAGGCCGAAAAGGCCATCTTGGAAACTTTTAAGAATGTGCAAATCAACATCCCTCTCCTTGAGGCCATCAAGCAAATTCCTAAGTATGCCAAGTTTTTGAAGGAACTTTGCACCACAAGGAGACAAAACCGTGAGAAGGAAGTGGTGAAGGTAAGTGAGAATGTCTCAGCTGTACTTCAACGCAGAATGCCTCAAAAGTGTAAGGATCCAGGGAGTTTTTCTATCCCTTGTGTCATTGGAACAAGTAGATTCGAAAATGCCATGCTAGACTTAGGGGCGTCTATAAATGTCATGCCTTATTCTGTTTATGAAACTCTAGGTCTAGGTGAGCTTAAGCATGATAATGTTATTATTCAGTTGGCAGATCGATCTAATGCATACCCAAAGGGGTTAGTTGAGGATGTACTTGTGCAGGTTGGTGAGCTAATCTTTCCAGCTGACTTCTATGTCCTAGAGATGGAGGAGTCCCCAAAAAGTGGAACGCCATTGTTGCTAGGCCGCCCCTTCATGAGGACGGCTAGGACAAAAATTGATGTCTATTCTGGCTCATTAACAATGGAGTTCGATGGCGAAATTATTGGCTTCAACATTTTTGAAGCAATGAGGTATCCTTTGGTTGATTTTTCATCATGTTTTTCTATTGATATACTTGATGAACTTGCGCAGAAATTCATGGAGATGATGAATGAGGATACTTTGGTTTCAACCATTGCCAATGGCGTTGGAATAATAAAGGATGACACTACCAACCCTAAGGAGGAGCTCACGGCCATTCATAGTGATTCCATAATGGAACATGTTGCTTTTCTTGAAGCAACACCATTCGAGCTAGGTAATGTTTCTTCTGTGTTTATTTCTCCCTCTACTAATAAACCTTTACCTTCAGTGATTCAGGCACCTACCTTGGAACTTAAGCAATTACCGGATCACTTGAAGTATGCTTACTTGGGGGAAAACGAAACATTACCTGTCATCATTTCATCATCCCTGACGTCACCTCAAGAGGGTAGATTAGTGGAGATGCTTAAGCAACACAAGACTGCAATTGGTTGGACTTTAGCGGATATCAGAGGAATTAGCCCTACCACTTGTGTGCATCGGATTTTGCTTGAGGAGGGAGCCAAGCCAACTAGGGAGGCTCAAAGACGTTTGAACCCACCTATGATGGAAGTTGTGAAGAAGGAAGTCATCAAGCTTCTTGATTGTGGCGTCATTTACCCTATCTCAGACTCCAAATGGGTTTCACCAGTTCAAGTTGTGCCAAAGAAGTCTGGGATAACTGTTGTGAAGAATGCAGAGAATGAGTTAGTGCCTCAGAGGACTGTGACTGGACATAGAGTTTGCATAGACTATAGGAAGCTCAACGCCACCACTAGGAAGGATCACTTCCCTTTGCCATTTATTGATCAAATGCTTGAGCGGTTAGCTGGTCATGAGTTCTATTGATTCTTGGATGGGTTTCTGGGTACAACCAAATCGCCATTGCTAATGAGGACCAAGAGAAAACGACATTCACATGCCCCTTTGGAACGTTTGCCTACAGAAGGATGCCCTTTGGACTTTGCAATGCTCCAGGTACGTTTCAAAGATGCATGGTAAGTATTTTTTCTGATTTTATTGAGAAAATTATTGAAGTGTTTATGGATGACTTTTCGGTTTTTGGTAAAGACTTTGATGATTGCTTAAATAACTTAGAATTAATACTTAGGCGTTGTGAAGAGACTAATCTTGTGCTTAATTGGGAAAAATGTCACTTTATGGTGAACCAAGGGATAGTCTTAGGGCATATTGTTTCTAAACGTGGAATAGAAGTTGATAAAGCTAAAGTAGATCTTGTTAAGTACTTACCATACCCCACAAGTGTGAGGGAGGTCCGCTCTTTTCTTGGACATGCAGGTTTCTACAGGCGCTTCATCAAGGACTTTTCCAAGATTTCTAGGCCTCTATGTCGTCTTCTTCAAAAGGATGTGGCGTTTGACTTCCAAGAGGATTGCAAGAAGACATTCAACACATTGAAGGACCTCTTGACGTCTGCACCCATCATGCTTCCACCAGATTGGTCTCTCCCTTTTGAGATCATGTGTGATGCCTCAGATTATGCAGTTGGGGCCGTGTTAGGTCAAAGGAAGGACAAGAAGCCCTATGCCATCTACTATGCATCACGGACCCTTAATGATGCTCAACTCAATTACTCTACAACTGAAACAGAACTCTTAGCTGTTGTTTTTGCCTTAGAAAAATTTAGATCTTATTTGTTGGGTACTAAAGTCATTGTTTATTCTGATCATGCAGCTTTAAGGTACCTTATGTCAAAGAAGGAGGCAAAACTAAGGCTAATTCGTTGGATACTCTTGCTTCAAGAGTTTGATGTGGAGATCAAGGACAAGAAGGGCTCTGAAAACGTTGTGGCTGATCACTTGAGCAGGTTAGTGAGTGAAGAAGACGCCATACCTTTAGTGGAGATGTTTCCGGATGAACAACTCTTCGGAATCCAGGTAAGTGAACCTTGGTATGCAGATATTGTTAATTACTTGGTGTCTAAAACGTTTCCTAGTGCTATGTTAAGTGTTCAACGTGATAAACTTAAGAATATGGCTAGATTATATGTTTGGGATGATCCTTACTTGTGGAAATTTTGTTCTGATCAATTGATAAGGAGATGTGTGCCTAATAATGAACAAAGAGCTATACTTGAGTTTTGTCATGCTAAACATTGTGGTGGTCACTTTGGCTCTAATAGAACTGCTAGGAAAGTGTTGGAATCCGGTTTTTATTGGCCTAGTTTGTTTAAAGATGCAAATGAATTCTGTATGACATGTGATAGATGCCAAAGAATTGGAAATTTAGGACCTAAAGATCAAATGCCTATGAATTTTGTGCTAGTTGTCGAAATTTTTGATGTTTGGGGTATTGATTTTATGGGTCCTTTTCCTTCATCTAATGGTTTTCTTTATATTCTCTTGGCTGTTGATTATGTTTCTAAGTGGGTGGAAGCGAAAGCCACCAGGACTAATGATTCTAAGGTTGTTGTAGAGTTTATAAAGTCTAACATTTTTAGTAGGTTTGGCATGCCTCGAGCAATCATTAGTGATGGAGGTTCTCACTTTTGCAACAAGACCATTGAGGCCTTGCTTAAGAAGTACAACGTTACTCATAAGGTTTCCACACCTTATCATCCTCAAACAAGTGGACAAGCAGAAGTTTCAAATAGGGAGATTAAGAGGATACTTGAGAAAACTGTGGGACCTTCAAGGAAGGATTGGAGCCAACGTTTGGAGGATGCATTGTGGGCATATAGGACCGCTTTTAAAACGCCAATTGGGATTTCACCATTTCGGTTAGTATATGGCAAAGCATGTCACTTACCTGTAGAACTGGAGCACAAGGCTTGGTGGGCCGTGAGGAGATTCAACATGGACTTGGATGAAGCTGGACTCCATAGGAAGTTGCAACTCAATGAACTTGAGGAAATTCGAAATGATGCCTATGATAGTGCACGGATTTACAAGGAAAAGACAAAGGCTTTCCATGATAAGATGATTCGTGGAAAGGCCTTTGTAGTTGGTCAAAAAGTTCTTTTATTTCATTCTAGATTAAGGCTTTTTCCTGGTAAGTTGCGTTCTAGATGGGTTGGTCCTTTTATTGTTACTCATGTTTTTCCTCATGGTGCTATACAGATAAAAAGTCCAACAACTGGAGCTGAATTCAAGGTGAATGGACATCGTCTTAAGCCTTACTATGAGGCGTTTGTGGAGCGCACTGTGGAGGATGTATCCCTCCAAGAGGCGCCACCAACTAAGGCATAAATGAAGGTGCAAGTCTAGGCTGACAGACTTTAAACATTAAGCGCTGCATGGGAGGCAACCCATTTCAACCGTAGCTGTGGAGGAGCCATCAACGCAGATTTGCTTTCTTGAACTCTTCCCTTCTCTTTTATTGTTGTCCACTTTGTTTTTGTTTTAGGATTTGTTGCGTTATCTCTTATGCCATGCTTGCTTGATGCTTTGTATGCTTTCTACTTGTTTATACATTGAGGACAATGCATGATTTAAGTGTGGGGGAAGGGTATAACGTTTCACTTAGCTAGTTTTTGTGGTTATAAAAAGAAAACAAAATAAAAAATCGGAAAAATCAGAAAATAAAAAAATTTTGCGTTAACTTTGTTTAGGTTTTTATTTCGGTTTTATACTTGTGTTCTTTGTTTGTTTGTTTTGTTTAGTTATTGTAAGAGTCAAAATGAATTTTGGGTAAATATCTTCTTCATCGTAGGCGCATCCAATGGGATGTGATGTCTAAGGTCTAGTTTGGATATGAGAAGTGCTGACAAAGGGTCTCGTCCCCTGTCAATCAAGTGAGCTGAGCTCCGCCAAAATCGTTCCTCTCTTCACCTGGTCATGTTCCAAAGGAGTTACCGAAAGGAGAAGGGAAATAACCCTAAGTCCAAACGTTTTTGTCATGTTTGTTGCGTCACTTTTGTGTTTTTGTTTTGTTTTGTTTTGTGATTGAGTCATAGGATGCCCTTTTAACTGTCTAGGATGTACTTATATCTCTGAAATTAAGGCTAAAAGAGGATCACAAGATTGAGATAATGTTTGATGATATTCTTTGGTTAATCATGATTTATAAAAAGCATATGAATGTGTAGTAGATATGGTGCATGCGTAACTTTGGTACAGAATATGAACATGTGGAAGATAAGTTATGATTCAAAATAACCCTTGTGAGAATTTGAGCCATGTGCCCTTTCTTTGTGAGTCATTAACGAAAAAATGAATTATACTCTTATTTTCTTGGCGATAATTTTGTTGATCTCATTATTCTTTCATCTTGATTGATTACATGCCATAGATTAATTTTAATGGACTAGAGAATGCTAGAATTCACTATTATACTTGTTGAGACGTTTATGATCAATATATGGCCCTGATTCTGGAAAGGATAAAGGTACTTATGACACGCTAAAAGCAAGCGCATAATTTAACCCTAAAAATATCATTAGTAGTATAAGCAAATAGGGATCGTTCTATTCCGGGGATTGAGGGTACACCTGTCATTGTCAAACAATTAAACAATTAAAATTAAAACAAAGTATAATATTCACAAAGATATTCACAAGTATAAACATTATTTACGAATTTAGGAGGGATTTTTTTGATTTTGATTTTCGAAAAATAAACTAAGTAAAGAAAACAAATAAAACACAAAAACATAAAAACATAAATGGAATGAGAGAACAAAGATCAAAACCGAAACTTATGATTAAAATTGATTCAAACCCTAATATTGTTCATCTAAGTCATGAGAAAGGAGTTGATCATGTGAAACATTCGAAAGCAAATGAATTCCCATTTTTTACTTTTCAATGCTAATTAACCTAAGCGAAAGCACCTAGATTAATCCTATCAAACATGCAATCAAACCCTAGAAAGCTAGTCAATCATGTCATGTTTAACGCATTACACATAGAGAAAGGCTATCCACTCAAGTGTACAACTTAGTATGGAAAAGTCCACCTAATTGCAATTCTCTTTAATTAAATTCGATCTTTGTACAAAACCTTTACTACTTTGATTCAAGTTTACACAAAACGAAAAGTCGATTTCATGTTCTTAAACCTAGCACCAATTATATCGAAACCCTAAGTGTTTGCAACCACATAAGATTAAAATACAAAAGTTATCTATAACGCAAATTTAATTAAACAAACCCACATAAGCAACTCTCGAAGAACAATAATATGAATCTGAAAATTTCATTCAATCATATAAAATTCCAGAAATTAATATTCATTCAAACATATATGTCAACTAAAACAAACCAACGAAATTCAAACAAAGGTTACAAAGTAGAGGTCGAATTACACCGTGGATGGAAGATGAGGATGAATGATTTTCGTTGTGATCCTTGAAGCTTGAAAGCAAGTCTTCAATGGTGGATGGTGGAGGAATAGTCACGGCTCCTTCTTCTCCCTTCGGCCTTGCTTGAACTCCGTGGCTTGCTTTAGAGGATGGAGAGAAAATGGGAGAAGCTCACGGCAACAATATAATTTTTCTGAATTTTTCTAAGGGATATGGAACCCTTTTCAACGTCAAAGAGGTGGGTATATATAGGAGCACAGCTAGGGTTCACAAAGCAATCAGAAATTTCCACATAGCTTCCACCAATGAGAATTCGCCAAGTAAGCTTTGTGATGTAGTCCAACCAATCATAGAATGCCAAGTAATCCGTGTGATGTGTTCCAACCAATCAAAATTCTCTAAAATACCTCTCTAATATTTAATTGCCGAATTTCCTTGGAAATATTCTGATTTTCTTCATGAATTTCGGCAAATATTCCTTTAGGGAATTTAGGGATGCACCTAGACACGTTTTCAGCTTTTCTTGGTCTCCACCTTTTTCTCTTTCCTTTTATTTCTCCCTTGAATCTCTCTTGGCGTCATCTCCTTGATTATTTCTGATTTTCACGTTGGCAATCACACCAAATTATTTCTCAAACAATATTTCCTTCCCATAAAAGTCTCCCAAGAAAATCTCTCCTTGAAATCCTCAATCAATCATCTTTAATTCCCATGTTGTCACCTTGTTTTTCTTCTTAAGTATTACACGGAAAATTTAATCCCCAAGGAAAATATATTTTCCTTTTTAAAAACTCTTCCTTGATTTCCTCTTGGCATTATATTTTCTGATTTTCCACGTCATTTCCTTGCCATGTCATCTTCATGAAGCTTCTCTTTCCATTTATGAACTCAATTCAGCTTATTTATTCCAAAGACCTGAAAATAGAAGCTTTCTAAAATAAGAAATGGAAACTTTCCTAAACTAAAATGGAAACTTTCTAAAAATGGAAAATAGAAACTACAAAACGGAAACTTTCTACAATTAGGAACTTTCCCAATCAAAGAATGGAAACTTTCCTAAATAGAGTTTTATTAAGGAAATAACGCAGGAAATGTAGGGAAATAGCAGTTAAAACGCAGCATTAAAATGCTCCTATCAAATTCCCCCACACTTAGCTTTTGCTAGTCCCTTAGCAAAATCACACAAAGACTCAACTAAGACTCAACGAAAATTTAAAGACTCTACACAAACAATGACTCTATTGCCCTTCAACATTTTGTCTCAGCAATCTCTTACTTTCACAACACCAAGATTAACACTCAACCAAGAATCAATGTTTAAGCATTCGAGAGTTAATTAAAACATATAATCCACACATACACAAGTAGGACTTGGTTGTAACAATGGTGATGGGGTGGAGCTTAGCATGCTTCAGACAAGTATGATCCACATCCTCACAAGGTATATCCACTCTTTCTTCTCTCAGATCATGGCAATGCTTAAAAGCTTATAATCACTCAATTATATGTGAGAGAACATATTTTAAGGCAATCAAATAGCTCACATATATAAGAAACGAAAAGCACTTTGTGAATATAATTTTTTTCAAAAGATCTCATGAAGGATATCAACTACTTGCACGAATGGACCCAAGCCATAGGTTCAACTCTTGTAACTCATCTCCACATCAAAGGCTGTCCCATCTTAAGGATCAAGAAGGTCCTCTCAAAGGTTGTAATGGGGCTCAGGCTCAAGGTTTTAAGAAATGAAAGGTAAGGATTTATCAAAGTGTCCTAAAAACCTAGCAGAGCTCATGTAAATGTAGAGACTTCTAGAAATCCACCAAGGCAAAACGTCACACCCATAGAGGTAACATAAAAGGGCCTAATGTCTTCATATTGGGCCCTATCTTCATTCTAAACTTCCTTTGAACTATAGTGAAATGGACAAAGACCAAATTTTTCAATAGTGGGCCTTCAATTCAAAACAAACTCCAAGATCACTAAGTATGGGGGACTAAAATCTATAAACATACATTTTTCTTTCTTTTTAGCCGTACACATTTTTTCTTTTCTTTTCATTTTTCACGGCTTTCACATATTTTTTTTTCTTTATGGACAAGTCTACCCCCACACTTGAACTTTCACCTCTTCTCAATCTTCATCCTTAGCACCAAACCCATGTAGTATGTCTCAAAAGATAGCTCCACTAAGTTCTTAGAACAAAGGGTAAGGTTGTAACTATACTAAGGTTCAGGTTAAGGATTTTTAGGGTGATGAAAGAAAAGGCTTAATGTAGGCTCAAAGGGGTTTATCTAGGGGGGTCCCACGACAGGCACAAATGGGGACACAGGCTTATTTGGCAATGGTGGTAATTCCTAGGGTGCCTCTATCCTTTCCAGAATCAGGGCCATGTATTGATAAAAGTATCAACAAGCACAAGAGCGAATTCTAGCATTCTCTAGTCCATTAAACTTAATCTATGGCAAGCAATCAATCAAATGAAAGAATAATGAGATCATCAAAACATCGCCAAGAAATTAAGAATATATATATTTTTCATTTTCACTCCAAGAAAAAGGGACATGGGCTCAATATCTCACATGGGTTTTTATGAATCAAAACTCATCCTAACATGCTCATATTCTGTACCAAGGTCACGAGATCCATATCCACTACACATGCACATGCTTTTCATATATCTCAATAAACCAAAGAATACCATGTTAAAATCATCTCAACATTGTGATCCTCTTTTAGCCATAATTTCAGAGATATAGAATCATCCTAGACAGTTGAAAGGCATCCTATGACTCAAAACGAAAATAAAAGAAACTAAATTTTTTAATTTTTTTTTTTGACATTTTTCGATTTTTTTGTATTTTTCAATATATATGACTCAAGACAAAAGTGTAAATCCCTTCCCCCACACTTAAATATTGCATTGTCCTCAATGTAATCAATGATAAGCATGCAATGAAACAAGTAAGCATATAGGGATGAAATTTACGAAAACAAAAACAAAAGAGAAAAATTGAAAAATAAAAGAAATAGGGAAAGAGAAAGCAAATCTGTGTTTGTAGACTCCTTCACAGCTACTTCTGAATTGGGTTGCCTCCCAAGCAGCGCTTGAGTTTAATGTCTTTCAGCCAGACGGAATAGAAATTAGAAAGTTAGTAACTATATAATTAACAAAGAAATACAAAATATAAAAACAAGTACAACTAAGAATTACAAACTACAACTACAATTAACAAGTACATTGTACAAAAGACACAAGTTAGGTACACAAGTGAGTAAAAAAAAACATGAAAAATATTTACACAAATGTTTTTTTTTTTACCTTAGTGTATCACAACATTTTGTTACATTTTCTTTTGTCAAAAATATTATTGATATCAAATCTAATTCCAAGCGGTAAATCAAGTGGACGTGCGGCCCAAGTATAATCGTCTAGACACAAAGTCCCTCCTACATCCTTTGGGCAACCTTACTGAAATGGCCAGGTAGGGGAGGGCGAACACAAGAGGTAGGATCCATTTTGGCATAGGCTACTCCCACATAGTGGTTTACGCCCATTTGTAAGCACTTCTGGATCCAGAACCCGTTATGAACGTTGTCCCCTTCCTAGACACCATCTCACATAGGATATTCTTACTAGGATGTAAAAGGTCCTAAGTGTGAAGACAGTTCAATGAATGTTAATAAAGGCCGCCCTCAACCTTAAAGGACCTGAACTAGGTACCAATAAGTGGTTTAGGCCAATATTAACAAAAGAGACTTCACCTATTCCATTCAATTTACAACTTACAATTAAAACTCGTATTCAACAATATAAAAAACAACCTAAGTAATTAACTCATTAAGCTTCGAAAATTACAAACAATTAACAAGTAATTTTTTTTTTTTTTTTTTTTTTTTTTTTTTTTTTTTTTTTACGATCACAATATACAAAACAAATATTCACAAAATTAACAAGTGATTTTTCAATCCCCGGCAACGGCGCCAAAAATTGACGCGCTTTGAGCAAGCGCGCATAATTTAACCCTAAAAATATCATTAGTAGTATAAGCAAATAGGGATCGTTCTATTCCGGGGATTGAGGGTACACCTGTCATTGTCAAACAATTAAACAATTAAAATTAAAACAAAGTATAATATTCACAAAGATATTCACAAGTATAAACATTATTTACGAATTTAGGAGGGATTTTTTGATTTTGATTTTCGAAAAATAAACTAAGTAAATAAAACAAATAAAACACAAAAACATAAAAACATAAATGGAATGAGAGAACAAAGATCAAAACCGAAACTTATGATTAAAATTGATTCAAACCCTAATATTGTTCATCTAAGTCATGAGAAAGGAGTTGATCATGTGAAACATTCGAAAGCAAATGAATTCCCATTTTTTACTTTTCAATGCTAATTAACCTAAGCGAAAGCACCTAGATTAATCCTATCAAACATGCAATCAAACCCTAGAAAGCTAGTCAATCATGTCATGTTTAACGCATTACACATAGAGAAAGGCTATCCACTCAAGTGTACAACTTAGTATGGAAAAGTCCACCTAATTGCAATTCTCTTTAATTAAATTCGATCTTTGTACAAAACCTTTACTACTTTGATTCAAGTTTACACAAAACGAAAAGTCGATTTCATGTTCTTAAACCTAGCACCAATTATATCGAAACCCTAAGTGTTTGCAACCACATAAGATTAAAATACAAAAGTTATCTATAACGCAAATTTAATTAAACAAACCCACATAAGCAACTCTCGAAGAACAATAATATGAATCTGAAAATTTCATTCAATCATATAAAATTCCAGAAATTAATATTCATTCAAACATATATGTCAACTAAAACAAACCAACGAAATTCAAACAAAGGTTACAAAGTAGAGGTCGAATTACACCGTGGATGGAAGATGAGGATGAATGATTTTCGTTGTGATCCTTGAAGCTTGAAAGCAAGTCTTCAATGGTGGATGGTGGAGGAATAGTCACGGCTCCTTCTTCTCCCTTCGGCCTTGCTTGAACTCCGTGGCTTGCTTTAGAGGATGGAGAGAAAATGGGAGAAGCTCACGGCAACAATATAATTTTTCTGAATTTTTCTAAGGGATATGGAACCCTTTTCAACGTCAAAGAGGTGGGTATATATAGGAGCACAGCTAGGGTTCACAAAGCAATCAGAAATTTCCACATAGCTTCCACCAATGAGAATTCGCCAAGTAAGCTTTGTGATGTAGTCCAACCAATCATAGAATGCCAAGTAATCCGTGTGATGTGTTCCAACCAATCAAAATTCTCTAAAATACCTCTCTAATATTTAATTGCCGAATTTCCTTGGAAATATTCTGATTTTCTTCATGAATTTCGGCAAATATTCCTTTAGGGAATTTAGGGATGCACCTAGACACGTTTTCAGCTTTTCTTGGTCTCCACCTTTTTCTCTTTCCTTTTATTTCTCCCTTGAATCTCTCTTGGCGTCATCTCCTTGATTATTTCTGATTTTCACGTTGGCAATCACACCAAATTATTTCTCAAACAATATTTCCTTCCCATAAAAGTCTCCCAAGAAAATCTCTCCTTGAAATCCTCAATCAATCATCTTTAATTCCCATGTTGTCACCTTGTTTTTCTTCTTAAGTATTACACGGAAAATTTAATCCCCAAGGAAAATATATTTTCCTTTTTAAAAACTCTTCCTTGATTTCCTCTTGGCATTATATTTTCTGATTTTCCACGTCATTTCCTTGCCATGTCATCTTCATGAAGCTTCTCTTTCCATTTATGAACTCAATTCAGCTTATTTATTCCAAAGACCTGAAAATAGAAGCTTTCTAAAATAAGAAATGGAAACTTTCCTAAACTAAAATGGAAACTTTCTAAAAATGGAAAATAGAAACTACAAAACGGAAACTTTCTACAATTAGGAACTTTCCCAATCAAAGAATGGAAACTTTCCTAAATAGAGTTTTATTAAGGAAATAACGCAGGAAATGTAGGGAAATAGCAGTTAAAACGCAGCATTAAAATGCTCCTATCAACTTACTTAGGATTTTCACCACCATTGCCAAATATAGCCTGTGTCCCCATTTGTGCCCGTCGTGGGACCCCCCTAGTTTAACCATTTTGAGCCTACATTAAGCCTTTTCTTTCATCACCCTCAAAATTCCTTAACCTTAACCCTAGTATAGTTATATCTTTACCCTTTGTTCTAAGGACTTAGTGGAGCATATTTTCGAGACTTTGCTTGGAGTTTTGGCGTCAAGGATGAATTTTGAAGGCATGAAGAAGTTCAAGTGTGGGGGTAGACTTGTCCATATGAATATTTGTAAGTAATTCCGAAAGAAAAAAAAAGAAAAGAAAAAGAAATCGTGAAAAAAAAGAAAGAAAGAATATTTCGGCAATTAAAAGAAAAAATGTGTTATTATTGTTTAAGTTCTATGGATTTTAGTCCCCTATACTTAGTGGATTTGGAGTTTACTTTAAATTGAAGGCCCATTGTTGAAGAATTTGGTCTTTGTCCGATTCACACTTGTTCAAAAGAAGGTTAGAATGAAGTTTGGGCCCAACATGATGACACATGGCCCTTTTATAAGCCCAAAGGAGGACATGACGTTTTGCTATGCATGATGGATTTTGGAAGTGGTCTCTCTACATCAGCAAGTGCTCTGCTAGGTTTTTAGGATACTTTGTGATTTCCCTATCCCTTCATTTCTTTTAACCTTAAGCCTTGGCCCCATTACAACCCTTAATTGTAAGACCTCTTTGATCCTTAAGATGGGACAGCCTTTGATGTGGAGATGAGTTATAACTGTTGAACTTATGGCTTGGGTTCATTCGTGCATGTGGTTGATATCTTTCATGAGATCTTTAAAAAGAAAAAAATATATATGCTTTCGTTTCTTATGTATGTGATCTACTTCGTAATCTTTCACATATACTTGAGTGATAAGCTTTTAAGCATGAGCCTTGAATCTGAGAGAAGAAAGAGTGATATATCTATGTGAGGTTGAATCATGACTTGTTTGGAATGTGTTGAGCTAACCCATCACCACTGTTTACTCCCAAGTCTTACATGCTTATATGTGGATTATATTTTGTAATTAGCTCTTGAATATCTTGAAGATGTGATGCTTGGTTAAGTGCTAATCTTGGTGACTTGAAAGTATGAGATTGCTGAGACAATATGTTAAAGGGCTTAGAAGTCATTTTGTGAGTCAACGTTGTAGTCATTGTGTTTGTCAACGTTTTGTCTTTGTTCTTGTTTAAGTGTTTTATGTTTTTGTGTCTTTGTGTTTTTGTTTTCGATGCTTAGTTTATTTTCGTTAGTTTCTTTGTTTTTGTTTCTTAGTCTTTTTGGTTTGTTATGTTGATTTTGCTAAGGGACTAGCAAAAGCTAAGTATGGGGGAATTTGATAGGAGCATAAAATGCGACGTTAATAATGTTTAAACCCTATATTTTGCTAAGTTATTTCTTTTATCTTGATCAATTTAACTTAGTTAGTGTTTTACAGGTAAAATGGAGTCTCAAAGTCCAAAAATGGCTAAGGAAGGCACAAGTGGCGCAGAAATGTAAAGAAATGAAGAAATTGAAGTTCTCCCAGTTTGACTAGGAAAAGGAATCCCAGTTGAAGTAGGAGTCTGAAGCTGACTTGGACTAGGAGTTCTACTTGGACAAGGAAACCCAATTCTACTCAGATAAGGAAACCTAGTGTGATAAGGAGTCCCTGTTGGATAAGGATTACTCAAGAAGGTTCCGGAAGAGTGTAGAAGCATCTCGGAAAAGAAAGCAGTATTTGACTAGGAAACCTACTTGGATATGGATTTCTACTCATACTAGGAGAGCCTTGGAACGTTCATGAAGTATCTAGAAGTCTCAAGAAGATCATTTGCCGTGCACATGGAAGAGAAAGCAATAAGGAATTCGGATTTCAAAGCAATGTGGAGTTTGGATTTCTAGTTGAGTATGGATTGAAATTGCCGTGAGATTCTTGAAGGTTCTAGGGAGTTCTTGACGTTTCATTCTTCAATAAGGCGTGGAAGACATGTGAGAGGCATGTGATGTGAAGGAAAATCGAATTAGACTTAAGTTATGCTTTAAAAGTCAAATCCATTACAGATTCGGATTACTGCCTGTGCAGATCAGTCAACTTCAACGGAGCATAGAAAATCGCTCAGAGCTCAGAAAATTATGATCTTTATATGGTTGGAAAGCTACAGATGTCTAGTTTCCAGAACTTTTTACAGCTCGTCGATGTCTATTTACTAGAAGAAGTTATGGTCATTTTAGTGGACTGAGGTCAATCCTGCCGGAAATCTGTTTTGTGCCAAACAAGTCCTAAATCAACACAACTTTGGAGAAACCAAGTAGAAACGAATTGGGAGTGCCTTGAGACGTTCTCCTATATATACCTAGTGTATTAGACGTCTCAAGGTTCAGAATTTTTTCTCCACAATTTCGTATTCTCACTTGTGTGCTCTCAAGTTTCAGGTTTTCATAATTCTTCAAGGAGCAAGCCGTGCCATCACCCTCCATAGCCGTGTTCATCACTTGTTGCCGTGCTAAGGAGCTGCTTTGGACCTTGGGACGTAACTAAGGGTTGTTCATAAGCCTTATCATACATGTACTTCACGGTTTTGTGTAATTGTTAGATAGATTTTCTGCTTTGGATTATCTACGTGTAAGTTGAATCTTTTGAGTATGCAAAACTATTTTCAAAGTATAATTTTGATGTCTTTTCATGTTTGATTTGTTTTGAGTGTTCTTTGTCTTGATTGATTGCCGAATTGATTGAATGATATTCTGATTTTGTGCTTCATTACATGTTAATGATTGACGTGGTTGAAACCATAGATGACTTGCATGTAATTTGCTAGTAATTAGGTTTATGCTTTGTAAACTCTAATTCGAAATAAGTAGTAAAGGCTTGCTTTGAGTCGGAAATCAGATTATGCATGTGATGATGAGTAGTGACGCCCTTGGAGTTGCATGTTCATCAATTCTTTCTTGAACTTAATGATTTGAAAACGAATTTTCAACGTATGTGTGTATTCGGGTTTTCAAAATAAATTGATTTGGTGTTTGCTATTTCGATTAACATAAGAAAGAAAGTTAAAAGGGACATTGGTTGCTTTGATCTTTGTGTCTTGGTTGATGGCATTCTTGGTGATTAATAAAGATTAAGGGATGCATGAAACATTGATTCTTGATAAGTTCTTGATAAATTGTATTTTCAGAAATTCTTCTTTTCCCACCTTTGTATAGAAACGATTTTAATGTTTTATTTGTTTTCTAAAATTTCTGTTTTCAATCTTCAAAAACCCCCCCCAATCTTTATGTTATGTGTTTTTGTATATTTGTAAATAATTAAAATTAACTTAGAGTTTTTAGGTAGCATGTTCATATAAATAATAAAGTAAAATAAAATAAAAAAATGTTTTTAAATTCGTGAATAGTGTCTCCGTGAATAGTAAATATGTGTTTGTGTTTTCTAGGAATTAATTTGGTGGTTTTTAGGGATTTGTCTTGTGTTTTTTAGGGATTGCTAAAAAATAGGGATTTCTTTGGTGTTTTTTAGGAATTGTGTTTCTTAGGGATTTTTGGTGGTGTTCTTTAGGGATTTTTGTTTCCTTGTTGTATATGGATTCCCCATGTGATATGGATTTGTAAATTGTGTATAAATAGGAGTAGGATTTCCAAAACCTTTTCTAACTTAGTTTTCTCTCTAATTTTCGATCTTATATATATGTAGACTTGTATATTCGTTTTTCTCATTCCTTGCTCTCTAATTCGTGTGAACATGTATGTGTGCTCTCTAACTCTTTGTTGTTTCATAATTCTTTCTTGTAAACTTGTAAAATATTTTCGTAACCTTGTATATGTTTGTTCTTTAATTTCGTGACTTGTATATTCTTTTCTTTAATTTGTTCTCACATGTTAGCACCCTCAATCCCAGGTTTTGAACGATACCCTATTTGCTCTATACTAACGATGATATTTTTCAGGGTTTAAATTGACGATGCTTTTGCACGTATCAGAAAGCCGTGAAAAATGAAAAGAAAAAATGTATACGGCTAGAAAAGAAAGAAATGTTTATGGATTTAGTCCCCCATACTTAGTGATTTCGGAGTTTACTTTAAATTGAAGGCCCACTACAGAAAAATTTGGCCTTTGTCCATTTCACTAGAGTTCAAGGGAAGTTTACATTGAAGATTGGGCCCAACATGAAGACATTTGGCCCTTTTATGTTACCTCTAGGGGAAAGTGACGTTTTTGCAATGCCTTGGTGGAATATTTCGAGGTCTCTACATTTACATGTGCTCTGCTAGGTTTTTAGGACACTTTGATAAATCCTTACCTTTCGTTTCTTTAAACCTTGAGCCTTGGCCCCATTACAACCCTTGAGAAGACCTTCTTGATCCTTAAGATGGGACAGCCTTTGATGTGGAGATGAGTCACAAGAGTTGAACCTATGGCAGTCCATTCGTGCAAGTAGTTGATATCCTTCATGAGATCTTTAAAAGAAAATATATGTGCCTTCGTTTCTTTATATGTGATACACTTTGCTTATCTTTCACATATACTTGAGTGATATAAGTTTTTAAGCATTGCCATGATCTGAGAGAAGAAAGAGGGATATACTTGTGAAGATATGAATCATACTTGTCTATAACATGCTAAGCTTAACCCATCACCATTGTTACAACCAAGTCCTACTTGTACATATGTGGATTACATGTTTTAATTAACTCTCGAATACTTACACATAGATTCTTGGTTGAGTGCTAATCTTGGTGTTGTGAAAGTAAGAGATTGCTGAGACAAATAGTTGAAGGGCAATAGAGTCATTTTGGTTGTTTGAGTCTTTAATTTTCGTTGAGTCTTAGTGTGTGTCTTTGTTTGATTTTGCTAAGGGACTAGCAAAAGCTAAGTGTGGGGGAATCTGATAGGAGCATTTTAATGCGACGTTTTACTTGCCTTTCCCTGCATTTCTTGCGTTATTTCCTTAATAAAACTCTGTTTAGGAAAGTTTCCATTCTTTGATTGGGAAAGTTCCTATTTGTAGAAAGTTTCTATTTTTGTAGTTTCTATTTATCATTTTTAGTAAGTTTCCATTTTTCGGTAGTTTCTATTTTTCATTTTTAGAAAGTTTCCCATTTTCTGTTTAGGAAAGTTGCCATTTTTCATTTTAGGAAAGTTTCTATTTTTCTTACTAGTTTCTATTTTCAGGACCTCCGAGCTAAAAAGTGGAAATGAACTCACAAATGGAAAGAGGAGCTTGCGAAAGACAAGGGGAGCAAAAATGAGAAACAATGGACCACAGAAATGAGCAGAAATGAAGAAAAGAAGTTTTCCTGCTTCAACCAGGAAACCCTGCGAAAAGGAGGAAAGCTTACCAATGAAGTTTCCAACGTTACTATGAAAAAGAAATGGAAAAATGAAGTGTCATGACCTTGGAAGATGACAAGGCTTGAAGTTGAAGCAACGAGGCCCAAGAACTCTATGGATTGCATAGGACTTTCGGCAAAATGGATAAAAGCCCATCAAGGCCCATGGAATTAGGGTTTGTGACGCAAAACCTAAACCCTAGAAGAGTTTTCCGTGAAGTATCAAGAGAGAAACAAGGAGTTTGCCGTGAAGAAAATCAGAAATTAAAAGAAGATTTCGGTGAGATTTTCTAGGGCAATTTTTATGGAAAGATAAACCCTAGGAGACTCCTTGCCGTCCAAGCCAAGAGGAGAAGAAGGCTTTGCCGTGTGAATCAAAGAGAAAATAAAAGAATTCGGCATAGAGATATTCTCTAGAGAGTTTTAAGGAAAGAAAATATGTGTGGAGACCAAGAAAAGATCAAAAGAAGTCTAGATACATTCCTTAATTCTCTAAAGGAAGTTTGGCCGAATTGAACTATGAAAATCAGAAATTATCTCAAGGTATTTCGGCCAAGATATTAGGGAATTAAAATTGGAATTTTGTGATTGGTTGGAACACATCATAGGGCTTACTTGGCACCATACCATTGGTTGAAGTGATGTGGAAATTTCTGATTGCTTTGTGAACCCTAGCCGTGCTCCTATATATACATCTCATTCTCAACGCAAAAAGGGCCTCTCTTCCATACAATTTACACTTTAGAAAAAATCAGAAAAGTTCTCTAGAATAGCCGTGAGTTCTTCCATCCTCTAGAGCAAGCCACGAGTTCAAGCAAGGCCAAGGGAGAAGAAGAATTGCCGTGAGCATCATCATCCACCACCATCCTTGAAGCTTGCTTTCGAGATTCAAGAGACCACCACATCAATCGTTGATCACCATCTCCATCTCACGTTGTAATCTGATTCTCCTTTGTAACCTTTGCTTTGATTTCGTTGGTTTTGCTCTAGTTGACATATATGTTTGAATGAATAATTAATTTCTGGAATTTTATGGTTGAATGAGAATTTTCAGATTATATTATTGTTCTTTGAGAGTTGCTTATGTGGGTTTGTTTAATTAAATTTGCATTATAGATAACTTTTGTGTTTTAATCTTATGTGGTTGCAAACACTTAGGGTTTTGATATGAATGGTGCTACAATTTAAGAACATGAATCAACTTTTTGGTTTTGTGTTCTTGAATCAAAAAGTAGTAAATGTTTTGTACAAAAACCGAATTTAATTAAAGAGAATTGCAATTAGGTGGACTTTTCCATACTAAGTTGCACACTTGAGTTGATAGCCTTTCTAGGTGTTTATTGCGTTGAACATGTCATGATTGACTAGCTTTCTAGGGCTTGAATGCATGTTTGATAGGATTAGTCTTTGTGCTTTCACTTAGATTAATTAGCATTGAAAAGTAAAATATGGGAAATTGTTTGCTTTTAACGTTTCACATGATCAACTCCTTTCTCATGACTTAGATGAACAATATTAGGGTTTGAATCGATTTTAATCATATGTTTCGGTTTTTGATATTTGTTCTCTCATTCCATCTTTATTTTTATGTTTTTGCATTTTAATTGTTTTGTTAACTTAGTTTATTTTCGGAAAAACCAAAATCAAAAACCCCCTTTTTCGTGTACAATGTTTATAATTGTGAATATCTTTGTGAATATTATACTTTGTTTTAATTTTAATTGTTTAATTGTTTGACAATGACAGGTGTACCCTCAATCTCCGGAATAGAACGATCCCTATTTGCTTATACTACTAACGATATTTCAGGGTTAAATTATGCGCTTGCACAAAGCTCATCAATCTGCACAGCTCCATGAGAGAACACATTAGTAATAATGAAAGGCCCAATCCAACGAGAACGAAGCTTACCTGGGAAGAGTTTAAGACGAGAATGGAATAAGAGAACTTTCTGGCCCACAACAAAACTCTTCCTACGAATCATCTTATCATGAAATGCCTTAGTCTTGTCTTTGTAAATCTTGGCACTTTCGAAAGCATCATTCCTAATCTCTTCCAACTCTTGCAATGGTAACTTCCTATGAAGCCCAGCTTCATCAAGGTCCATGTTAAACTGTGATGCGCTTTAAGCAAGCGCATAATTTAACCCTGAAATGTCATTAGTAGTATAAAGTAAATAGGGATCGTTCTATTCCGGGGATTGAGGGTACACCTGTCATTGTCAAACAATTAAACAATTAAAATCAAAACAAAGTATAATATTCACACATATGCACATTATTTACGAATTAAAAGGGGGTTTTTGATTTTTGGTTTTTCTGAAATTAAAACTAAGTTAATAAAACAATTAAAATGCAAAAACATAAAAATATAAATGGAATGCAAGAACAAAGATCAAATTCGAAACCCATGATTAAAGTTGATTCAAGTTCATCATTGTTCATCATAGTCATGCAAGAGGAATTGATCATGTGAAACGTTCAAAGCAAACAATTTCCCATATTTTACTTTCAACGCTAATTAATCTAAGTGAAAGCACATAGACTAATCCTATCAAACATGCATTCAAGCCCTAGAAAGCTAGTCAATCATACATGTCTAACGCATTAAGCATCTAGAAAGGCTATCAATTCAAATGTGCAACTTAGTATGAAAAAGTCCACCTAATTGCAATCTTCTTTGATTAAATTCGGTTTTTGTACAAAACCTTTACTACTTATTGATTCAAGAACACAAAACCAAAAAGTTGATTCATGTTCTTAAATTCGTAGCACCAATTATATAAAAACCCTAGGTGTTTGCAACCACATAAGATTAAAATACAAAAGTTATCTATCATGCAAATTTAATCAAACACTCACACATAAGCAACCATAAATCGCAAAACATGAATCTGAAAATTAACAATTATTCATAGAATTTCAGAATTCGAAACTTGTTCAAACATATGTGTCAACTAAGGCATAACCAACGAAAATACAAAGCAAAGGTTACAAGGAGAATCGGATTACACCAAGAGATGGAGATGGTGATGAACGAAAAGGTGATGTGGTCTCTTGAATTTCGAAAGCAATCTTCAAGGTGGAGGATGGATGGTGTTCACGGCTTGTCTTCTTCTTCCTTGGCCTTGCTTGCACTTCGTGGTTGCCCTAGAGGATGGAGAAGAACACAGCTAAGCTAGAGAGAGTTTTCTGATTTTTTCTAAAGTTTAAATTGTATGGAAGAGAGGAGGGGCCTCAAAACGTCACAATGGAGAGGGAATATATAGGGGACGGCAAACTTGGTCCCCAAGCACATATTTTCTGATTTATTTTCCAAGGAATTAAGTTAATAATTCCACATAGCTTCCACCAATGAGAAATTGCCAAATAAGCCCTAGTGTGTCATCCAACCAATCACAAAACTCCATGGAGATTCCCTAATATATTCTTGCCGAATTCCCTTGATTATTTTCTGATTTTCTTCTTGCAATTTCGGCCAAAATATACTTAGGGTTTCTAGGAATGAATCTAGACGCCTTTTGGTGCTTTTCTTGATGTCCACACTTTTTCTTTCCATAAAACTCTCCCTAGAATATCTTTTTGCCGAATTCTCTAGGGTTTCTTCATGAATATCACGGCAACTTCCTCCTTTTCCTCTTGGCTTGGACGGCAAGAGTCTCCTAGGGTTTATCTTTCCATTAAAATTACCCTAGAAAATCTCTTGCGTAATCTTCTTTTAATTTCTGATTTTCACGCCATCTCCCTTGTTTCTCTCTTTGGTTTTCACGGCAAAACATCTCTAGGGTTAGGGTTTTGCGTCACAAACCCTAATGTCATGGGCTATGATGGGCCTTGGTCCAATTTGCCGAAAATCCATAGAGTTCTTGGGCTTCGTTGCTTCATCTTCAAGCCTTCATATTTTCCAACGCAAAACACTTCATTTCTTTCATTTCTTTTCATAGTTGCGTTGGAAACTTCATTGGTAAGCTCTCCTCCATTTCGCAGGGTTTCCTGGTTGCACTAGGAAAGCTTGTTTCTTCATTTCTGCTCAAATGTGTGGCCCGTTTTCTCTCATATTTGTTCGTCTTGATGTTCGAAAGCTCCTCTTTCCATTCGTGCGTTCATTTCCACTTTTTAGCTCGGAAGTCCTGAAAATAGAAACTGGTATGAAAAATAGAAACTTACCTAATTTGAAAAATAGAAACTTACTAAAAATGAAAAATAGAAACTTGCCAGAAAAGAGAAATGAAAACTACAAAAATAGAAACTTCCTAAAAATGGAAAATAGAAACTAAGAAAAATGGAAACTTTCTACAAATAGGAACTTTCCCAATCAAAGAATGGAAACTTTCCTAAACAGAGTTTTACTAAGGAAATGACGCAAGAAATATAAGGAAATGCAGTTAAAACGTCGCATTAAAATGCTCCTATCAAATTCCCCCATACTTAGCTTTTGCTAGTCCCTTAGCAAAATCAAACAAAGACACACACTAAGACTCAACGAAAAATTAAAGACTCTACAAATACAATGACTCTATTGCCCTTCAACTTTTTGTCTCAGCAATCTCTTACTTTCACAACACCAAGAGTAGCACTCAACCAAGAATCAATGTTTAGCATTCGAGAGTTAATTAAAACATGTAATCCACACATACACAAGTAGGACTTGGTTGTAACAATGGTGATGGGTTTAAGCTTAGCATGCTTCAGACAAGTATGATTCAAATCTCACAAGTATATCCCTCTTTCTTCTCTCAGATCATGGCAATGCTTAAAAGCTTATTCACTCATGTATATGTGAAAGATAAACAAAGTGTATCACATATAAAGAAACGAAAGCACATAAATATTCTTTTAAAGATCTCATGAAGGATATCAACTACTTGCACGAATGGACTGCCATAGGTTCAACTCTTGTAACTCATCTCCACATCAAGGGCTGTCCCATCTTAAGGATCAAGAAAGTCCTCTCTCAAGGGTTGTAATGGGGCTCAGGCTCAAGGTTTAAAGAAACGAAAGGTAAGGATTTATCAAAGTGTCCTAAAAACCTAGTAGAGCTCATATGAATGTAGAGATCTCGAAATATTCCACCAAGGCATTGCAAAAACGTCACTTCCCCATAGAGGTAGGATAAGAGGGCCAAATATCATCATGTTGGGCCCAATCTTCAATGTAAACTTCCCTTGACTCTAGTGAAATGGACAAAGGCCAAATTTTTCTGTAGTGGGCCTTCAATTCAAAGCAAACTCCAAGATCACTAAGTATGGGGTATTAAATCCATAAACATTTCTTTCTTTTTATTTCTTTTTAGCCGTATATATTTTTTTCTTCTTTTCATTTTTCACGGCTTTCTCATATTTTTTCTTTTCATGGATAAGTCTACCCCCACACTTGAACTTCACCTCTTCTCAATCTTCATCTTTAACACCAAACCCATGTAATATGTCTCAAAAGTTAGCTCCACTAAGTTCTTAGAATAAAGGGTAGAGTTGTAACTATACTAAGCTTCATGGTTAAGGATTTTAAGGGTGATGAACGAAAAGGCTTAATGTAGGCTCAAAGGGGCTTATCTAGGGGGGTCCCACGACGGGCACAAATGGGGACACAAGTTTATTTGGCAATGGTGGTAATTCCTAGAGAACCTCTATCCCTTCCAGAATCAGGGCCATGTATTGATATTACGTCTTAACAAGCACAAGAGCGAATTGTAGCATTCTCTAGTCCATTAAACTTAATCTATGGCAAGCAGTTAATCAAGATGAAAGAATAATGAGATCATCAAAACATCGCCAAGAACTTAAGAATATATTTTTCATTTCACTCCAAGAAAAAGGGACATGGGCTCAATTATCTCACATGGGCTTTATGAATCACAACTCATCTTAACATGCTCATATTCTGTACCAAGGTCATGCAATCCATATCCACTACAAGGCACATATTTTTCACACATCTCAATTAACCAAAGAATACCATGTTAAAATCATCTCAATGTTGTGATCCTCTTTTAGTCATGATTTCAGAGATATAGAATCATCCCAGACAGTTGAAAGGCATCCTATGACTCAAAACAAAAACAAAAGCAACGAAATTTTTTTTATTTTTTGACATTTTTCAATTTTTTTTTTTTTGTATTTTTCAATATATGACTCAAAAATATAAATCCATTCCCCCACACTTAAATATTGCATTGTCCTCAATGTAATCAAGAATAAGCATGCAATGAAACACTTAAGCATATAGGGATGAAATTTACGAAAATAACTACTAAAACAAAGAGAAAATGGAGAAGTAAAAGGGGAAGAGAAAGCAAATCTGCGTTGATGACTCCTCCACAGCTACTTCTGAATTGGGTTGCCTCCCAAGCAGCGCTTAATGTTTATAGTCTTTCAGCCTAGACTTGTACCTCCATTTAATCCTTTGGTTGTGGGGTGTTTTGGAGGGGTACATCCTCCACTTCATGCTCCACAAACGCCTCATAGTAAGTTAGTAAATTGCAAAGTACAAGAAATACAAGTTAATATTATATACAAGAAAACGTCACTATTCACAAGGCAACAAAAGAGACTTACAAAGTTTGTACAAGTAAGAGAAGTATGAAACAAACCAATTTACAAGTGAAGGGTATGTACAAGTATTTTTTTTTTTTTTTAGAACTTATAAACATAGTTAATAACTCAATTGATTCCAAGTTGTAAGTCGAGCCCAATAGAAACCACTACTATTGGTGAGCTACGATATAGGGATAGTCGCCTAGACATAAGTCTCTTTCCGTGGTTTCAGAAGGCCAGATAGCCAGATTAAGAGGTAAGTGAGAGGGAGGACTCATTTTGGTGATACTACGGAGGCTACTCCCTCATTGAGGTTTACGCCCCTATTGGCTACTACCACATTGTGGTTTACGCACAGTCTATAGTATCTCTGAGATCCAATTTGAACCCATCACCCAGGGTCTCAACCTAAGACACCATCTGTAATGCCCCTTACTCAGTTTGGAAAGTACTCATGTGTAAGACTGTTCTCCAAATGCTAATAAAGGCCGCCCTCAACCTCATAAGACCTTAGAAAGGTACCAATGAAGGGTTAAGGCCAATATTAACAAAAGGGCCCTTGTCTACTCATACGATTTTACACACTTATAACAATCAAATAATTAACAACATTTATAAATCAATTTTTTTTTACTTTTTTTTTTTTTTTTTTTTTTTTCCTTTACAAGTATATTAGACAAATTACACACAAAACTTTCACACAAAACACATGTACAAAACGTCACTATTCACAATTTTTTTTTTTTTTTCTTTTTCTGATTTTTTTTTTTTTTTTTTTTTTTTTCTTTCTTTCTTTTTTTTATTTACAATTATTTTCAACACTTAGGTACGGGAACAGGGAATCTCGTTGTGCAATGGGGCTGAAACAGCTACCCTTCCAAGATTATGTTTAATCCAATATACCTTAAGTGCCACAACAATTTCTTACATTTTCTTTTGTTATAAATACTATTGATATCAAATTTAATTCCAAGCGGTAAATCAAGTGGACATGCGGCCCAAGTATAATCGTCTAGACACAAAGTCCCTCCTACATCCGTTGGGCAACCTTACTGAAATGGCCAGGTAGGGGAGGGCGAACACAAGAGGTAGGATCCATTTTGGCATAGGCTACTCCCTCATTGAGGTTTACGCCCATTTGTAAGCACTTCTGAATCCAGAACCCGTCATGAACGTTGTCCCCTTCCTAGACACCATCTCACATAGGATATTCTTACTAGGATGTAAAAGGTCCTAAGTGTGTTAGACAGTTCGATGAATGTTAATAAAGGCCGCCCTCAACCTTAAGGGACCTGAACTAGGTACCAATAAGGGGTTTAGGCCAATATTAATAAACACGACTTCACCTATTCCTTCTTTAATTTACAACTCACAATTAAACTAGTATTCAACAATATAAATAACAACCTAAGTAATTAATTATCTAATTTTCGACAATTACAAAATTAACAAGCAAAATTTTTTTTTTTTTTTTTTTTTTTTTCGATAACAATATAAACAAAACAATTATTCACAATATGGCAAATGATTTTTCAATCCCCGGCAACGGCGCCAAAAATTGATGCGCTTTAAGCAAGCGCATAATTTAACCCTGAAATGTCATTAGTAGTATAAAGTAAATAGGGATCGTTCTATTCCGGGGATTGAGGGTACACCTGTCATTGTCAAACAATTAAACAATTAAAATCAAAACAAAGTATAATATTCACACATATGCACATTATTTACGAATTAAAAGGGGGTTTTTGATTTTTGGTTTTTCTGAAATTAAAACTAAGTTAATAAAACAATTAAAATGCAAAAACATAAAAATATAAATGGAATGCAAGAACAAAGATCAAATTCGAAACCCATGATTAAAGTTGATTCAAGTTCATCATTGTTCATCATAGTCATGCAAGAGGAATTGATCATGTGAAACGTTCAAAGCAAACAATTTCCCATATTTTACTTTCAACGCTAATTAATCTAAGTGAAAGCACATAGACTAATCCTATCAAACATGCATTCAAGCCCTAGAAAGCTAGTCAATCATACATGTCTAACGCATTAAGCATCTAGAAAGGCTATCAATTCAAATGTGCAACTTAGTATGAAAAAGTCCACCTAATTGCAATCTTCTTTGATTAAATTCGGTTTTTGTACAAAACCTTTACTACTTATTGATTCAAGAACACAAAACCAAAAAGTTGATTCATGTTCTTAAATTCGTAGCACCAATTATATAAAAACCCTAGGTGTTTGCAACCACATAAGATTAAAATACAAAAGTTATCTATCATGCAAATTTAATCAAACACTCACACATAAGCAACCATAAATCGCAAAACATGAATCTGAAAATTAACAATTATTCATAGAATTTCAGAATTCGAAACTTGTTCAAACATATGTGTCAACTAAGGCATAACCAACGAAAATACAAAGCAAAGGTTACAAGGAGAATCGGATTACACCAAGAGATGGAGATGGTGATGAACGAAAAGGTGATGTGGTCTCTTGAATTTCGAAAGCAATCTTCAAGGTGGAGGATGGATGGTGTTCACGGCTTGTCTTCTTCTTCCTTGGCCTTGCTTGCACTTCGTGGTTGCCCTAGAGGATGGAGAAGAACACGGCTAAGCTAGAGAGAGTTTTCTGATTTTTTCTAAAGTTTAAATTGTATGGAAGAGAGGAGGGGCCTCAAAACGTCACAATGGAGAGGGAATATATAGGGGACGGCAAACTTGGTCCCCAAGCACATATTTTCTGATTTATTTTCCAAGGAATTAAGTTAATAATTCCACATAGCTTCCACCAATGAGAAATTGCCAAATAAGCCCTAGTGTGTCATCCAACCAATCACAAAACTCCATGGAGATTCCCTAATATATTCTTGCCGAATTCCCTTGATTATTTTCTGATTTTCTTCTTGCAATTTCGGCCAAAATATACTTAGGGTTTCTAGGAATGAATCTAGACGCCTTTTGGTGCTTTTCTTGATGTCCACACTTTTTCTTTCCATAAAACTCTCCCTAGAATATCTTTTTGCCGAATTCTCTAGGGTTTCTTCATGAATATCACGGCAACTTCCTCCTTTTCCTCTTGGCTTGGACGGCAAGAGTCTCCTAGGGTTTATCTTTCCATTAAAATTACCCTAGAAAATCTCTTGCGTAATCTTCTTTTAATTTCTGATTTTCACGCCATCTCCCTTGTTTCTCTCTTTGGTTTTCACGGCAAAACATCTCTAGGGTTAGGGTTTTGCGTCACAAACCCTAATGTCATGGGCTATGATGGGCCTTGGTCCAATTTGCCGAAAATCCATAGAGTTCTTGGGCTTCGTTGCTTCATCTTCAAGCCTTCTTATTTTCCAACGCAAAACACTTCATTTCTTTCATTTCTTTTCATAGTTGCGTTGGAAACTTCATTGGTAAGCTCTCCTCCATTTCGCAGGGTTTCCTGGTTGCACTAGGAAAGCTTGTTTCTTCATTTCTGCTCAAATGTGTGGCCCGTTTTCTCTCATATTTGTTCGTCTTGATGTTCGAAAGCTCCTCTTTCCATTCGTGCGTTCATTTCCACTTTTTAGCTCGGAAGTCCTGAAAATAGAAACTGGTATGAAAAATAGAAACTTACCTAATTTGAAAAATAGAAACTTACTAAAAATGAAAAATAGAAAGTTACTAAAAATGAAAAATAGAAACTTGCCAGAAAAGAGAAATGAAAACTACAAAAATAGAAACTTCCTAAAAATGGAAAATAGAAACTAAGAAAAATGGAAACTTTCTACAAATAGGAACTTTCCCAATCAAAGAATGGAAACTTTCCTAAACAGAGTTTTACTAAGGAAATGACGCAAGAAATATAAGGAAATGCAGTTAAAACGTCGCATTAAAATGCTCCTATCAAACTGCTTCACAGCCCACCAGGCTTTGTGCTCTAACTCCACAGGTAAATGGCAAGGTTTGCCATAAACAATTCGATAAGGGGACATTCCAATGGGAGTCTTGTATGCAGTTCTGTAGGCCCACAAAGCATCCTCCAAGCGTAGGGACCAATCCTTCCTGTTAGGGTTCACAGTCTTTTCCAATATCCCCTTAATCTGACGATTTGAGACTTCAGCTTGCCCACTTGTTTGGGGGTGATAAGGTGTAGAAACCTTATGTGTAACATCATATTTCTTCAACAAGGCCTCAATCGTCCGATTGCAAAAATGGGTACCACCATCACTAATGAGGACTCTAGGCATTCCAAACCTGCTAAAGATGTTAGACTTGATAAAATCTGCAACAACCTTAGAGTCATTAGTTCGAGTGGCCTTTGCTTCCACCCATTTGGAAACATAGTCCACAGCAAGTAAGATATATAAACACCCAAAAGATGAAGGGAAGGGTCCCATGAAATCTATACCCCAGACATCAAATATTTCAACAGTTATGATATTAGACAATGGCATTTGATCTCTAGAACTTAGATTTCCGGTTCTTTGGCATCTATCACAAGTTAAACAATATGCATGTGCATCCTTAAATAACGTTGGCCAAAAGAACCCTGACTCTAACACCTTAAATGCAGTCTTTTTAGACCCAAAGTGACCCCCACATGCTTTAGAATGGCAGAAAGAAAGTATGGCATTATGTTCATGTTCAGGTATACATCTCCTAATCAGTTGATCAGAACAATATTTCCATAGGTAAGGTTCATCCCAAACATATTGCTTAACAGTTTTCTTTAGCCTATCTCTATGAGCACGTGACATGGTATCAGGAATCTTTCTAGAAACAATGTAATTCACAATATCTGCATACCATGGTTCACTTACCTGAATTCCAAAAAGCTGCTCATCTGGAAACGTCTCCACCAGAGGTAGAGGGTCTTCTGCATGCACCAAACGACTCAAGTGGTCAGCTACCACGTTTTCACTACCCTTCTTGTCCTTGATTTCCACGTCAAACTCTTGTAAGAGTAGGACCCATCTGATAAGCCTTGGTTTCGCCTCTTTCTTGGTCATTAAGTACTTTAGAGCTGCATGGTCAGTATAGATAATGACTTTAGTACCAAGTAAATAGGAACGAAAATTTTCAAGTGCAAATACCACTGCAAGTAACTCTTTCTCTGTGGTGGAATAATTCATTTGTGCATCATTCAGAGTCCTTGAGGCGTAGTAGATGGCACAGGATCGTTTGTCCTTCCTTTGCCCCAAAACAGCTCCAACTGCATAGTCAGAGGCATCACACATCAACTCAAAGGGCAAAGACCAATCTGGAGGTAACATGATGGGGGCAGACGTCAACAACTCCTTAAGCTTGTCAAAAGCTTCTTGACACTCCTTGTCAAAATGAAACGCCACATCCTTCTGGAGTAGTTGGCATAGAGGTCTCGAAATCTTGGAGAAGTCCTTGATAAACCTCCTGTAAAAACCTGCATGGCCAAGGAACGAACGAATCTCTCTCACAGAAGTGGGAGAGGGTAAGTAACGCACAAGGTCTACCTTAGCTTTATCGACCTCGATGCCCTTAGCAGAGATAATATGCCCTAGAACTATGCCTTGTCTAACCATAAAATGGCATTTCTCCCAATTTAATACAAGGTTAGTTTCCATGCAACGTTTCAGAATTATTTCTAGATTAATTATTAAGACAATCATCATAACTTTTTCCAAAAACAGAAAAATCATCCATGAATACCTCGATGATTTTCTCAATATAATCTGAAAATATACTTACCATACACCTCTGAAAAGTACCTGGTGCGTTGCATAGTCCGAAAGGCATGCGACGATAAGTAAAAGTCCCAAAAGGGCAGGTGAACGTTGTCTTCTCTTGGTCCTCATTGGTTATGTGAATCTGATTGTATCCTGAGTAGCCATCCAAGAAGCAGTAGTAATCATGTCCAACTAGGCGCTCAAGCATTTGATCAATGAATGGAAGAGGAAAGTGATCTTACCTTGTTGTTGCGTTGAGCTTCCTGTAGTCAATACAGACTCTGTGGCCTGTGACTGTCCTTTGGGGCACCAATTCATTCTCAGCATTCTTTACCACAGTTACCCCAGACTTCTTGGGCACAACCTGAACTGGAGACACCCATTTGGAGTCCGAAATGGGGTAGATCACCCCACAATTGAGGAGTTTGATAACCTCCTTCTTCACAACTTCCATCATTGGAGGGTTGAGACGACGTTGAGCCTCTCTAGTAGGTTTGGTCCCCTCCTCAAGAAGTATCCTATGGACGCAAGTTGTAGGGCTTATTCCCTTGATATCCGCCAATGTCCATCCTATGGCGGTCTTGTGTTGCTTCAACATCACCACCAATCTCTCCTCTTATGATGAAGTAAGTGAGGAAGACACAATCACTGGTAAAGTCTCCTTGTCCCCTAAGTAGACATACTTCAAGTGGTCTGGTAGAAGTTTAAGTTCAAGTTCTGGTGCCTGAACCACTGAAGGTAGAGTCTTGTTAGTAGATAACTGAATAGACAAGGGTGAAGTTGATTTACCTACGAAGGGTGATGCCTCAAGGAAGGACACATTGGCAATGATTTTGTCCTCACAAGTTTCCTTGAGCACATCCCCTGGGATTGTGACGCCATCTTTGGTGTATCCCACTCCTTGCTCAAGTGTGGTAACCAAAGTATCCTCATTCATGACATCAAACATTTTCTGCGCAAGATTGTCCAGAATATCAATAGAAAAACAGTCATGAATATCAAGAGGATACCTCATGGCTTCAAAGATGTTGAAGCCAATAACATCACCATCAAATTCCATGGTGAGCGAGCCAGCGTATACATCTATTTTCGTCCTAGCTGTCCTTAAGAAAGGACATCCCAAAAGCAATGGAGTGGTACTCACAGGAGAGTCCTCCATTTCCAACACGTAGAAGTCCGCTGGAAAAATAAGATGGTTAACCTGCACAAGCACATCTTCCAACAAACCTCTAGGGTATGCATTGGACCTGTCAGCTAACTGAATGATAACATTATCAGCTTTAAGTGCCCCTAAACCTAAGGCTTCATAAACAGAGTAAGGCATAACATTAATAGATGCTCCTAGGTCTAGCATGGCATTTTTAAACCTGGATTTACCAATAGTACATGGAATGGTGAAACTTCCAGGATCCTTACACTTTGGAGGAATCTTCCTCTGAATCAAGGCAGAGGCGTTCTCACTTACCTTTACCACCTCCTTTTCTCTGTTTGTCCTCCTAGTGGTGCAAAGTTCTTTTAGGAACTTGGCATACTTGGGGACTTGCTTGATGGCTTCTAGGAGGGGTAAGTTCACTTGTACCTTCTTGAAAGTATCCAATATAGCTTGGTCACTTTCGTCCTTCTTTGATTGGGCAAACCTGCGTGGGAAGGGCATGCAAGGAGAAGAAGGGTTAGCAATAACCGAATTGGACAAGTTAGAATTATTACCTTTGATATCCGGTTTTGCCTTAATTGGTGAGGACGCCTTAGTCTCTTCCTTGGACGTTGCAGGGTCCTTTTCAAGTTCCAACTTAGTGGGCTCTTGGTCTTTCTCATTGCTTGCCTTGGCCACCTTGGTTCGTTGAGGTTGATCCACGAATGGTCGTCCACTCCTTGTAGTCACAACAGATGCATTCTCCACATTACCCTTAGGGTTAGGTATTGTGATACTAGGGAGCTTTCCAGTCTCGTGAATCTTTCCCATGAAGTCCACAACTTGGCCCATCTGCTTCTTAAGGTCTGCAATATCCTTGGTGTGGGTCTGTTGTCCTTGAATCAAAGCCTGTGTAGAGTTGGTCAAAGCTTGGGTGGAACTAGTCAAGGCTTCCAACGTCTTATCATAATGGGACATTGAAGGCCCAGAGTTCTGTGAAGGAGGAATGTAAGGCCCTTGAGGACGTTGGAAAGTAGGCCCTTGAGGACGTTGGAAATTCTCACCAAGAGGATTCTGAACGTTGTCATTGTTGGTCCACTTGAAGTTGGGATGGTCCCTCCATCCTGGGTTGTAGGTATTTGAATAAGGGTCATGCCTAGGACGTTGAGAGCCTCCCTGATATCCACCTTGATATCCTCCAATAGCATTTGCAGATTCCCATCCTCCATTGTCATTGAGTTGAGGGCATTGATCTGTAACATGCCCTTGCATAGAGCATACCCCACAAGCTATTGATGCACTTGGTACCTTGGAACTTATCACTTGATTCATAAGGAGGGTGAGCTTATTCAGTTGATCTTCAATGGCAGAATTCCTACCTACTTCATGTACCTTACGAATGGAGTGTCCTACACCCTCATATTGTTGAGTGTTTAGGGCACGATTAGCTATAAGTTCCTTCCCAGCCGCAGGTGATTTATCCACAAAAGCTCCTCCAGCTGCAGCATCAAGCATTTGCCTTTCTAAAGGTAGAAGTCCTTCATAAAAGCATGTAAGTAAGGTCTCTTCCTTCATCTGATGTTGAGGACATTGTGCAAGAAGGGAATTGAACCTCTCAAAATAGGCAGCGTAGGACTCATCATGAGCTTGCTCAATTCCACTGAGCTTCTTCCTGAGTGTGATGACCTTAGAAGCTGGGAAGTACTTCTCCAAGAAAGCCTTCATCATTGTGTCCCAAGAAGTGATGCGTCCAGCAGGAAGATCATATAGCCAATCTTTGGCTCTGTCAGCTAAGGAGAAGGGAAATGCCTTCATCTTCAGAATATTTTCATCTGCTCCTTGTGGTTGCATGTTGGAACACACAGCCTGGAATGCTCTCAGATGCTTGTTGGCGTCCTCCATATTAAGTCCATGGAAAATAGGGAGTTGGTGTAGTAATCCACTTTTCAGCTCAAACTCTGCATGTCTTCCTGCAGCAGGTTCAGGGTACACAATACTTGTAGGGGGTCCTCCTTGGACAGATGCTGTGGAGAGTTCCCTAATAGAAGCCATTCTCTCTTCCTTTACTTCTTCAGGTGGTGGTGAAGGTGGTGGTGTAGAGTTGGACGAAACCACAGGTGAAGGTGAACGTGAAGGAGGAGATGGAGCAGGAGTAGGTGGAGTAGACTCCTCAGAAGAGTAGATCCTCTTCCCTTGCTCGTTAAACGTGTATTCTTTGAATTGCAAGGTAGAAGGTCTTCTGTACTCAAGTTGTGGAGGATTTTTCAAACGAGCGAGTCTTTCTTCAATCTCTTTCTTGCTAGGGATTTTAGAGGACTCGGACATTCATGGAATTTCCTGAACAACATTAAGATTTACAAAAGTTAGTAACTTACAAAAGACAAGAAATACAAGTTAATATTTTATACAAAAACGTCACTATTCACAAGGCAACAAAAGAGACTTACAAAGTTTGTACAAGTAAGAGAAGTATAAAACAAACCAATTTACATGTGAAGAGTATGTACAAGTATTTTATTTTTACATTTTTTTTTTGCATGGAATTGTCACAAACAAAGTTAATAACTCAATTGATTCCGAATTGTAAGTCGAGCCCAATAGAAACCACTACTATTGGTGAGCTACGATATAGGGATGGTCGCTTAGACATAAGTCACTTTCCTTTGTTTCAGAAGGCCAGATAGCCAGATTAAGAGGTAAGTGAGAGAGAGGACTCATTTTGGTTATACTACGGAGGCTACTCCCTCATTGAGGTTTACGCCCCTATTGGCTACTTCCACATTGTGGTTTACACACAGTCTGTAGTATCTCTGAGATCCAATTTAAACCCATCACCCAGGGTCTCAACCTAAGACACCATCTGTAATGCCCCTTACTCAGCTTGGAAATTACTCATGTGTTAAACTGTTCTCCAAGTGCTAATAAAGGCCGCCCACAACCTCATACGACCTTAGAAAGGTACGAATGAAGGGTTAAGGCCAATATTAACAAAAGGGCCCTTGTCTACTCAGACGATTTTACACACTCACAACAATTAAGTATTTAACAAAATTCATAACTCCATTTTTTTTATTTTCTTTAATTCTATTTCTTTACAAGTATAATTAGACAAAACTTTCACACACAACACAAGTACAAAACGTTACTATTCACATCTAATTATTTATTTTTTATTTTATTTTTTTTTTATTTTTTATCTTTTACAAATATTTTCAACACTTAGGTACGGGAACAGGGAATCTCGGAGTGCAATGGGCTGTAACAGCTACCTTTCCAAGATTATGTTTAATCCAATATACCATACATGTATCACAACACTTTATTACATTTTCTTTTGTCATAAATATTATTGATATCAAATTTAATTCCAAGCGGTAAATCAAGTGGACGTGCGGCCCAAGTATAATCGTCAAGACACAAAGTCCCTCCTACATCCTTTGGGCAACCTTACTGAAATGGCCAGGTAGGGGAGGACGAACACAAGAGGTAGGATCCATTTTGGCATAGGCTACTCCCACATAGTGGTTTACGCCCATTTGTAAGCACTTCTGAATCCAGAACCCGTTATGAACGTTGTCCCCTTCCTAGACACCATCTCACATAGGCTATACTTGGATATAAAAGGTCCTAAGTGTGAAGACAGTTCAATGAATGTTAATAAAGGCCGCCCTCAACCTTAAGGGACCTGAACTAGGTACCAATAAGGGGTTTAGGCCAATATTAATAAACACGACTTCACCTATTCCTTCTTTAATTTACAACCTACAATTAAACTTGTGTTCAATAAAATAAATAACAACCTAAATAATTAATCTAAATTTCGACAATTACTAAATAATTAACAAGAATTTTTTTTTTTTTTTTTTTTTTTTTTTTCGGTCACAATATAAACAAAACACAATATTCACAATGTGACAAATGATTTTTCAATCCCTGGCAACGGCGCCAAAAATTGATGAACTTTTAGCAAGCGCATAATTTAACCCTAGAAATATCATTAGTAGTATAAGCAAGTAGGGATCGTTCTATTCCGGGGATTGAGGGTACACCTGTCAATGTAAGACAATTTAAACAATTAAAATAAAACAAAGTATAATATTTACACATATAAACACTATTCACAAATTTAGGGGGTTTTTTTAGATTTTTGGTTGACACGCTTTTTGCAAGCGCATAATTTAACCCTGAAATGTCATTAGTAGTATAAGTAAGTAGGGATCGTTCTATTCCGGGGATTGAGGGTACACCTGTCAATGTAAGACAATTAAAATTAAAACAAAGTATAATATTCACAAAGATATTTACAATTATAAACATTTTACACGAAAAGGGGGGATTTTGTTTTTGGTTTTTCGAAAATAAAACTAAGTTAACAAAACAATTAAAATGCAAAAACATAAAAATACAAATGGAATGAGAGAACAAAGATCAAAAACCGAAACATATGATTAAAATTGATTCAAACCCTAATATTGTTCATCTAAGTCATGAGAGAGGAGTTGATCATGTGAAACATTCGAAAGCAAATGAATTCCCATTTTTTACTTTTCAATGCTAATTAATCTAAGCGAAAACACCTAGATTAATCCTATCAAACATGCAATCAAACCCTAGAAAGCTAGTCAATTATGTCATGTTTAATGCATTACACATAAAGAAAGGCTATCAACTCAAGTGTACAACTTAGTATGGAAAAGTCCACCTAATTGCAATCCTCGTTAATTAAATTCGATCTTTGCTCAAAACCTTTACTACTTTGATTCAAGTTTACACAAAACGAAAAGTCGATTTCATGTTCTTAAACCTAGCACCAATTATATCGAAACCCTAAGTGTTTGCAACCACATAAGATTAAAATACAAAAGTTATCTATAACGCAAATTTAATTAAACAAACCCACATATGCAACTCTCGAATCACAATAATAGAATCTGAAAATTCTCAATTAATCATAAAAATTCCAGAATAATAACTTTGTTCAATCATGAATGTCAACTAAAGCAAACCAACGAAATTCAAACAAAGGTTACAAAGTAGAGGTCGAATTACACCGTGGATGGAAGATGAGGATGGATGATTTTCGTTGTGATCCTTGAAACTTGAAAGCAAGTCTTCAATGGTGGATGGTGGAGGAATAATCACGGCTCCTTCTTCTCCCTTCGGCCTTGCTTGAACTCCGTGGCTTGCTTTAGAGGATGGAGAGAAAATTGAGAGAGCTTATGACGTTATGGAGGATTTTCTGAATGAAAGTGTGTTTTAAACGTCTAGCATAGGGGGGTTTATATAGGGGAACGGCCAAGCTTTGCCACACAGCTTCGACCAATCACGTAGCGCCACGTCAGCTCTGTGTGTCATCCAACCAATCAAAAACCTCCAAAATCAATCCCTAATATATTGTTGCTGATTTTCCCAAGATTATTTCTGATTTTTCTCTTAATTTTCGGCCAAATATCTAGGCATGAACCTAGACAATGTATCCGGACTCATTTTGGACATTTTCTCCCTTAAATCTCTCCATGGCTTTATCCTTAACATCCTCCCCTTGATTTTCTCTTGATTTCCACATTAAAATTGCAGATTTTATTCTCTAATTTCAGCCAACATATCTTGAGGGAATTAAGGAATGAATCTGGACTTGTTTTGAGTCTTTTCTTGTTGCACAATCCCTTGAAATTCTCCCTTGATTTTCTCAACGTAATCTCCTTGATTTCCCATGCAAAAATCAGATTTAATCTCCCATAATATCTCCCACGTCATCTTCAAGCCATGTGACCTCCTAATGCCTTCAGGTTTCCTAGCCTCATCAGGATTCCTGCGTTGACTGGGATTCCTAGTCGGACCAGGAAAACTCCATTTCTTCATTTCAGCTTTATTTCCTTGTCATTTATTCCAATGTACCTAGAAAATAGAAACTTTTATTAAAATTACTAAAAATAGAAACTTTCTAAAGATGGAAACTTTCCTAATCAAGAAGGATTTATTTAAGGAAATAACTAAGTAAATATGAGGTAATAACAGTTAAAACGTCGCATTAAAATGCTCCTATCATTGGTTTGTTTTTCGAAAATAAAAAGAATTAAAACTAAGTATAAACAAAAACACAAATGCAAGAATGAAATGTAAGAAACAAAGATTAAAACCAAGTTCATGATTAAATTCGAGTTAACCCTACATTGCTCTTCCAAGTCATGTGAAAGGAGTTGATCATGTGAAACATTCAAAAGCAAACGATTCCCCATATTTTACTTTCAACGCTAATTAACCTAAGTGAAAGCACGAAGATTAATCCTATCAAACATGTAATCAAGCTCTAGAAAGCTAGTCAATCATACATATTCAACGCAAGAAACACTTAGAAAGGCTATCAACTCAAGTGTACAACTAAGTATGAATAAGTTCATCTAATTGCAATCCTTTTTCAATTGAATTCGATTTTTGTTCAAAACCTTTACTACTTTTGATTTAAGTTCATAACACAAAAAGTTGAATCATGTTCTTAAATCTAGCACCACTCATACATAAACCCTAAAAGTTTCGAACCAATTAAGATTAACATACAAGAGATATCTGTAAAGCAAATTCAATCGAACAATCACACATAAGCAACTTTGGAATCACAACATAGAATTCGAAATCCTTTATTCAATCATAAAATTTCAGATTATAAACCTTGTTCAAACATCAATGTTAACTAGAACAACATCCAACGAAATCAAACAAGGAGAATCAAAAGTGATTACAAGAAAGAAGGTTGAATTACACCGTGAATGGAGAGATGGATGAATGACTTGAATGATGAACGAATGAAACTTGAAAGCAAGCTTCAAAGTGCACGGCTTCAAGGTGGAGTGGATGATGATGCTCACGGCCTAGTCCTTGCTTCTTCCTTCCTTGCTTGAAAACGCCAAAAGTTGAACTAGAGAATGGAGAGAGCTTCCACGCGTAGAGAGAATTTTCTGAATTGTGTAGTGGTCGTTGAGACGTCTAGGGTAGAGAGTATATATAGGGAACGGCCAAACTTGGTCTCCAAGCCGTGAATTTCTGATTTATTTTCCAAGGAATTAAATTAATAATTCCACATGCCTTCCACCAATGAGAAATTGCCAAGTAAGCCCTAGTGTGTCATCCAACAAATCATAAAACTCCAAGAAGATACCCTAATATATTCTTGCCGAATTTCCTTGATTATTTTCTGATTTTCTTCTTGATATTTCGGCCAAAGCATGCTTAGGGTTTCTAGGAATGAATTCTTTCCATAAACTTCACCCTAGAAAATCTCTTGTGTAATCTTTTATTCTTCTTTTGATTTTCACGCCACTTTTGCCTCCTCCCTTTGGTTTTCACGGCAACACATCCCTAGGGTTAGGTTTTTGCGTCACAAACCCTAATGTCATGGCTTTGATGGGCCTTGATCCATTTTGCCGAAAATCCATAGAGTTCTTGGGTCTCGTTGCTTCATCTTCAAGCTTTCTCATCTTCCAACGCAAAACACATTATTTTTCCATTTCTTTTTCATAGTTGCGTTGGAAACTTGCTAGGGAAGCCTTCCTCCATTTCGTAGGATTTCCTTGTTGGACTAGGAAAGCTTATTTCTTCATTTCTGCTCAAATGTGTGTGCCGTTTTCTCTCATATTCGTTCGCCTTGACGTTCACAAGCTCCTCTTTCCATTCGTGCGTTCATTTCCACTTTTTAGCTCGGAGGTCCTGAAAATAGAAACTAGTATGAAAAATAGAAACTTACTAAAAATGAAAAATAGAAAGTTACTAAAAATGAAAAATAGAACGTTCAGAATCCTCTTGGAGGGAACTTCCAACGTCCTCAAGGGCCTTCATTTCAAGGATCTTCCTTTCCAAGGCCTTACATGCCTCCTCCTCAACAGAATTCAGGGAATTCCAACTCTCACTATGATAAATCGTTGGAGGCCTTGACTAGCTCTACACAAGCCCTGACAAACTCTACTCAGGCTTTGATTCAAGGACAACAGACCCATACTAAGGACATTGCAGACCTTAAGAAGCAAATGGGCCAAGTTGTGGACTTCATGAGCAAGATCCATGAAACGGGGAAGCTCCCTAGTAACACAATACCTAACCCTAAGGGTAATGTGGAGAATGCATCAGTTGTGACTACAAGGAGTGGAAGACCATTTGTGGATCAACCCAAGCAAACCAAGAAGGCCCAAGTGAGCATAGAGATTGAGGAAGACCAAGAACCCACCAAGTTGGGTATTGCGAAGAACCCTGCAACGTCCAAAGAAGAAACCAAGGCGTCCTCACCAAAGGAAAAACCGGAAATTAAAGGTATTCATTCTAACTTATCAAATTCGGTTATTGCTAACCCTTCTTTTTCTTGCATGCCCTTCCCACGCAGGTTTGCCAAATCTAAGAAGGATGAGAGTGACCAAGCTATCTTGGAAACTTTCAAGAAGGTGCAAGTGAACTTACCCCTCCTAGAGGCCATCAAGCAAGTCCCTAAGTATGCCAAGTTCCTCAAAGAGCTTTGCACTACTAGGAGAGTAAACTGTGAAAAGGAGGTGGTAAAGGTAAGTGAGAATGTCTCTACCCTGATTCAGAGGAAAATTCCTCCAAAGTGTAAGGATCCTGGAAGCTTTACTATTCCATGTACGATTGGTAATTCCAGATTTAAGAACGCAATGCTAGATCTAGGTGCATCTGTTAATGTTATGCCCTATTCTGTTTATGAAACCCTAGGTCTAGGGGAACTTAAATCTGATAATGTTATCATTCAGTTAGCTGACAGATCCAATGCATACCCTAGAGGTTTGTTGGAGGATGTGCTTGTGCAGGTTAACCATCTTATCTTCCCAGCTGAATTTTATGTGTTGGAAATGGAGGACTCCCCTGTGAGTTCCACTCCATTACTTTTGGGACGTCCTTTCTTAAGGACAGCTAGGTCAAAGATAGATGTATATGCAGGATCTCTCACCATGGAATTTGATGGTGACGTTATTGGCTTCAACATCTTTGAAGCCATGAGGTATCCTCTTGATGTTAATGATTGTTTTTCTACTGATATCTTGGATGATCTTGCACAGAAAATGTTTGATGTCATGAATGAAGATACCCTAGCCACGACGCTTGAACAAGGAGTAGGGTACACACAAAGTGGCGTCACTATCTCAGAGGATAAATTGAAGGACACTTGTGAGGAGAAGATCATTGAAAACGTCTCATTCCTTGAAGCATCACCCTATATAGGTAAGTCTCACTCTCCTTTGTCCATTCAGTTATCTACTAACAAGACTTTACCTTCAGTGGTCCAGGCCCCAGAACTTGAGCTTAAACCTCTTCCAGACCACTTGAAGTATGTCTATTTAGGGGACAAGGAGACCTTACCAGTAATTGTGTCCTCTGCACTTACGACTCCACAAGAAGATAAGTTGGTGGAAATGCTGAAGCAACACAAGACCGCCATAGGATGGACATTGGCGGACATCAAGGGAATCAGCCCTACAACTTGCTTCCATAGGATACTTCTAGAGGAGGGGTCTAAACCCACTAGAGAGGCTCAACGTCGTCTCAACCCTCCAATGATGGAAGTTGTGAAGAAGGAGGTTATCAAACTTCTAGATTGTGGGGTGATCTACCCCATCTCGGACTCCAAGTGGGTCTCCCCAGTTCAGGTTGTGCCCAAGAAATCTGGGGTAACTGTGGTGAAGAATGCTGAGAACGAACTGGTGCCCCAAAGGACAGTCACAGGCCACAGAGTGTGCATTGACTATAGGAGGCTCAACGCAACAACAAGGAAAGATCACTTTCCTCTTCCATTCATTGATCAGATGCTTGAGCGCCTAGCTGGACATGACTACTACTGCTTCTTGGATGGCTACTCAGGCTACAATCAGATTGCCATAGCCAATGAAGATCAAGAGAAGACAACCTTCACTTGCCCCTTTGGGACGTTTGCCTATCGACGTATGCCCTTTGGCCTTTGCAACGCCCCAGGTACCTTTCAGAGGTGTATGGTAAGTATCTTTTCAGATTATGTTGAGAAAATCATAGAGGTATTCATGGATGACTTTTCAGTTTTTGGAAAGAATTTTGATGATTGTCTTAATAATCTGGAGATAATTTTGAAACGTTGCATGGAAACTAACCTTGTATTAAATTGGGAAAAATGCCATTTTATGGTAAAACAAGGAATAGTTCTAGGACATATTGTCTCTGCTAGGGGAATAGAGGTTGATAAAGCCAAGGTGGATGTTGTGCGTTACTTACCCTCTCCCACTTCTGTGAGAGAGATTCGTTCGTTCCTTGGACATGCAGGATTTTACAGGAGGTTCATCAAGGACTTCTCCAAGATTTCGAGACCTTTATGCCAACTACTCCAGAAGGAGGTGACTTTTCACTTTGACAAGGAGTGTCAAAATGCTTTTGACAAGCTTAAGGAGTTGTTGACGACTGCCCCAATCATGTTACCTCCAGATTGGTCCTTGCCCTTTGAGTTGATGTGTGATGCTTCTGACTACGCAGTTGGAGCTGTTTTGGGGCAAAGGAAGGACAAACGCCCTTATGCCATCTGCTACGCCTCAAGGACTCTTAATGATGCACAGATGAACTATTCCACCACAGAGAAAGAGCTCCTTGCAGTTGTCTTTGCCCTTGAGAAATTTCGTTCTTACTTACTTGGTACCAAGGTTATTATTTTTACTGACCATGCAGCTTTGAAGTATTTGATGACCAAGAAGGAAGCGAAACCAAGGCTGATTAGATGGATACTACTCTTGCAAGAATTCGATGTGGAAATCAAGGACAAGAAGGGTAGTGAAAACGTGGTAGCTGACCACTTGAGTCGTTTGGTCCATGCAGAAGACCCTCTCCCTCTAGTGGAGACGTTTCCAGATGAGCAACTCTTTGGACTTCAGGTAAGTGAACCATGGTATGCAGATATTGTGAATTACATTGTTTCTAGGAAGATTCCTGATACCATGTCACGTGCTCATAAAGATAGGCTAAAGAAAACTGTTAAGCAATTTGTTTGGGATGAACCTTATCTATGGAAATATTGCTCTGATCCACTGATTAGGAGATGTGTGCCTGAGCATGAACATAATGCCATACTTTCTTTTTGCCATTCTAAAGCATGTGGGGGTCACTTTGGGTCTAAGAAGACTGCATTTAAGGTGTTAGAGTCTGGGTTCTTTTGGCCAACATTATTTAAGGATGCACATGCCTATTGTTTAACTTGTGATAGATGCCAAAGAACAGGAAATCTAGGTTCTAGAGATCAAATGCCATTGTCTAATATCATAACTGTTGAAATATTTGATGTCTGGGGTATAGATTTCATGGGACCCTTCCCTTCATCTTATGGGTTTCTTTACATCCTACTTGCTGTGGACTATGTTTCCAAATGGGTGGAAGCAAAGGCCACTCGAACTAATGACTCTAAGGTTGTTGCAGATTTTATCAAGTCTAACATCTTTAGCAGGTTTGGAATGCCTAGAGTCCTCATTAGTGATGGTGGTTCTCATTTTTGCAATCGGACGATTGAGGCTCTCTTGAAGAAATACGATGTGACACATAAGGTTTCTACACCTTATCACCCCCAAACTAGTGGGCAAGCTGAGGTCTCTAACCGTCAAATCAAGGGGATATTGGAGAAGACTGTGAACCCTAACAGGAAAGACTGGTCCTTGCGTTTGGAGGATGCTTTGTGGGCCTACAGAACTGCATACAAGACTCCCATAGGTATGTCACCATATCGAATTGTCTATTGCAAACCTTGCCATTTACCTGTGGAGTTAGAGCACAAAGCTTGGTGGGCTGTGAAGCAGTTCAACATGGATATTGATGCAGCTGGGCTTCATAGGAAGTTGCAATTGCAAGAGTCAGAGGAGATTAGGAATGATGCCTTCGAAAGTGCTAAGATTTACAAGGACAAGACTAAGGCATTCCATGATAAAATGATTCGAAGGAAGACTTTTGTTGTGGGCCAAAAAGTTCTTCTTTTCCATTCTCGTCTCAAACTCTTCCCAGGTAAACTTCGTTCTCGTTGGATTGGGCCTTTTGTTATCACTAATGTGTTCTCCCATGGAGCTGTGCAGATAAAGAGTGAACACACAGATAACGAGTTCAAAGTGAATGGCCATCGATTGAAGCCTTACTATGAGGCGTTTGTGGAGCATGAAGTGGAGGCTGTACCCCTCCAAAACGCCCCACAACCAGAGGATTAAATGGAGGTACAAGTCTAGGCAGAAAGACTATAAACATTAAGCGCTGCTTGGGAGGCAACCCAATTCAAAAGTAGCTGTGGAGGAGCCTTCAACGCAGATTTGCTTTTTCCTCCCTACTTCTCCATTTTGTATCTTTTGTTTTTCTTTGAACTTTATTTTCGTAAATTTCATCCCTATATGCTTAAGTGTTTCATTGCATGCTTATAATTGATTACATTGAGGACAATGCAATATTTAAGTGTGGGGGAAGGGATTTATATTTTTATCTTGAGTCATATATATTGAAAAAAATACAAAAAAATCGAAAAATGTCAAAAATAAAAAAAATTCGTTGCTTTTGTTTTTATTTTGAGTCATAGGATGCCTTTCAACTGTCTGGGATGATTCTATATCTCTGAAATCATGGCTAAAAGAGGATCACAACATTGAGATGATTTTAACATGGTATTCTTCGGTTAATTGAGATATGTGAAAAATGCATGCATGTGTAGTGGATATGGCATGACCTTGGTACAGAATATGAGCATGTTAAGATGAGTTTTGATTCATAAAGCCTATGTGAGATATTTGAGCGATGTCCCTCTTTCTTGGAGTGAAAATAAAAATATGTATTCTTAATTTCTTGGCGATGTTTTGATGATCTCATTATTCTTTCATCTTGATTGACTGCTTGCCATAGATTAAGTTTAATGGACTAGAGAATGCTAGAATTCGCTGTTGTGCTTGTTGAGACGTATATCAATACATGGCCCTGATTCTGGAAGGGATAGAGGCACCCTAGGAATTACCACCATTGCCAAATGAACTTGTGTCCCTATTTGTGCCCGTCGTGGGAGCCCCCTAGATAAGCCCCTTTGAGCCTACATTAAGCCTTTTCATTCATCACCCTAAAAATCCTTAACCATGAGCTTAGTATAGTTACAACTTTACCCTTTGTTCTAAGAACTTAGTGGAGCTATCTTTTGAGACATACTACATGGGTTTGGCGCTAAGGAGGAAAATTGAGAAGAGGTGAAAGTTCAAGTGTGGGGGTAGACTTGTCCATGGAAAGGAAAATATGTTAAAGCCGTGAAAAATGAAAAGAAAAGAAAAAATGTGTACGGCTAAAAAGAAAAAGAAAGCAATGTATATGGATTTTAGTCCCCCATACTTAGTGATTTCGGAGTTTACTTTAAATTGAAGGCCCAATACAGAAAAATTTGGCCTTTGTCCATTTCACTAGAGTTCAAGGGAAGTTTACAATGAAGATTGGGCCCAACATGAAGACATTTGGCCCTTTTATGTTACCTCTAGGGGAAAGTGACGTTTTTGCAATGCCTTGGTGGAATATTTCGAGGTCTCTACATTTACATGTGCTCTGCTAGGTTTTTAGGACACTTTGATAAATCCTTACCTTTCGTTTCTTTAAACCTTGAGCCTTGGCCCCATTACAACCCTTGAGAAGACCTTCTTGATCCTTAAGATGGGACAGCCTTTGATGTGGAGATGAGTTACAAGAGTTGAACCTATGGCAGTCCATTCGTGCAAGTAGTTGGTATCCTTCATGAGATCTTTTGAAAGAAAATTATATTCACAAAGTGCTTTTCGTTTCTTGTATGTATGTGAGCTATTTGAATGCCTTAAAATATGTTCTCTCACATATACTTGAGTGTTTATAAGCTTTTAAGCATTGCCATGATCTGAGAGAAGAAAGAGTGGATATACCTTGTGAGATTTGAATCATACTTGTCTGAAGCATGCTAAGCTTAACCCCATCACCATTGTTACAACCAAGTCCTACTTATGTATGCGCGGATTATATGTTTTAATTAACTCTTGAATGCTTAAACATTGAATCTTGGTTGAGTGCTAATCTTGGTGTTGTGAAAGTAAGAGATTGCTGAGACAAAAAGTTGAAGGGCAATAGAGTCTTTGTTCGTTTAGAGTCTTTAAATTTCGTTGAGTCTTAGTGTGTGTCTTAGTGTGATTTTGCTAAGGGACTAGCAAAAGCTAAGTGTGGGGGAATTTGATAGGAGCATTTTAATGCGACGTTTTAACTGCATTTCCCTATGTTTTCTGCGCCATTTCCTTGGAAAAATTCCTGTTTTGGAAAGTTTCCATTCTTTGATTGGGAAAGTTCCTTATTTTAGAAAGTTTCCATTTTGTAGTTTTCATTTCTCATTTCTGGCAAGTTTCCATTTTTCAGTTTAGGAAAGTTTTTATTTTTCATTTTTAGTAAGTTTCTATTTTTCATTTTTAGAAAGTTTCTATTTTTAATACAGTTTCTATTTTCAGGACCTCCGAGCTAAAAAGTGGAAATGAACGCATGAATGGAAAGAGGAGCCTGCGAACATCAAGACGAACGAATATGAGAGAAAACGGCCCACACATTTGAGCAGAAATGAAGAAATAAGCTTTCCTAGTCCAACCAGGAAATCCTACGAAATGGAGGAAGGCTTCCCTAGCAAGTTTCCAACGCAACTATGAAAAAGAAATGAAAAACAATGTGTTTTGCGTTGGAAAATGAGAAGGCTTGAAGATGAAGCAACGAGGCCCAAGAACTCTATGGATTTTCGGCAAAATGGATCAAGGCCCATCAAAGCCCATGACATTAGGGTTTGTGACGCAAAACCCTAACCCTAAAGATGTGTTGCCGTGAAAATCAAAGGGGAGAGAGAGAAGGTGGCGTGAAAATCAAAAGAAGAATAAAAGATTACACAAGAGATTTTCTAGGGTGAAGTTTATGGAAAGAATTCATTCCTAGAAACCCTAAGCATGCTTTGGCCGAAATATAAAGAAGAAAATCAGAAAATATTCAAGGAATTTCGGCAAGTATATATTTGGGTATCTTCTTGGAGTTTTATGATTGGTTGGATGACACACTAGGGCTTACTTGGCAAATTCTCATTGGTGGAAGGCATGTGGAATTATTAATTTAATTCCTTGGAAAATAAATCAGAAATTCACGGCTTGGAGACCAAGTATGCCGTCCCCTATATATACTCTCTCATTCTCAACGTCTAGCTCTCTTTTTTTGCGTTTATACTTTAGAAAAATCAGAATATTGTTCTTCCTGCCGTGAGCTTTTGAGTCTTTTCTCCATCCTCTAGTCATCTCCACGAGTTCAAGCAAGGCCAAAGAAGAAGAAGAGAAGCCGTGAGCATCACCTCCCATACTCATCCTTGAAGCTTGCTTTCGAGTTTCAAGAAATCACAACGTGAATCATCCATCTCATCTTCATCCACGGTGTAATCCGATTCTCCTTTGTAACCTTTGCTTTAAATTTCGTTGGTTATGAACTAGTTGACATATATGTTTAAACAAAGTTATTGATTCTGAAATTTTATGATTAATTGAAGAATTTTCAGATTCTTTTATTGCGATTCATTGTTGCTTTTGTGTGAGTGTTTGATTAAATTTGCATGATAGATATCTTTTGTATGTTAATTCTAATTGGTTCGAAACTTTTAGGGTTTTTATATAATTGGTGCTAAGAATTTAAGAACATGAATCAACTTTTTGGTTTTGTGTTCTTAAATCGAAAAGTAGTAAAGGTTTTGTGCAAAAATCGGATTTAATCAAAGAGAATTGCAATTAGGTGGACTTTTTCATACTAAGTTGCACACTTGAGTTGATAGCCTTTCTAGGTGTTTATTGCGTTAAACATGTGTGATTGACTAGCTTTCTAGGGCTTGAATGCATGTTTGATAGGATTAGTCTTTGTGCTTTCACTTAGATTAATTTAGCATTGAAAAGTAAAAAATGGGAATTGTTTGCTTTCTAACAATTTACATGATCAACTCCTCTTGCATGACTTTGATGAACAATGTTAGAACTTGAGTCGATTTTAATCATATGTTTTGGTTTTGATCTTTGTTTTCTCATTCCATTTGTATTTTTATGTTTTTGCATTTTAATTGTTTTGTTAACTTAGTTTTATTTTCAGAAAACCAAAATAAAAAATATCCCCCCTTTTTCGTAAATAGTGTATATATGTGTGAATACTATACTTTGTTTTAATTTTAATTGTTTAATTGTTTGACAATGACAGGTGTACCCTCAATCCCCGGAATAGAACGATCCCTATTTGCTTATACTACTAACGATATTTCAGGGTTAAATTATGCGCTTGCTTTTAGCGTATCAATAAATATTATTGATATCAAATTTAATTCCAAGCGGTAAATCAAGTGGACGTGCGGCCCAAGTATAATCGTCTAGACACTAAGTCCCTCTTACATCCTTTGGGCAACCTTACTGAAATGGCCAGGTAGGGGAGGGCGAACACAAGAGGTAGGATCCATTTTGGCATAGGTTACTCCCACATAGTGGTTTACGCCCATTTGTAAGCACTTCTGAATCCAGAACCCGTTATGAACGTTGTCCCCTTCCTAGACACCATCTCACATAGGCTATACTTACTTGGATGTAAAATGTCCTAGGTGTGAAGACAGTTCAATGAATGTTAATAAAGGCCGCCCTCAACCTTAAGGGACCTGAACTAGGTACCAATAAGGGGTTTAGGCCAATATTAATAAACACGACTTCACCTATTCCTTCTTTAATTTACAATAATATAAATAACAACCTAAATAATTAAATTAAAATTCGACAATTACAAAATAATTAACAAGTAAATTTTTTTTTTTTTTTTTTTCGGTCACAATATAAACAACACATAACAAATATTCACAATATGACAAATGATTTTTCAATCCCCGGCAACGGCGCCAAAAATTGATGAGCTTTTTGCAAGCGCATAATTTAACCCTGAAATGTCATTAGTTATATAAGTAAGTAGGGATCGTTCTATTCCGGGGATTGAGGGTACACCTGTCATTGTCAAACAATTAAACAATTAAAATTAAAACAAAGTATAATATTCACACATATATACACTATTTACGAAAAAGGGGGGATATTTTTGATTTTGGTTTTCTGAAAATAAACCTAAGTTAACAAAACAATTAAAATGCAAAAACATAAAACTACAAATGGAATGAGAAAACAAAGATCAAAACCAAAACATATGATTAAAATCGACTCAATTTCTAACATTGTTCATCAAAGTCATGCAAGAGGAGTTGATCATGTAAATTGTTAAAAAGCAAACAATTCCCATATTTTACTTTTCAATGCTAAATTAATCTAAGTGAAAGCACAAAGACTAATCCTATCAAACATGCATTCAAGCCCTAGAAAGCTAGTCAATCACACATGTTTAACGCAATAAACACCTAGAAAGGCTATCAACTCAAGTGTGCAACTTAGTATGAAAAAGTCCACCTAATTGCAATTCTCTTTGATTAAATCCGATTTTTGCACAAAACCTTTACTACTTTTCAATTTAAGAACACAAAACCAAAAAGTTGATTCATGTTCTTAAATTCGTAGCACCAATTATATAAAAACCCTAAAAGTTTCGAACCAATTAGAATTAACATACAAGAGATATCTATCATGCAAATTTAATCAAACACTCACACAAAAGCAACAATGAATCGCAATAAAAGAATCTGAAAATTCTTCAATTAATCATAAAATTTCAGAATCAATAACTTTGTTTAAACATATATGTCAACTAGTTCATAACCAACGAAATTCAAAGCAAAGGTTACAAAGGAGAATCGGATTACACCGTGGATGAAGATGAGATGGATGATTCACGTTGTGATTTCTTGAAACTCGAAAGCAAGCTTCAAGGATGGATATGGATGGTGATGCTCACGGCTTCTCTTCTTCTTCCTTGGCCTTGCTTGAACTCGTGGAGATGACTAGAGGATGGAGAAAGGACTCAAAAGCTCACGGCAAGAGAAGTATAATCTGATTTTTCTGAAGTCTAAAACCAAGGAGAGGAGGACCTTTTGACGTTGAGAAGAGGTGAGTATATATAGGGAGCACCAAACTTGGTCTCCAAGCCGTCCACTCTTCTAATAAACCTCACGGCATCAATGTTGTAACTCCACATAATTTCTCCAATGGTAGCGTGCCACATAAGCCCTATGAGGTGGTTCAACCAATCACATAATTCTCTAAAATATCTCCCTATTATTTAGTTGCCGAAATACCTTTAGATAATTCTGATTTTCTACTTCAATTTCGGCCAACTACCTTTAGGGTTTCTAGGGATGTATTTGGACGTCTTTTGGGACTTTTCTTGTTCTCCACACTTTGTCTTTCCTTAAAACTCTCCCCTAGAATCTCTCTTGGCGTCATCCTCTAGGGTTTCACGTTAATCCTCCTCTTTTCTCTCTTAATTCTTCACGGCAACAACACAAAATAATTCTCCAAGAATATTTTATTCCAAGAAAATCTCCCTAGAAAATCTCCCTCGAAATCTTCTTTTATATTTCTGATTTTCCACGGCAAACTCCTTGTTTCTCTCTTAGCTTTGGACGGCAACAACATCTCTAGGGTTTACTCTTGCGTCACAAACCCTAATTCCATGGGCTTTCATGGGCCTTGATCCATTTTGCCGAAAATCCAATTCAATCCATAGAGTTCTTGGGCCTTGTTGCTTCAACTTCAAGCCTTCTCATTTTCCAACGCAAAACACATTGTTTTTCCATTTCTTTTTCATAGTTGCGTTGGAAACTTGCTAGGGAAGCCTTCCTCCATTTCGTAGGATTTCCTGGTTGGACTAGGAAAGCTTCTTTTCTTCATTTCTGCTTATTTTTGTGGTCCATTGTTTCTCATTTTTGCTCCCCTTGACTTTCGCAAGCTCCTCTTTCCATTTGTAAGTTCATTTCCACTTTCCATTGGTTCAACTCTTATAACTCATCTCCACAGATCAAAGGTTGTCCCATCTTAAGGATAAAAAAGGTCTTATTAAGGGTTGTAATGGGGTCAAGGCTCAAGGTTTTTAAGAAACAAAGGGATAAGGAATTTCACAAAGTGTCCTAAAAACCTAGTAGAGCTCATGTTGATGTAGAGGGACTTCTAGAAATCCACCAAGCAAAACGTCACACCCTTGAGGCTTTATAAAAGGGCCTAATGTCTTCATTCTAAACTCCCTTTGATTCTATTGAATTGGACAAAGATCAAATTTTTTCTGTAATGGGCCTCCAATTCAAAACAATCTCCAAACTCACCAAGTATGGGGGACTAAAATCCAAAAACATATATTTTTTCCATTCTTTTTCTTTTCTTTTGCCTTACAAAATCTTTTTTTTTTTTTTTTTTGACATTTTTTTTGCTAGCCGTACACAGCTTTCACATAATTTTTTTTTTCTCATGGACAAGTCTACCCCCACACTTGAACTTTCACCTCTTCTCAATCTTCATCCTTGCCACCAAATCCATGTAGTAAGTCTCAAAAGATAGCTCTACCAAGTTTTTAGAACAAAGGGTCAGGTTGTAACTATACTAAGGTTCAGGGTTCAGGATTTTAAGGGTGATGAAAGAAAAGGCTTAATGTAGGCTCAAAAGGGTTAAACTAGGGGGTCCCACGACGGGCACAAATAGGGACACAAGCTCATTTGGCAATGGTGGTAATTCCTAAGGTGCCTCTATCCTTTCCAGAATCAGGGCCATGTATTGACAAAACGTCTCAACAAGCACAAGAGCGAATTCTAGCATTCTCTATTCCATTAAACTTAATCTATGGCAAGCAATCAAATGAAGAATAATGAGATCATCAAAACATCGCCAAGAAATTAAGAATATATTTTTTTTCATTTATCACTCCAAGAAAAAGGGACATCGGCTCAATTATCTCACATGGGCTTTAATGAATCAAAACTCGACTTAACATGCTCATATTCTGTACCAAGGTCACGGAATCCATATCCACTACACATGCACATGCTTTTCATATATCTCAATTAACCAAAGAATACCATTTAAAATCATCTCAATATTTTGATCCTCTTTTAACCATAATTTCAGAGATATAGAATCATCCTAGACAGTTGAAAGGCATCCTATGACTCAATAAATAAAAGCAACAAATTTTTTTTTATTTTTTTTGACATTTTTTTGATTTTTTTGTATTTTTCAATATATATGACTCAAGATAAAAGTATAAATCCCTTCCCCCACACTTAAATATTGCATTGTCCTCAATGTAATTAATTATAAGCATGCAATGAAACAAATAAGCACAGATAGAAGACATTTATGAAAACAAATCCTCAAACAAAAGAGAAAAATTGAAAAATAAAAAGAAATAGGGAAAGAGAAAGCAAATCTGCATTTGTAGACTCCTTCACAGCTGCTTCTGAATTGGGTTGCCTCCCAAGCAGCGCTTGACTTTAACGTCTTTCAGCCAGAAGGAATAGAAATTAAAAAGTTAGTGACTATAACTAACAAAGAAATACAAAAATATAAACACAAGTAATGAATTACAAACTACAAGTAAAATTAACAAGTACATTGTACATAAGACACAAGTGAGTAAAAAAAAACGTGAAAAGTATTTTTACAAGTGTTCATTTTTTTTTATTTTTTTATTTTACCTTAGTACATCACAACATTTTCTTTTGTTATAAATATCATTGATATCGAATCTAATTCCAAGCGGTAAATCAAGTGGACGTGCGGCCCAAGTATAGTCGCCTAAACACAAATTCCCTTTTGCATCCTTTGGGCAACCTTACTGAAATGGCCAGGTAGGGGAGGACGAACACGAGAGGAAAAATCCATTTTGGCATGAGCTAAGCCCATTTGTAAGCACTTCTGGATTCAAAAACCGTCATGATCGTTGTCCCCTTCCTAGACACCATTCCACATAGGCTATACTTACTAAGATGAAAAAGTTCATAAGTGTGAAGACAGTTCAACAAGTGTTAATAAAGACCGCCCTCAACCTTAAGGGACCTGAACTAGGTACCAATAAGGGGTTTAGGCCAATATTAACAAAAGAGACTTCACCTATTCCGTTCAATTTACAACTTATAATTAAAACTCGTATTCAACAATATCAAAAAACATCCTAGTTAATTTAAACTAAGTTTCAAACAGTTTATAAACAACAATTATAAACAATAACAAGTTATTTTTCAATCCCCGGCAACGGCGCCAAAAATTGACACGCTAAAAGTAAGCGCGCAATTTAACCCTGCAAAATGTAGTTGTCAGTATAGAATAAGTAGGGATCGTTCTAGCCGGAGATTGAGGGTACACCTGTAATTGCAAAAATAAATAAAGAATTAAAATAAATACTGACACGCTTTGAGCAAGCGCACAATTTAACCCTGAAAATATCGTTAGTAGTATAAGCAAATAGGGATCGTTCTATTCCGGGGATTGAGGGTACACCTGTCATTGTCAAACAATTAAACAATTAAAATTAAAACAAAGTATAATATTTACAAAGATATAACAAAATATATACATATTTACGAAAAGGGGGGATTTTTGGTTTTGATTTTTGAAAATAAAACTAAATAAGTAAAACAAATAAAATGCAAAAACATAAAGATAATGATGGAATGAGATAACAAAGATCAAAACCGAAACCATGATTAAAATCGATTCAAACCCTAATATTGTTCATCTAAGTCATGAGAAAGGAGTTGATCTTGTGAAACGTTCGAAAGCAAACAATTTCCCATATTTTACTTTTCAATGCTAATTAACCTAAGTGAAAGCACCTAGATTAATCCTATCAAACATGTAATCAAACCCTAGAAAGCTAGTCAATCATGACATGTTTAACGCATAAGACATAGAGAAAGGCTATCAACTCAAGTGTACAACTTAGTATGGAAAAGTCCACCTAATTGCAATCCTCGTTAATTAAATTCGATCTTTGTCCAAAACCTTTACTACTTTTGATTCAAGTCACACAAAGAAAAAAGTTGATTTATGTTCTTAAAACTAGCACCAATTGCATGCAAATCCTATAAGTGTCGACCCAAATAAGATAAACATATAAAAGTTTTCTGTAAAGCAAATTTAATTAAACAAACTCACATAAGCAACTCTCGAATTACAATATATGAATCTGAAAATTCTCAATTAATCATAAAATTCCAGAAATTAACAATTGTTCAAACATATATGTCAACTAGAAACAATTCCAACGAAATCAAACAAGGTTACAAAGAAAGAGGTTGAATTACACCGTGAGATGGAGATGGGGATGAAAGATAAAACGTATGGAGTCTTGAATCTCGAAAGCAAGCTTCAAGGTGGAGAATGGATGATGATGCTCACGGCTTGGTTCTTCTTCTTCTTCGGCCTTGCTTGAACTTCGTGCCTTGCTCTAGAGGATGGAGAGAGCTTTCGCGTATATAGTAAATTTCTGAATTATGGGGGTGTCTAAAACGTCTAGCATAGGGGGAGTATATATAGGGGACGTTGGCCTTGGTCTCCAAGTCTTCATGAATCTTCTATTATTTTCCAAGGAATTATCAGAAAATGCCACATAACTTCAACCAATCACAAATTGCCATGTAAGCCCTGGTGTGTCATCCAACCAATCATAAGCCTTCAAAATAAGTCCCAAATATATTATTGCCGAATATCCATGAATTAATTCTGATTTTCTTCTTTATTTTCGGCCAAAATTCCTTTAGGAATTGTAGGAATGAATCTGGACTTGTTTTTGAACCTTTTATTCCTTAAATCTTCCATGGACTTCCTTTAATGTCTCCCCTTGATTTTCTCTTGATTTTCATGACAAAATACAGATTTTATTCCTCATTTTCGTCCAAAATATATTGAGGGGATTTAGGAACGAATCTGGACTTGTTTTGAGCTTTTTCTTGTTGCACAATCCCTTGAAACTCTCCCTAGAATATCTCCAATGTTTTTCCTTGATTTCTTCTTGATTTTTCACATTATCTTCATGATTTCCCACGGCAAAATCAGATTTAATTCCTCCAAAAATATCTCCATTACGTCACAAACCCTAATATCCATGGGCCTTTATCCATTTTGCCGAAAATCCAACTTCTCTTGAGAGTTCTTGGGCCTTTATGCGTCACCTTCAAGCCATGTCATCTTCTAATGTCTTCAAGAAGCTTCTCAACATCATGACACTTCAATATTTTTGATCACACTTCTTGGACAGCCTAAGGAGTCATTTCCTTTCTTGGACAGGATTTCCTGGTTGAAACAGGAAAACTTCTTTTCTTCATTTCTGCTCATTTCTGCATCCTCTAGTGGCTTGTCTTTGTTCCCTCCAACGTTGGCTTGTTCCTCTTTCCATTTACGAGCTCATTTCAGCTCATTTATTCCAAGTACCTGAAAATAGAAACTGTTAATGAAAAATAGAAACTTTCCTAAAATGAAAAAATGGAAACTTTCCTAAACTAAAAAGGGAAACTTTCTAAAAATGAAAAATAGAAACTACAAAATGGAAACTTTCTACAATAAGGAACTTTCCCAATCAAAGGATGGAAACTTTCCTAAACAGAGTTTTATTAAGGAAATAACGCAGGAAATGTAGGGAAATAACAGTTAAAACGTCGCATTAAAATGCTCCTATCAAATACAAAGGATAATTTTACAAAAAGAACAAAGAATAAAAATATATACAAGTAAACATAAAGAGGGGGGGTTTAGGATTAATAAATTGAAAATTAAAATAAAGAAAATAAAGAAAATGTAAAAACACATATACAAGGGTGGAACGCAAGGAACAAAGATCAAAACCACAATCATATGAATGAAATCCAATTACAATTCCTATAGTTGATTTTCTATGTCATGAGAATTAAGTTGACCATGTGAAACGTTAGAAAGCAAACGATTTCCCATATTTTACTTTCCTTCAATATTTAATCTAAGTGAAAGCATCTAAATTAAACCTATTGAACATGCAATCATAGTATAGAAAGCTAGCTACTCAAGAACACATTCAATGCATGAAGAACAAAGAAAGGATGTCAACCAAAGTGCACAACCTAGTTATGAATAAGTTCACCTATTTGCAATCCTCCTTAATTGATTTCGACTTTTGTCCAAAGCCTTTACTACTTAAATCTAGCTCCAATTACATGCATATATCCTAAGTTGGCCACCAAAGAACATAAACATGCAAAAGTTTTCTATGATCCAAAATCAATCAAGCAATCTCACATAAGCAACATATAAATCAACATAAAGAAATCACAAATTTATTTCAAAACATAAAACTGGGCTTTAAACTTTGCCCTTAACGTCATGTTAACTATAATTCATAACTCTACGCATCAAACAAATGAAAATAAAAGCAAGTATGAAATACACCGTGAAAGATGGATGACAAGCCTTGAGACGAAGAACTTGAAGATTCTTGAAAGCAAGCAATCTTCTAGGGACGACACAAGGATGGATGGTGGCTAGGATCTTGATGTATTGCATGACTTCTTCTCTTCCTTGGTTGAGATGTAGAGCTTCTAAAGACTAGAGAATGGAGAGAATTTTTGGTGTGTAGAAAAGAATGGGAGAAGAGGTGTGTTGTATTGTGTTGTCGTGGTGGTGTTGTTGGTGTTGTGTTGTGTAGAATTGTGTAGAGAATGCTCCTATTTATAGGAGGATGGCAACTTAGTCTTCAAGTCTTCAAGATTGATTCACACAGCATTAACCAATCAGATAATGCCACGTCAGCTCTGCTATGTCATCCAACCAATCAAAAACCTCCAATTTAACACCTTGATTTAGGGAGATTATTTTTCAATTAATTGCATGATTATTTTCTGATTTTTCTCTTAATTTTCGGCAAAATTGCTCTTGAGTGAAAATAGGAATGAATCTGGACTTGTTTTGGACCTTTTCTCCCTTAAATCTCTCCATGGCTTTATCATTAACATCCTCCCCTTGATTTTCTCCTGATTTTCACATTAAAATTGCAGATTTTATTCTCTAATTTCAGCCAACATATCTTGAGGGAATTAAGGAACGAATCTGGACTTGTTTTGAGCCTTATCTTGTTGCACAATCCCTTGAAACTCTCCCTTGATTTTCTCAACGTAATCTCCTTGATTTCCCATGCAAAAATCAGATTTAATCTCCCATAATATCTTCAAGCCATGTCGTCTCCTAATGCCTTCAGGTTTCCTAGCCTCATCAGGATTCCTAGTCGGACCAGGAATACTCCATTTCTTCATTTCAGCTCATTTCTGCATCTCTTCTGCCTTCAAGCTCATTTCTTCTCCATTTATTCGATGTACCTAGAAAATAGAAACTAAATTAAAAATGATTAAGTAAAGGAAATAACTAAGCAAAATATGGGGAAATTACTATTAAAACATCGCATTAAAATGCTCCTATCATTTTTTTCCCCAAGTTTTCACCAATTTGCATTAGTAATTTGAACTTACCTCTGGTTTTGTTTTTTTTTAGTATTTGTTTTGAGTTATATTGACTCATAATATCTGCTCCTTAGGAACCAATAAACTATCTCTGATGGCATGTTGATCAAATAAACTATGTTCACCATTTTCCCTTGGATGTGAGATATAGATAATTCCACTTCTAGTGCTTTGCTTCGGATATGCATTGTGAGAACAAAAATGCTCAATAAGTTATTTCAGTAAAAATAATTCTCTTTGCCATCTCTTTTGTATTTTTGATATGAACTCTTTTTGTTTCCTTATTATCTTGTTTCTTTTTGTCTGTTAGCACATCTAGAACTGTCAATATATGGGGTCTTGTTGTGACTTTGATTCTTACGGAGCTAATTAGATTAATGGTTCAGTGATTGGTACAACAGGGACCTCATGGTATATATTTATGGGCAGTCAATAACTAAACACCTTTCTTAATGGAGACTAAATCAGTAAATCCTTATCATAATGTACCTTGGAAAACAGTAATCGTATATGTACAACTATTATAGCAATAGACATCGCTTAACAATGATTGAATGTTGAACTATGTTTACTGGACTAGAACATATCTTTCTATTCCTATTCCCTGTTCTACAAGAAGTATGATCAAGTGCATTAAAAAAAGAAGAAGTTGTTACTGTACTATTCATTAACTTGTCCATTTTTTGCAGCTTTCAACTACTGAATAGGAGCCAACAAGTCTCAATATCCAATTTACAAAAGAAGGTAAGACTTCTTTTGTTATTTCTTATTACAAACTTTTTTTATGGTTATGAAACATAGATATGCTCTATCTTATATTAAAATATACTAAAACATAGATATATAGTACTTCTTGGCTCACTACAAGAGAAAACCCCTTTAGAGACAAAAGTATAGGAGACGCAAGTCATGCGCGTCTCTAATAACTATGATGGGTGACAAATTTTTTTGATTTGTCACCTAAAAATCGTCATCATAAGTTAAGACTTGCATTGTGATTGCGAGACAAATTAATAGTGAAAGGAGACAAAAAAAAATTGTCGCGCAAAGATAAAATAAATTTTTAATCCCTATTCTTTTTATAATTTAGGCGGTTTGGCTTCGTTCATTCAGCGGGAATTATCGGCGGCATCATCAAAATTTTGAGAGAAAAAAACTGAGATCTTAAACCGCCAAAACGTCGTGGTAAAATAGGGTGAGATTTCATTCTCCCCACCTCCAACAAATTCACGACTTGGAACTTCAACCTACAAGCGACTCCCACCTTCGACAGGCATCTCCGCTCGGCACCATATCCATCATCTTCTCTGTAATCGGTCTCTTCTCTTCACTTATCTACCCCCAAAGCCCAGACCCAAAATCATCAATCTAACCTCTTGTTTTTTGATCGATCAGGTAAAAGAATTTTAATTTATAGCTGGTTTTCTTCTTATATTTTGACTCGTTATTTCAATGGGTATTGTCAATTTCCTTCGAATTTAATTGTAATTGTGTTTTGATTAAACTGTACCAGTTCGGACGATGGGTTCTTATATACCAGTTCGGATGATGCGTTCTTATATGCCAGTTCGGATGATGGGTTCTTATACTGGTAAGAAAAACAATGGATAATTGTTTGAGACGTGAATTCTTGTTTGCTATAGACTTTTCAATTTCAATTTTGTGATGAATTTGGTCTTTTCGATTTCTGTTTCATATTAAATTGTGTTGGGTTGATTTGGTTTTCCCTTGTATTGAGTTCCAATATCTGTTTCACATTAGTTCTGTGGAGTTCTAGATGGTAGATTGATTTTATACTATTATCTTCTTCTTCTTCTTTTTTATTTAGAGTAAATCGTGGTCTTCTGGTTTCTTTCTGAGGTAGTGATGTGGTGTTGCTTGCTTATGTCAAAAGATAAATCGAACTTTGGAGGATTTTAGCATCGCTTAGAGGGTACACAAAACAGATATTTGTGTTGATTTGAACCTTTATTTCAGATGTTAAGGATGCTTGTCTCATAGTCTATATTGATTAGTTTCTCTAGGTACATACTGGCTAAGGTTGATTAACATGATGGGAGTTCTCCAACTTAAACTAACAGAGGCGTAAGACTACACTTATCTAACTCTACTAATTGCTCCTATAGTTGACTGTGACTTGTCTACTTTTGATGCATTTCTAGCATAGCCTGAAAGAAAGCTTCATCACTAGCTAGCTTCATTTTCTTCCCTGATTACACACTATATATTTTTGTTCTATTCATTCCTGCAGCTGCTGTTTGAAGTATCATAGAAAAAGAAATTGCTGTAGTATCATAGAAAAAGAATCCAGGTATATATACTCTAAAGTTCCACATATAGTATATTATATCTGCCTCTCACAATTGTAGGAATTCAACGGAGTTCTTGCAACACTATGTCTGGTTTGTTGTTGTTACTTTCTTAAGGTTTCTGTGTTATACATATCCAAAATAGCAATTTTCTCGGTCTCATATTGATGTGTTTGACCCAAAGATATGGAGTACATTTTTAGGGTAGATCTATTGGTTTTGGAGGAGGGACTCTGGAAATTAAGACTTATCTTGTTTAGGCTTGTTGTTACTTTTTTAAAGTTTCTGTGTTATTTCTTTCTTTATTGTACTACAGCTACACTTTTATCTTGTTCTTTCTTTCGTCAGCTAGTTCTAATTTTCAATTTATTTTGCTTTTGTCTTGATTTGTTCCAGGTTTTGTTAATCTCCAGTTTTGTTAGAACTTGCATTAGTATTACACAGAAAGTGTCCAGGTATGCTCTAAAGTTCCACATACAGTATATTATATCTTCCGTTTTTTCTTTTTTTCTTTTTTTCTTTTTTTTTGGCATGGTTTAAGTATCTAAGACCAGTACTCCGGTAGTGTCAAAACATAGTGGTAATGGACATGTATATAAAAGAAAAATAAGCAAAAACATTATATGATTTGGAAATGTAAAGTGTTTCTTATTGAATTGCATATTTGGTAGTTGGATAATGATTATTTTGCTAACATGTATTCAGACTTTAAACTCTTGAAGAACTTGGACTTGTCAAGGCTTTGGCATTACTAAAGTGGAGACTATATTCCTACATACACTTGTCTGTTTTTGTGACTTAAGATAAGCAACCTTCTCGTTTTTATTTTTCATTTGAGTTGGTACTTTCAGTCTTACTTGTCAATTTATGTTACTGCAATTTTCAAGTCCTAGTATGGTTGATCTGTTGCTTTTTCTTTCTCTTTTCTCTTTGGGTCTAGTTGTATGTTCAGATTACTTGACATTTGGAGCTCAAATATTTTATGGACATCCTTTCAATATTCTTATTTTGTAACTACTGATCTCAATCCATTGTTTGCTGAACTAATTTGAGCCATGTGATATTTTAGGTGAATGATAACTCTCCTGCGTTCATCTCGGATATAATGCTTTTCAAGCTTCTATTAGAACCTAAGACTACTAGTCTCTTAATTGAAGAACTAGATGAACTGTAATTAATAGTGCTAGTGCCTTTCAGACCATATAGAAAGCTTATGTGCAAAAAATTGTATCGAATAGTTTTATTACTTGGTTTTTGATACATTCTTGTAACTTAGCATGCCGCTAGTACGTATGTTTAAGCCATCTAATGTTTTGCATTCCAAATATTTATTTTGATGAGATAGCTAGAAGTTCCTGTCTCTGTGCAGATAGATATCTTGGCAAATGAGGTTGAGGTCGAGGTCATGAAGAGCAGAGTCATTCATTGTTTGGGCGATGGTAATAGGCGTAGGGATAAGGATGAGGTTGAGATTGTGAAGAGCAGAGTCATTCATTGTTCGGGGGATGGTGATATGCACCGGGATACGGATGAGGAAGAACATGAAGATGAGAATGCAGATAATATGTATTAGGAGCTACTGTTTCTAGGCTACATATGCTAGTATCATTTTAGTCCTTAGTTAGAGAACTTGTTTATGTTGTCGATTTAGTACATTGAAGCTGGATTGGAGTTGATCAATGCTACATTTGTCATCTTTTTATTGGAGTAGTGAATGTTTCAATTTGGCTATTGCTTATTTCAATCTTGTTTATTATATCAAGTAAACTGATATAAATAATCAGTAATATTATCTATTAATTAAACAAAAAAAAAATGTAATCAGTTTATGCTTGTATGGTAAGAAAATGGGTGACAAAATCTGTTTGTCACCCTTAATCAAGTTACCCCGATTTAGAGTTTCTTGGGCAATTGTGAAAGGTTTTAGGAGACAAAATGCAGGTGTATAGGGGACGAAATGAATTTTGTCGCCCTTATGATTGGGTGACCGAATTTACAGTTTGTCACTAATGAGAATCTGTCACGCTGTTTTAGAGACAAAATTAGTGACAAAATCATTTCGTCACCCATACCAGTTGGTGACAAAATTGTACTAATTGGTGACAAAACAGTTTTGTCTCTAAAAGGGTTTTTCCTTGTAGTGGCTAGTATAATCAAAGCAAGATGGTCCTTTATTGAATAGCTTTCTGTTGAAATTTAGTTGTTATAACTTAGTTTACTGTCACTTTTCTAATATTTGCTAGAGTTAGTCCTATCGTTGATGGATAGAAGTTGGATTCAGTTACCCACTAGGGGAAGGATAGAATATATCAATGGGGTGAAATGATACGCTAAAAGCAAGCGCATAATTTAACCCTGAAATGTCATCGTTAGTACACAGTAAATAGGGATCCATCTAATCTGGGGATTGAGGGTACACCTGTCAATAAAAATACAAAGACAATTATTTACAGAAAAATAAAACAAAGTATAAACATATTTACGAAAAAGGGGGGTTTTTGGATTTAGGTTTTCGAAAATTAACTAAGTAAAGCAGATAATTGAAACATAAAAACATAACTACACGAATGGAATGAGAGAAGCAAAGATCAAAACCAAAACCATGTTGAATTCGATTCAACCCTAATATTGTTTATCTAAGTCATGAGAAAGGAGTTGATCATGTGAAATATTCAAAGCAAATAATTTCCCATATTTTACTTTTCAATGCTAATTAACCTAAGTGAAAGCACAAAGATTAATCCTATCAAACATGCATTCAAGCTCTAGAAAGCTACACAATCATAACATGTTTAACGCATGAAACACATAGAAAGGCTATCAACTCAAGTGTGCAACTTAGTATGAAAAAGTCCACCTAATTGCAATCCTCTTTAATTAAATTCGGTCTTTGCACAAAACCTTTACTACCTTTCAATTCAAGTTACACAAAACCAAAAAGTTGATTCATGTTCTTAAATCTAGCACCATTCATATAAAAACCCTAAGTGTTTCGAACCACAAAAGATCAAAATACAAAATATCTATTAAGCAAATTTAATCAAATGATTCTCACAAAAGCAACTAAGACTTACAATATAAGATCGAAACTCTCATTCAATTCATAAATTTCAGAATTAAAAACCTTGTTCAAACATACATGTCAACTAAAACAAAACCAACGAAATTCAAAGCAAAGGTTACAAAGTAGAGGTCGAATTACACCGTGGATGGAAGATGAGGATGGATGTTTGGCGTAGAAATCCTTGAAGCTTGAAAGCAAGTCTTCAATGGTGATGGTGGAGGAATAGGTCACGGCTTTTTCTTCTCTTCTTTGGCCTTGCTTGAATTCCATGGCTTGCTCTAGAGGATGGAGAGAGGGAAAGAGATGCTCAAGGCAACAAGATGGTTTTCTGAATTTTTCTAAAGTGTAAAGTGTGTAGAAGGGCGGGCCTAGACGTCTAAAATGAGGGGATTATATAGGGAACGGCAAACTTGGTCTCCAAGCCGTGTATTTCTTCTTTGTTTTCCATGGAATTAAATTGATAATTCCACATAGCTTCCACCAATGAGAACTTGCCAAGTAAGCCCTATGATGTGGTCCAACCAATCAAAATTCTCTAAAATACCTTCTTATTATTTAGTTGCCGAAATATAAGAGATATTTTCTGATTTTATACTTCAATTTCGGCCAAAACTCCTTTAGGGATTCTAGGGATGAATCTAGACACCTTTTGAGCTTTTCTTGTTGTCCACACTTCTTCTTCCCTTAAAAGTCTCCCTAGAAAATCTCTTTGGCGTCACTTTGCTTGATTTTCACGTTGCTCCTTGTTTCTCTCTTGATAATTCACGGCAACATAGGGTTTTACTCCAACTTTACTTCTTTGACGTCACAAAACCCTAGCTCCCTTGGGCCTATATCCATTTTTGCCGAAAATCCAATTTCCATGAAGTTCTTGGGCCTTCTTGCGTCACTTCCTTGCCATGTCATCTTCTAATGTCTTCAAGAAGCTTCTTAACATCATGACACTTCAATATTTTCGATCACACTTTATGGACGGCCTAGGAATCATTTCCTTTCTTGGACAGGATTTCCTGGTGGAAACAGGAAAACTTCTTTTCTTCATTTCTGCTCATTTCTGCATCCTCTAGTGGCTTGTCTTTGTTCCCTCCAACGTTGGCTTGTTCCTCTTTCCATTTATGAGCTCATTTCAGCTCATTTATTCCAAGTACCTGAAAATAGAAACTGTTAATGAAAAATAGAAACTTTCCTAAAATGAAAAACGGAAACTTTCCTAAACTAAAATGGGAAACTTTCTAAAAATGAAAAATAGAAACTACAAAATGGAAACTTTCTACAAATAGGAACTTTCCCAATCGAAGAATGGAAACTTTCCTAAACAGAGTTTTATTAAGGAAATAACTCAGAAAATGTAGGGATTTACAGTTAAAACGTCGCATTAAAATGCTCCTATCATGAAACAATTCATGAATTTCGCAATTGCCCACATGAAGCCAGGGTCTGATTTGATACCTTGTCCGTGAATGGATTGCAATAATTTTCGTAAATATAGCCCAGACCAAGTTGAGGATCATTTATATGCAAATGGAATGGCTAAGGATTACACTAAGTGGACAGATCATGGAGAAAATGACGATGATTTTGAACTAGAAGATGACATTTTGGAATCTGAAAATGAAGAGAATGTTGATGTTGTAGTTGAAATGTTTAATGAATTCCAAGCTCATGATGATAGGGAATCTCAAAAACTTGTCCCTATTATGGAAGAAAATAAGTTTAGACGATTGATGAGGGATGCAGAGCAAGAATTATATCCTGGTTGTCGAAAATTCTCTAAATTATCCTTCATTGTAAAGCTGCTTCATTTAAAGATAATGTTTCATGGTAGCAACAAGTTCTTTTCAGCATTGCTTGAGTTAGTGAAAGAGGCATTATCTGATGGAAATACATGTCCTAGATCTCATTATGAATCAAAGAAGATTATACGAGACTTGGGTCTTAGTTATGACAAGATCAATGCATGTAAAAATGATTGTGTACTCTTTTGGGAGGAGTATGAAGATAAATTGGAGTGTCCGATATGTCAGGAACCTAGGTACTCTTTTGATAATGGGAAGAAGAAGATTCCCCAGAAAATCTTGAGATACTTTCCATTAACTCCAAGGCTGCAAAGATTATTTATATCGAAGAAAACGGCTGTAGATATGAAATGGCACAAGGATAAACGACCAGATAATGAGTATATGAGGCATCCTGCTGATTCTCAAGTGTGGAAGGACTTTGATCTAAAGCATGAGTCATTTGCTATGGATTCTCGCAATGTTAGGCTTGGATTATCATCTGATGGCTTTAATCCATTTGGTAATTTAAGTACCTCTTATAGCATGTGGCCTGTTTTTCTTGTTCCATACAATCTTCCGCCGTGGAAATGCATGAAAGATCCATACTTCATGATGTCATTGCTTATTCCTGGACCAAGAGCTCCTGGAAATGACATTGACGTGTTTCTACAATCGTTAATCAAAGAATTAAAGCAATTATGGGAGGTTGGGGTTGATACATATGATGCTGGTTCTGGACACAATTTCCGTTTAAGAGCTGCATTATTGTGGACAATAAACGACTTTCCTGCATATGCAAATTTTTCTGGATGGAGTACCAAAGGAAAAATGGCGTGTCCTACTTGCAATGACCAGACACCTCATCAATGGTTGAACAATTGGCAAAAAATTGTATATTATGATCATCGTCGTTTTCTGCCACAAAATCACAGATTCAAAAAAAATTTGGAGTTTAATGGTAAAGTTGAGAAGAGATTAAAACCTGCTTTATTATCAGGGGATGATGCGGTTCGCCAATTGACTCATGTTTCACAACCATGTTTTGGAAAGGGGAAGAAGAGAAAGCGTTGTGCTGATCATTTGAATTGGAAAAAACGAAGCATTTTCTTTTACTTACCCTATTGGCACACACTCAAGCTACGCCACAATCTTGATGTAATGCACATAGAAAAAAATATTTGTGATAATATTTTGGGTACATTGATGGACACTGAAGGTAAGACGAAGGACTCATATAAGACTCGTCTTGATATGGAAGAGATGGGCATCAAGTCTGATTTACACCCTAAATGTATTGATGGTGTGATTAAGTTTAGACCAGCATATTACACTTTTAATACAGATGAGACGAAGGGTTTTTGTGAGTTCTGTAGTTGTACGAAACTTCCAGATGGCATGGCTTCAAATATCTCTAATTGTGTGAACAGTGCTGATTCTAAGATTTATGGTTTGAAAAGTCACGATTGCCACATTATATTGCAGCGACTTCTTCCTGTTGCCTTGCGTGGGTACTTGTCTAAAGATGTTCGTGATGTCATTATAAAATTATGTTTATTCTTTAAGGAGTTGACTTCCAAGACTTTGAGATTGGATGTTTTAGAAAGACTAGATAAGGATATTGTTGTACTCCTATACAAGTCAGAGTTGAACTTCCCACCCTCATTTTTCAACATTATGACTCATTTGCCAATTCACTTGGCTTATGAGGCCATACTTTCTGGACCAGTACAATACCGATGGATGTTTCCATTTGAGAGGTAATATTTAGAAGCTTTAATTTCTTATGTGGTTGTGTTGATGCATTTATTTCTTTTTGGCATGTGCTGATGCTTCTATATTTGTGGTTGTGGTGGTGCATTTAAATTTTTTCTTCTTCTTTGGTACGTGCTGATGCTTCTATATTTGGGGTTGTGTTGATGTGGTTGTGCTGATGCATATATTTTTCTTTATTGTGCTGATGCACTTATTTCTTTTGTTGTACTAGTGCTAAAAAGACTATCAATTTGTTGAGAATGTTAGTTCATTGCTTCACTAGAACTGCATCATTTTCGATTTATTTTGGATAAGAAAATTTATCTTCTTTTACCTCATTAATCTTTATTTGTAACATAATTGGATTACTTTATGTATACATAGTTTGGTATTAACTGTTATTTACATTTCTTTGCAGAAAAATGCATAACTTAAAGGATTATTGTAGAAACAAAGCCCAGCCCGAAGGATCAATTGCGGAAGGTTATTGTGATTGTGAATGCCTGACATTTTTCTCCACGTACTTTCGTGATGTTGAGACAAAGTTTAACCAAGTAGACAGGAACCATGATGTAAGTGAGAGAAGGATGGGTTCATCTGTTTTCACACAGAATGTTAAGTTGTTAAAGGGAGCAGTTGATGATGTTCTTAGCCTAACTGACTTTGCAAGGATTCGATGGTATGTGCTGAATAATTGCGATGAAGTACTGCCATATATAAGGTACATGAGCTGCTGTAATGTAGATGTGTATTCTTAATGCGCAATAATTTGGCCAAGTTCTGAATATTTCGTTCTGCATGCAAGGAACATAAAGCAGAACTTGAGAGGCAAAATATTCCAAACATAGGAAAAGAACAACAACAGAAGTTTCATAAATGGTTTTTACGACGTGTGAGTGATGAATATTTTAGCATATATAATTCCAAACTGTACTTGTGTATTTTTCATTGCTTAGTCTAATATTGGTAAGTTGTGTAAATAGGTTCAACAGATGCAAGTTGAGGGTTCAACAGAAGATGTTGAATCCTTACTAAACTTGGCCAGTGGACCTCAGCATGAAGTGGCACGATATAGTGCGTGTATAATGGCATAAGGTTTTATACTCAGAAACGCGACGCAAATAAAAAAACTCAAAACTATGGAGTGGTAGTCAAAGGAGAGCATCGTGGTAAAAGTATCGACTTTTATGGTGTTTTGAAAGATATAATTGTGTTATCATACCTTGGAAATAATCAGGTGGTCATTTTCAAGTGTGATTGGCTGGACCTCAATGCAAGAAGGGGAATTCAAGTTGATGAGAACCAGTTTACAAGTGTTAATTTTACCAAAAAATGGTATATGAATGATCCATTTGCATTGGCATGTCAAACACAGCAGGTATACTATTTGAAAGATACAAAGCATGGTAGTAATTGGCGTGTTGTAGAAAGGTCGCTGCCTAGAGGGATGTATGATTTTACAGAAAAAGAAACTGAAGTGGGTGATTCATTAGAGGAGGTAGAAGATCCATATCAGCAATAGTCACATGGGTATGTTGATTCAATTGAAGTTGATGTTGGAGAGACGTCATTACATAGAGATGACATAGAAATGATCGTTGTTGATTTGAATGCTAAAGATAGCGATGCAGAAGATGGCGACTTTAATGATGAAGATAATGAGTTGATGTCTTATGATGATATCAAGGGCGACTCTGCGTAATAGAATCCATGCATATTCTATTCCACAATTTTGTATTGTCATGATTTTATCATATGTATGTCAATGTCATACAAAGCTTGGGTTTTTAATTCTAACTTCCAAGTTCATTTTGATACTAGTTCATTAGTTTGTTTAATGCATTAGGATAAATATATTTATTTTGTTGTATAAGGTAAGCATTAAAACAATTACTTCAAGAGATTTAGAGTCATGCTAATAGCTCTTTTTTTCATGACAGGTTGTGTGTGTATATATATCATTATGGCTAATGGTAGACAAGGTCCAAGGTTTCTACATCAATTGCGGACGAATGCACTGCCACAACACCAAATGCGATCATCTACTCAAAAGATTTCAAAGCTTGCAAAGTCTTGAAGCAAGCCTACAACACCAGCACAAGCATCGGCAGCCCCATTGCACTCATCAGTAGAGCAGATTATCACTTCCATTCCTACTCAAAATATTTCAAAGCATGCAAAGTCTTTAAGCAAGCCTACAACACCAGCACAAGCACCGGCAGCCCCATTGCACTCATCAATAGAGCAGATTATCACTTCCATTCCTACTCATGTTCCAAAACATCATTGTCCACCTCAAGTTCAATCATCACCACTTATGCGAATGCTAAGATCAACTTCTGTTAAGCAAGGGTCAACTTCTATTAACCAAGGATCAACTTCTATTCAACAAGAGTCAACTTCAACTGCAAATCCCACAGAGCCTACTCAAGTTGCTTGTTCTCCCACGGTAGAAGAGATCACTAATACTAATAGTAAGTAATGAAACAAAATGTACATAATATGATTAATAAGTAAAACAAAAATAATTTGTCAACTGAGCTTTGATAATTTAATGGTATAAATAGTATTTTAAATTATTGTTTTATATGATCAGTTTGATAATTCATGTAGGTGGTGCAGTTTGCAAGAAAGTGCGTGGTGAGACTCGATGTCTTGAGCTATCCAAGAGGAAGCGCGATGGTGTTCAACTTGATATTGATATTCCAAAGCATACTATGAGAGCTGTAGGAACAAATTGTCAATTCTACATTACAGGTATGGGGTGCTTTGTTCGAAAAAATGTTCCACTGCAAATTAAGAAGTGGTCTGAGCTCTCAAGAGAAGATGTTGCTTTGCTAATTCGCCATGCCCGTGTAAGTATACCATTCCATTTTCTTCAAATATACTAGACCTAAATTATGTACAAAAAATTATTGTCTATCACATTAAATCTGCCTTGTTTGCTAATATGGTATCATATGATATTAGGAAAAATTCAAGTTGAGCAATGAGTCTCATGTGGATGAGGCAATTGAGAAACATATGATGAGATATTTTACCACTTGGCGCTATAATTTGCGTAAGAAATTTCTGAAATATGACTCAATAGCGGAAGCTGTAGAAAATTGACCTGAAGATGTGGAAGAGGAAGATTGGAACTATTTGATCGCAAATCTGTGGCAAGATGGAAAGTGGCTGGCTAGAATTCTTTCAATGTTTATTTTTTCAAGCCAATTAGTAATTTTTTTTTTCATCTACAGTTGTACTTGCTATAGATTGTGGAGTTTGTGATTTGATTTTTATACAAGAAACAAGTGAAAAAAACAGGAAAAACAGAGATAAGTTGGAGATAATACATTGTGCAGGGACAAAGGCATTTAGTCGCCTTAGAACTGAAAATGTAAGCTTCAATTTCAGTTTTTTTTGTTAAGGCATGTTCAACTATGAAAGGTGTATGTGACATATATTTTGGGTTGTGGTTAAACTAAAATAGCGAAATCCTGAGAATGGAGAGGAAGTTGGTCGTATTGACCTTTTCAAGCTCACACGATATAGCGAAAAGAAATCTGCATGGGTTGGTGATACTGCAAAGAATGCTTTTGTGAGTTGCTATATTTTTTATTTCAATTATTGTTTTATTGTAAAAATAACAGTACTTACAAAATGGTTTATATATATATATATATATATATATATATATATATATATATATACATACATGTCCACTCTTTTGTAGGAAGAGATGAAGAATCTACAAAACGAGCCACAAATGAATGAAGAAACTGGTGAAATAATGTCTGAAGATGAGATCTATGATAAAGTTCTCTCGAAAATTGTTGGTCCACCTCGATCAGGCTATATACGAGGCTTATGAGCTGGGCCAAAGCCTAAAAGATCTAAACTTGCAGCAAATGATGCTCAATTAAGGGAGGCAAATCAAAGGGCAGATCAAGCAGAAAGACGAGCAATGCAGCTTGCAGAGGAGTTGATGGCTGTGAAGTCTACTGCAGCTCAACAAAATGAGGAGTTAAAGACAGTCAAAGCTGGTGCAGCTCAGCAAAATGAAGAGTTAGAGGCAGTGAAGGCTAGAGCCACTCAACAAAATGAAGAGTTGGAGGCACTAAAGGCAAGACAAAATCAGACTGACACACTTTTACTTAAATTGATGGCACAATTATCCCAAAACTAAAGGTATGCATACATGAGTCACTTGGGCTGTTGCAATTATATTATATTATGGAAACATAATTATAGTGTATAGTGAATACTAGGCCTTTTTAGATGCAACTCTTACTACATTAGGATGAAGGTTATAACTTGCTATATATGTTTTGTTATATTGCAGATTTGGTCTAAGCTTCAAAAAGTACGTACATCTTGCAAACTCTCATTGAAGGCTCATTGAACTTCTAGAAAGACTTGAATGTAGTTTTGTGATACGCTAAAAGTAAGCGCGCAATTTAACCCTGCATGTAGTTGTCAGTATAGAATAAGTAGGGATCGTTCTAGCCGGGGATTGAGGGTACACCTGTAATTGCAAAAACAATTAATTAATTAGTAAAAGTAAAAAGTATTATTTACAAAAATAAAACAAAGAAAAGAAATATATACAAGTAAACACAAATAAGGGGGTCTTAGGAATATAAAATAAATAAATAAATAAATAAAATAAAGAAAAAGTAAAAACATATATACAAGGGTGGAACGCAAGAAATAAAGATAAAAACCATATCCATATGAATGAAATCCAATTACAATTCCTATAGTTGATTTTCTATGTCATGAGAAATAAGTTGACCATGTGAAACGTTAATAAGCAAACGATTTCCCATTTTTTACTTTCCTTCAATATTTAATCTAAGTGAAAGCACCTAAATTAAACCTATTGAACATGCAATCATAGTCTAGAAAGCTAGCTAATCAAGAACACATTCAATGCATGAAGAACAAAGAAAGGATGTCAACCAAAGTGCACAACCTAGTATGAAAAAGTTCATCTATTTGCAATCCTCCTTAATTGATTTCGACTTTTGTCCAAAGCCTTTACTACTTAAATCTAGCTACAATTACATGCATATATCCTAAGTTGGCCACCAAAGAACACATACATATAAAAGTTTTCTATAAAACAAAATCAATCAAGCAATCTCACATAAGCAACATATAAATCAACATATAAAAATCACAATTTTATTTCAAAACATATAAATGGGCTTTAAACTTTTCCCTTAACGTCATGTTAACTAGAATTCATAACTCTACGAAATCAAACAAAGGAAAATAAAAGCAAGTATGAAATAGACCGTGAAAGATGAATGACAAGCCTTGAGACGAAGAACTCGAAGATCCTTGAAAGCAAGCAATCTTCTAGGAACGACCAAGGGTGGATGGTGGCTAGAATCTTGATGTATTGCATGACTTCTTCTCCTCCTTGGTTGAGACGCAGAGAGCTTCTGAAGACTAGAGAATGGAGAGAATTTTTCTAATGAAGAGGTGTTGTGGTGTTGTTGTGTTTGTGTGGTGGTGTGTCTAAAACGTCTAAAGAGGAGGCTATATATAGGGGAAGGCAAGGCTTCATGAATTTAATTTCCGAAGAATTTTCTGGTTGCACCACACAGCTTCGACCAATCACGTAGCTCCACGTCAGCTCTGCCATGTCACTCAACCAATCAAAAAGGCTTCAAAATCAATCCCTAATATATATTGTTGCTGATTTTCCCAAGATTTTATCTGATTTTTCTCTTAATTTTCGGCCAAATATCTAGGCATGAACCTAGACAATGTATCCGGACGCATTTTGGACCTTTTCTCCCTTAAATCTCTCCATGGCTTTATCCTTAACATCCTCCCCTTGATTTTCTCTTGATTTTCACATTAAAATTGCAGATTTTATTCTCTAATTTCAGCCAACATATCTTGAGGGAATTAAGGAACGAATCTGGACTTGTTTTGAGCCTTTTCTTGTTGCACAATCCCTTGAAACTCTCCCTTGATTTTCTCAACGTAATCTCCTTGATTTCCCATGCAAAAATCAGATTTAATCTCCCATAATATCTTCAAGTCATGTGGTCTCCTAATGCCTTCAGGTTTCCTAGCCTCATCAGGATTCCTGCGTTGACTGAGATTCCTAGTCAGACCAGGAAAACTCCATTTCTTCATTTAAGCTCATTTCTGCATCCCTTCTGCCTTTAAGCTCATTTCTTCTCCATTTATTCGATGTACCTAGAAAATAGAAAATAGATTAAAAATGATGAAGTAACGGAAATAACTATGAAAAATATGAGGAAATAATTATTAAAACGTCGCATAAAAATGCTCCTATCATTTTGTCTATTTTGAAATTGTTATCAAGGATGGATATTAACATCTCTATATTTTGGATTTGCAAATGTAGTATTTCAAGATGGAGATATTGACTGGTTTTAGAGTACATTTCACTTTGTGGTGTTGGACTATATATTGAATGCTACTTTTAGAAGGTTATTGCATGAAAAAATGTACATTGTCTCCATTTTGAAAATGTAGCGACACACTTAGTGATCAAGTTTGTTGGTTATTAACATCAAACTTAACAACCTAGAATAGTTGCCAATTTAGTTACCAAATTATCAGTGACCTAGTAATATGGTCACTAAAATTATTCAATTTAGTGACCATTGGTATCACAATTTAGTGATGAACATGTAGGTCACTAATGTCATTATCATTTGTGACCATATCATGGTCACTAAAGACATTTTGAATTAGTGACCAAAAATTGTGGTCATTGAAGACATTTCGAATTAGTGACCAACTTACAATTGTTGGTCACTAAATAGAATCAGTGAGGGACCTATAGTGACCACCCGAATTTGGTCACTAACCAAATTTAGTGACCAAATTTGCTAGTTTTAATGACCAATGCTGTAATAACCTCGTTTGAGGAATAATACGAACCTCGTTGGGAGAATAATACGAACCTCGTTGGAGGAATAATACGAACATTTCACCTCTTCCTTTAGCTTTTCACTCTTCCTTTTGGCTGTCTCGGTCTCCCTCTTTCGTCCCAAGCATAATTGCTTCTCTTTTCTTTTTCTCTGTCACGAGCTCTCTCACTCTCTCTCATTCTCTCTCTCTTGTCCGAAAACACAGAAAGAAACAGAGCAACGCCCTCCGTTCTCTCCCTTCCTCCACCGGCCATCAATCGACGCCGGACAACCTCCAGTGGCTTCGTCTCAGCCTTGCAAAGCTACCTGCGGCGATCTTGGGTCACGGCACAGCCGGAAAAGACGGCGAAGAGATCGGGTTCGTCCAGCCCCGATTTGGTTCCAAGCTTGGTAGCTCGAGTTACCGATCACGAAACCTTCTCAAACTCCATCCACAGGTTCGCTTCAACCATCTGAAACTCTCAGAAGCACCCTTGCACGGCGGCGCTATCTCTGGAGGCGGCTAGAGCTCAACCCCGATCGGATCGAAACGGAGCAAAAGTGTAATACCCCGGAAAATCCCAATTAAATTCCATGGTTTTTTAGAAATGATTTCACGATAGTAGGAGCGAGTACGAAGCTTGGAAAAGTTGTGGAATTAGTTCGAACGATTTTATTTTCGAAAACGAACGTTTTTAGGGGGTCAACAAAGTTGACTTTTTATACGTTCAAAATTTGGGAAAACTTCCTTCATAAAAGTTGTAGAGCTCGTCGATATGATCGCGTGCATATGTCGAACGAAATTTTTGGAGTTCGTACGATTATGTTACGAATTTTGGAAATATGAGATTCTTTTTTTATAATCTCTTTTCCTCGGATTCTCTTTTTTTTTCTTTTCTTTTTCTTCCTTTTCCTTTTCCTTTTCCTTTCCTCCGGGTCTCCTTCCTTCTTTTTCTTTTTCTCTTTTTTCTTCTTCTTTCTCTCTCTCTCGTTCTCCCTCGCATCCGAAACGAAGAAAAAAAACAGAGCAGCAGCTCTTCGATCAATAGCTCCTCCCTTAGTCCACCAAACGGCGTCGGACCACCGCCATTAGTTTCGCCTCAACCTTGCGCAGATGCTGGAGGCAGCCTTGCGCGGCGGTACGACCGGAAACGACGGCGGAGGCACGAGTCCGATTCAGCCCAGTTTTGGTTCGAAGCTTGATATCTCGAGCTACAAGCCACCAAAGATCATCAAACTTCACCCACGAGCTCACCTCAACTTCCTGAAGCTCCCAGAAGTAACCTTGCACGGCGGCGTGGCTTGTGGTGGCGACTGGAAGCTCAACCCGACCTAGATCGAAACCGGACTGTGGAGCTCGATATCTCGAGTTGTGGAGGTTCGTTTTGAGTGATTCTTGAACTGGAGAGCTCACCTTGAACTTCTGAACAAATATCCAGAAGGGATCGAAGCCATTGGAGGACCTTTTTACGTCAAACTGGAGCTCGCCGGTTTCTGCAGATTTTCCGGCCAACTCGACTGTTTTGGTATTTTTCAACCTCTTCCCATTAATTTCTGATCTTGTGCTAGTTATGAATATTGACCAGCATGTAAAAATAAAGAACTTTCATGTTGGAAGTTTTGGCTAATTTTGACTTTGAATGGGTGGCGGTGCCGCCACTGTGATGGTGGTTTCCGGCGACCTCCGGCCACCCCAAGGACAGTTTCTGTCCATTTTTGTGTTCTACATGTCGATACGATCATTTCGATATATTATACGCAATTTTTGGATATCGTATGATTTAGTTATGAATTTTATGATTTCGATTAATTTCGATCGTTCGATTAATGTTTCTTGAAGATCGGACAGTCCGATGGACTTGTAGTTTTGATATGTTGATCGTATGACTGTTCTGATGACTTTGAGAGGTCACGGACGAAGATCCGACCGTTGGATCTTCGTATAATTGTGAAATAGTGTTTCGGAAGGCGATTCGTGAGAATCCGACCGTCGGATTTCCATAAAAATTTGTGGAGATGTTTGTAAGGACGATTCAGGAAGATCCGACCGTTGGATCTTCGTGATAATTTTGGAGGATGATCCTAAGGGCGATCCGTGAGGATCCGACCGTTGGATCATCATATAAATTCGATCTGACCGTTGGATCATCATTAAATTAGAATCCGACCGTTGGATTTCCGTATATGTGTGGTTTATGAATGATTGCTAAGTTAAGATCGTATCTGACTAGGTGATTGACGGTTTGAGTTGGTGGACGATTGTGGATCGTATTTTGAGCTGAATTGAAGACGCAGCGGGATTATCGAGGTGAGTAAACCTCACGTGGTTCATATTACGAACCCAATACAATTAATTGCTTATTTTGTTGCAATCATATGAACTATTGTTGGTGTTACTAGACATTCCTGTGTGAATGTCTATATATATATTATTTACGTGAAATAATATGTATTGTTGGAGTTGTGTTGAGTTATTGTTGAGAAACAATACATTGTGAGAGGTATTGAGTTTATTGTTGAGAAACAATATATTGTGAGAGGTGTTGAGTTTTATTGTTGAGGAACAATAAATTGTTGTGATCTGTGGAGATCACTAGGTCACGAGGTGACCATGGCATCTATTAGTGAATCACGCTCTCGTACCGGGCTGGTGGTTATTAATAGTATTAAATCGTAATCACGTCTGCGGCCGGACGAGTGGTTACGTTCAGTTAGAGCTCTAGTCTGTCTGCCAAATGTGGAGTGACCTTATGAGTGAAATTGAGAGTAACTCATAAGTGTCAATATATATATGGTAACCTTATGAGGGAAATTGAGAGTAACTCATAAGGGTCTATATATATATATGAGTCTGTCTACCAAATGTTGGGAAATCTTATGAGGGAATTTGAGAGTAACTCATAAGTGTATATATATATATATGAGAGTGAGTGATCTTATGAGCTAAATTGAGAGTAACTCATAAGTGTCTACATATATATATGAGAGTGAGTGATCTTATGAGCTAAATTGAGAGTAACTCATAAGTGTCTATATATATATATGAGAGTGAGAAAGTAACGTGGGTTTGTGGTAGTCTTGAAATCTAATAAATCAACAGTTCTTTCTTGTTTACTCATACTGGCTGTAAAAAGCTTACCGGGTTTTGTGTTGTTGCAACTCCCGGTACACTATTCAAATTGTGTAGCGGGTAATCCTACAGGACAGGAGAACCAGGACGGTGATCGTGCGGTTAGAGCAATTGTTAGAGTTTTACAACAATTGTAAGTTGTGAGGTGTGTTATGCTCATTTGAGCTTTATAATATATTGTGAGAGTGAATTGTAATAATGAACTCGAAGTTTCGAGATTTGTTTTTTTGTAATTGTAATTATTCAGGTTTCGGATTTGAATTTATCATTCAAAATCCGGGGCGTGACAGTTTGGTATCAGAGCGTAAGGTGCATATTTGGTGATGTGTCAATACCTTCCGAGTGATGGCCCGTCTGCAGCGGATCCCCATCGTGTGCTCTTTGGTATTGGCTAAGTCATTGGGTAT